>NC_044402.1:60506883-60824575 GCF_006542625.1 Nomascus leucogenys | reverse complement strand
TCTATTTTGGCTTTTGTTGCCATTGCTTTTGGTGTTTTAGTCATGAAGTCCTTGCCCATGCCTATATCCTGAATGGTATTGCCTAGGTTTTCTTCTAGGGTTTTTATGGTTTTAGGTCTAATATTTAAGTCTTTAATCCATCTTGAATTGATTTTTGTATAAGGTGTAAGGAAGGGATCCAGTTTCAGCTTTCTACATATGGCTAGCCAGTTTTCCTAGCACCATTTATTAAATAGGGAATCCTTTCCCCATTTCTTGTTTTTGTCAGGTTTGTCAAAGATCAGATGGTTGTAAATGTGTGGTGTTATTTTTGAGACCTCTGTTCTGTTCCATTGTTCTATATCTCTGTTTTGGTACCAGTACCATGCTGTTTTGGTTACTGTAGCCTTGTAGTATAGTTTGAAGTCAGGTAGTGTGATGCCTCCAGCTTTGTTCTTTTGGCTTAGGATTGACTTGGCAATGTGTGCTCTTTTTTTGGTTTCATATGAACATTAAAGTATTTTTTTCTGGTTCTGTGAAGAAAGTAATTGGTAGCTTGATGGGGATGGCATTGAATCTATAAATTACCTTGGGCAGTATGGCCATTTTCACGATATTGCTTCTTCCTACTCATGAGCATGGAATGTTCCTCCATTTGTCTGTGTCCTCTTTTATTTCATTAAGCAGTGGTTTGTAGTTCTCCTTGAAGAGTTCCTTCACCTCCCTTCTAAGTTGGATTCCTAGGTATTTTATTCTCTTTGCAGCAATTGTGAATGGGAGTTCACTCATGATTTGGCTCTCTGTTAGAATCCCACACAATAATGGAGACTTTGACACCCCACTGTCAGTATCAGACAGATCAACGAGACAGAAGGTTAACAAGGATATCCAGGACTTGAACACAGCCCTGCACCAAGCAGACCTAATAGACATCTCCAGAATTCTCTACTCCAAATCAATAGAATATACGTTCTTCTCCACACCACATCACACCAAAATTGACCACATAGTTGGAAGTAAAGCACTCCTCAGCAAATGTAAAAGAAAAGAAATCACAACAAACTGTCTCTCAGACCACACTGCAATCAAATTAGGACTCAGGATTAAGAAACTCACTCAAAACTGCATAACTACATAGAAACTGAACAATTTGCTCCTGAGTGACTACTGGGCAAATCACGAAATGAAGGCAGAAATAAAGATGTTATTTGAAGCCAATGAGAACAAAGACACAACATACCAAAATCTCTGGGACACATTTAAAGAGGTGTGTAGAGGGAAATTTATAGCACTAAATGCCCACCAGAGAAAGCAGGAATGATCTAAAATCGACACTCTAACATCACAGTTAAAAGAACTAGAGAAAGAAGAGCAAACAAATTCAAAAGCTAGCAGAAGGCAAGAAATAACTAAGATCAGAGCAGAACTGAAGGAGATAGAGACACAAAAAACCCTTCAAAAAATCAATGAATCCAGGAGCTGGCTTTTTGAAAAGATCAACAAAATTGATAGACCACTAGCAAGACTAATAGAAAAGAGAGAAGACTCAATAGATGCAATAAAAAATGATAAAGGGTATATAACCACCAATCCTACAGAAATAACAAACTACCATCAGAGAATACTATAAACACCTCTGCGCAAATAAACTAGAAAATCTAGAAGAAATGGATAAACTCCTGGATACATACAACCTCCCAAGACTAAACCAGGAAAAAGTCTAATCTCTGAATAGACCAATAACAGGCTCTGAAACTGAGGCAATAATTAATAGCTTACCAACCAGAAAAAGTCCAGGACCAGACGGATTCACAGCCAAATTCTAGGAGAGGTACAAAGAGGAGCTGGTACCATTCCTTTGGAAACTATTCCAATCAACAGAAAAAGAGGGAATCCTCCCTAACTCATTTTATGAGGCCAGCATCATCCTGATACCAAAGCCTGGTAGAGACACAACCAAAAAAGAGAATTTTAGACCAATATCCCTGATGAACATCGATGCAAAAATCCTCAATAAAATACTGGCAAATGGAATCCAGCAACACATCAAAAAGCTTATCCACCACAATCAAGTCAGCATCATCCCTGGGATGCAAGTCTGGTTCAACATATGCAAATCAAAAAACGTAATCCATCACATAAACAGAACCAGTGACAAAAACCACATGATTATCTCAATAGATGCAGGAAAGGCCTTCAACAAAATTAAACAGCCCTTCATGCTAAAAACTCTCAATAAACTAGGTATTGATGGAACATATCTCAAAATAATAAGAGCTATTTATGACAAACCCACAGCCAATGTCACACTGAATGGGCAAAAACTGGAAGCATTCCCTTTGAAAACTGGCACAAGACAGGGATGCCCTCTCTCACCACTTCTACTCAACATAGTGTTGGAAGTTCTGGCCAGGGCAATCAGGCAAGAGAAAGAAATAAAGGGTATTCAGTTAGGAAAAGAGGAAGTCAAATTGTCCCTGTTTGCAGATGACATGATTGTATATTTAGAAAACCCCATAGTTTCAGCCCCAAATCTCCTTAAGTTGATAAGCAACTTCAGCAAAGTCTCAGGATACAAAATCAATGTGCAAAAATCACAAGCATTCCTATACACCAATAACAGATTTTTTTACATATAATTTTGCCCATCAGTTAATCTGAAACTTATTTGGGATCCTTTTTAAAGATAATTTTCCTAGGCATATTTTCATGTGTTACACTTGAACAAAATCTTAATGCTCTAAATTTAATATTTTTGCTTCACTCAGTATCAAATACAAGGTTCTTTTCATTATCCCAAATCATAACTCTTTATGTTTCAGCTGATTATATTATATGATGTCTAACAGGGAAGTTCTGTATCTGTCACCATTTAGGTGTGTGACTTTCAGTAAGACATTTACCTTCTCAGGATTTTGGTTCTATCATTTGTAAAATAAGAGAAATAAATAGTATTTCCATTGATATCTCTCAAGACCTAAAATTTTATGATTTTACCTAACAGGTGTCTTGTAAAGTAGAAAGGGTGCATTCAAGTATAGCCAAACACAGAAATAGGGTATTATATATTATGAAGGGTGATAGACTGAGAGTCACAAGATAGGTTGTCTAATTTCAGCTGTTTTGGTGTGCATTTTCAGAAAAGATATTTATTCCTTTTAGAGACTCCATTTCTTCCAATTTAAAGTAAATGGAATTATTTAAAATATGGTAATCTATGCAGGTTAGAAATGTCTTTGGAAATGTGGAAAAAATAACTGTTCACAGCATTGAGTGCTTCAGTCATCATTATGGAATGTTTGATGGATAAATGAAACAGATGAACAATAGATGGGAAAACATCTTTCGACACTTTAAGGGTTGAGTTCATATTTCAGCAAACAGCATTGCCAATTGGATTGTACTTTCTCTAGGTTTTCATATTTACTGTAAATATGTTTCTTCAGCTTTGTGACAAATTGGCCAAATATAAAAAAGAATAAATGAAATCTAGTGGTCAAATTATGTCATGTCTGTCAGAAAAGCTATTACCAATTATGAAATTAAAAATTCATAATGCATAGGTTTCTTCCAGTTACTCAAGGGAAAAGATACAAATACAAATAGGATAAATTACCCAAATGGATGTTCATTCTATTTTTTTGCCTTGTCACCATTAAAAACAACCTTAAACATCTTATGTGCTCCTCATTAAAATCCTAACCTTGAGTAGTACCTTCTTTGCGGTTCCAAGGGGAGAATCTCAGTGTCATTGCTCTATCAGTGATGTCAGGCAAGTCACCTACTGTGGGGGAGCCGACTCTTCCCCCTCTTTTTCTCTCATCAAAGGGGTAGTTCAGTTAAAAGCCCTTAAAATAGAGTAAATATGATCAAGTGGAAGAAAGTTCGGTGCTTATGATGTATTAGAGTTTCTTCTTTCTCACTTTCTTTTTCCTACTAGCGCAGAGATTTTATTTCTGAAATTATTTTCCTTATTTTTCGTCTACCCATGTGAAGTAAGGGGAAGAAGACTGGAAAAACCATGTAATGTCTGTGTTTTTTTATTCCTTTGTTTTACCTTGTACATGACCTTTTCCTTAATCAGCATGAGACCCATTATTTTGTATGGTTAGTGGATTGGGGATAGAAACTAGAATTTATTGCAGGAAAAATGCAAAAAGAAAGACATAATTCATTTTTAGTTTCAGACACCCAAAATAGGATTTTCAAAACTCCAAGAGAATTGGCTTGGGTTCCATGGTTGTATGAATAGAACTTCTCATCTATTATATCAAGAAATAGACTTGAAACAGAATTTTATGTAAGGAAGGTTATGGTCAAAGAGAAAATAAAATCATGGTCTCAATGGATTGAGAAAATAGAAAAACTGGTTAAATGTTGGGATTATCACTATTTGGGCTAAATTATAGGATAATGATCTCTAAAAACTTATAGATTGTTAAGAGTGAGTAGAAAAGCACAGTTCTCTGCATTTTCTATGGGGAGCCACAACTTCCAGGCAAAGCCCTGGCTGGGAGTCCTTCCCATCTCTGCAGGAATTTAGTGGTATTAGAGGAAGGCAGCTACGCAAGAGACTCTGGAGCACTGCTCCTTCTTCCCAGGGTTAGTGTGTAGTGCAGATCCCAAAGCACTGCAAACCCCACTGATAAATGTAGAGGAGTGCAGAGATGGCTGGTGGGGAAGCAGAGGCCTGAGGTTGCACCAAAGGGAGAAAAACAGCCACAGTATCTAGGAACAAATACTCTTGCATCAGGGCAAGTTTCTCCCACAGACCAGCTGGGGCCATTCACACCAATGCACCCCCAGGAGCTCTGTCGCAGAGCATCCTGAAAACACCACAGACAGCTGAGGCCTCCACCCCAGCTAGAGCTGCAGATTCACATTAGCCACATCCAGGATGAATTTAGCTTTGGTGTTGCCTGAAACTTAAAGATTTTGGGGGCATTTTTAGAAAAATAAGAACATTAGGGGTAAAAAATTAGGAATGAAAATGAACACATATTCTGAATGAAAAAACTAATCTACAAAAATAAGTTTCAAAAGTTGTCAAAAGCTTTAGAAAATAGGGGGGAATGGATATAACTAATTGTTATAATTAGCTGCCTGATTCAACCCTGTATTATATTTTCTCTCTACGTTATTGGATGCTTACATTTTAATTGCCTCGTCATGATTTTGGAATACCCCTCTGCAGAGAGAATACAAAAACTGTCTTTCCTCTGGCAAAGTTAATAGAACTTTTTTATGAAATTATCAATTTAAAATTCTTAAACTATCAGTTTAGGAAAAGTTTCTTTCAGCTTCACAACTTATAATTAGTAATGCCATGTGCATTTTTACCATTGCTGTCAAGTCTGGAAAGCCCTCTGAAGCTTCTGTCCTATGTGAGCTTTAAAATTTCAGGACATTTCAAGTTTCCTTAAATACTCTTTTCACTGACTACATTATTCCTAGAAGTCTTTCAAGATTGCCAGCAATAATTTAACTTACACAGCAGTGACTGCAAACTACAAAAATCTTACTCCAAACTTACACTGCATATATTCTCAGCTAAATGTCCCCATAGGCTAATTGCAGAATTTCCCATGGGCACTCCAGTGCTATTAGACAAAAAGGGAGACGAAGAGAGGAAATCAGAGTGGAAATGGACAGTCATTTTCATTGGTTGAGGTTAATATATATTAATTTTGCAAATTTTATAAAGCTGTATCAGCTTGTGAATAGATTCCAGATCCCTGGAAGAGATTCCAGAGTCCCTGCAAAAGAGATTCTGAGGCTTAAACTTAGGCGGTTTTCCCAGTCACTCCAGGTCTGTCTTGGAGAGGAGCCCCCAAATTTGGAGAGGAGCAAAAGAACAGGGCATTCTGAGAGAACTGAATTATCTAAAAGAGAAACGTTTAAGATACTTCCAATTTATTCTAGTTGGACCAGTGTTATATTGGAATGAATGTGTTTTCTACTTGTTTCCACCACTCTCCCCCTCCTAGCTGCCCCAGAGGTAGGGGATTGGGTGAACATATCTGTACATTGAAAATAAACAGCTGTGTTTTCTTTGTGCTTCTGAATATAATATGAATAAATGTGGGACTCTATTACACATATTTTGCGAGTTAATATTTACTTTTAATGTGATCACAATATTTAGCTGTATTCATACTTTTCGGAATTTTCTGATTTCCTTTTTGTATTTGTTACTGTGAGACCTGTAGCATAAAGGCTTTAAATTGCTCTATCAAAATTGCTTGATATAATTCTAATGTGAATGTCAAAGGTTGGTGCCCAACAACACATCAGGAGTTTGATGAGAACTGGATTCCAGGTGCAAAATTCTAATAGTTCATTGTCCTTTGCAACTACTCCATCTTCTTTCCTCCCCAAACTCATGAGCAGATCAAGGTAAATTCATGATGTAGACCAAGTTGTTTCTCCAACTTCTCTTTTTGCTACCCTGAACTTATCTGTGTTGTAGACTTGACAGCTAAGTTAAACTCCAAAATATACAGATGAACTAGTAAAATCACATTGATTAATCCTGGTAAGTTTTCAAGTTGGTTGCTGACTTAGCATATTCCCTTCATTATGAACGTATAAGGGGGGCAGGAGAAGAGGTCAATAGCACTATAGGGATGGATTTAATTAATAAGTGTTGAGTACCACATATATGTTCTTATTTACTGAGCACCTACTTTCCCCAGTGATAACAGAGTAGAAAATAAAATTGTAAAACGTTTAGTTTTGTTTAGGAAGGGTGTGATGTTCAGGCAAGGCCTTCTAGGGCAGGTATTATCTAGGTTGAGATTTGAAGTGGAGGAATTAGGTAGTAGGATAATAGGTGATTCAAGGCAAATGGAATAGCATTTCAAAAGTGTGGGGGCGGGAAGATTCACATTTTCAGTTGGGAAAGAAAACCTGAGCTGCAAGGTGGACATTAGATTGAAGGGGGTGATTGTAAAACAATTGGAAATGGACTTTTTTTCACTGGGGAAGGTGTCCTTAGTGGTTGGTGGAAAGGGTTAGTGCTTCTCACTCCATAGAGACTTGAATACTTGATTAAATAAGGAGAGAGCAGAGTAACAGTTATATCTTGCCACTTGATTACCATAATTCTCCTCTGAACTCGAAACCTACTATTTGTATACATTCAGAGTGGAAAAAAAATGGTTAGGTTTTGTTCATAAACTCTAATTTCCCTTGACCTTGGTGATTTACATAGTTTGTATAGGATTTAAACAGGTTAATACTTTGCAGAAACTAACGTGGAAAAAAGCCTATCTTAGGTAGACACTTTCATATGTTATCTCATATAATCCTTACAAAAGGATGCGGAATCATCGTGGGTCTTTTCTAGATTAAAAAAGAGGCTTAAAGAGCTTGAGCTTGAGGCTAAACTAACACATAGAAGAAGAGAGAGAATCTCAACTCAGGTCATCCACATTAACCTGTCTAATAAAGAAAAATGTAAATTTTGGACAAAGTTTAATTTAGTTCAGCGCCACAAAGCAAGCCCCTAATACTTTTTTAGTGTTTCAAATGCATGTGCTTATGAACTAAAGAGCATTCATAATAAATTTTTAATTTAATTTTCAAAATGTTTACATTTTGACTGCACAACCTCAAATTCAAAGGAGATATTAACTAGGGAAAAATGCATTATGTATACAAGGCTGCACAACCCAAATTTCCAATTATTTTGATGTGGTATGTACTGTGTCTTCAGAACAATCAATTAGACTCTTCCCTCCTGATGTGAATATCTGAATACAAATTAAAAATGAGAAGCATGTATACAACATCAGAATATAGATCAAAACCATTACCCAGGTTACTTTGTAATGTTCCATTTAGGACATGATTTTAATCAGATAAAAAATTACACATACTCATGATAAAAATGACAAATACCTGCATCACTTAGGAAAAACATGATTTATAGATTAGGAGATATTTTGGAGATGGCTCAGATAAATGATATAGTATAATATTTAAAGGCACATATTAAGGAATCTCATATAATGTATGCTATTATAATCCACTTCTTTAATCAATGGAGAAGTACATATTTCAAATAGAAATATAAGACTCAGCAGCCCACTGTACATAAAGCACCAGAGCTCATGCCCGTCGTGCAGTAGTCACAATAGAGTTAATTTCCTTCTTGTGTAACAGATGGAGAAAGCATTTCAAAAATCGTCTACAACCGAAGCAACCACCAAATGTGTTTAAAAAGCAGAAGTTATAGATAGAATTCTATTATGATGGAGATTATTAAAGTTTAGACATATTTTATATTAACTTTATTTTACTTAAGACTGCTTGAAACAGTATTAAACATATACATTTACTAGCTTGTTAATACATTGCTGCCTCTTATGTGTATTTGTTTTTACATGCCTCTGATTTGAAGGGTAGCTGAATTTAAAAGACTTTTTTTTTAACTTTTGACTGTCTTTCAAGCCGCTCAAAGATTTCAGTGAGTATTGATAGGCCCATCTGTTATATGATCCTGGGGAATTCACTTCCTCTGATTTTGTTTCTTCACCTGCACAGTGGTGATATTACTACTTCCATGCTAATTAATTATGTGACACACTTAGCATGCTGACCATTATAAAACAACCATTCACTAAACGGCTGCCCTTAGTGCTTCAAATTGGTTCAGAAATAAAGTCTAGCGTGCATTTGAAATTCACTATATTCTTCTAAAAATATTGTTTTAACAATAAACTGCTGAGATTATGCCACCTGTGTTGAATAAAACTAACCCTGACAAGCCTAGCCACAATTGATTGGATCAGAATTAAAATTCATGATTCAAAGATAACCACCAGTATCTGCTCTGGAAAGAGGCCAATCCATGCTGATGTGGCCAAGATAAAACTCTGCCCAGCATCTGTCTGCATAGTGAATGGTGACAAAATAATCATTTTTAGGATCTATACTAAGTAAAGAGAAGGCAAGTCACTTGATCTCATCCTGCATAGTTTGATGCATATTTCACTCATCCAAACTGAGACCCGAATGCAGGATGACAGCATAGAGACATAAGACATTTTGTGGCACTCTTATAACAATTGTCCTGTACCCAACCCTACTCTCTTCTCTACCTTACAGCTTTTTGCAACATATTGGTATGTGGTACTTATGTAGTTAGGTCTTAAAGAAGAGACTTCAGACATGAAATGGGATTGGGTGGAACAAAATGGGGAACATGAAACATGAGATATTCCCATTAATAATGGAAACACATAATTTAGATTTTGGTAGTAAATAAAAAATAAGGCTATCACCTGATTATGCTGTTGTTTCAGGAGGACATACCCAATAAAATCAAGGCTTTGGGCCACAGAGTAGACATATTGAATGCTTTGGAGAGATTATAATGTGAAAGAATAACAGAATACACTAAAATTTTATGGTAACCCTATGTTACCTACATGAATACATTCTAATGATAGACAGCTAACAAAATCGAGGACCATTATTGTGTCAGATATGCTTACAGATTACCCAACAAACAAACTCTCCATTTTTATATTTTTAGGACATTTTTGGCCAAAGATTAAAATGTGAGATAATCATTTTGCCTGCTTTATCTGTGACTAGGTTATGGCCAGGCATCTTAACCCATTGTAGCTAAAGTCTGGTTTGGGATGTAAAGAGCTATCTGTTTGGGTTATGGGAAAGTTTCTTATCCACAATTATACAAATGCTTCATAACCCTTTCCTTAGACGGAATGCTATATTGATTGTCATGATGCTTGAAACAGCAGTAACAATCTTCTGACTGTTGAGGGGCAAGCCTAAAGCTGTGCTGAGTATGATAGAAAAGGAAGATGGGAAGACACTTGTTCCTCAGTGATGCTGCTGAGCTCTCGGAGCAACACTGGGAGCTCCCTTACCCCAGACCTTGGTTGTATAAGGAAGCAAAGTCCCATTATGGAAGCTCATTTAGTTAAGTTTCAGACCTTTGTACTCAAAGGTATCCTAACTGGTACAACCATGTCACTCTGTGGAAGAAAACACTTTTCAACTTGAACTAAGTGCTGGCACAGCTGTACTCCAGGCAGTGCAATAGCATAGTGCATAGAGGGCCATGTACAGGTAAGCTGAATTACCAGTTGCCTTAACTTTTCATGGCTAGGGCTCTGACTGGTAGAAATTTAGAATTTTGATCACTTAAGTATAAACTTTTAGGAGTCTTAAGTGAGCTTTATGGTTGAGATGTCTGACACATCAGGACATTTCTAACCATTTTTTTTTTTTTTACAACATAACCCCACCTACCACCCTATCTTCCTTTTGTTTGCAGTTATAATTATCTTCCCAGTTATGAGACATATCCAGTAACTAGGGTGGAAGTTTGTCGCTGACCTTAGAATCACTATGCAAAACCATACTCAGAAGGAGTAAAGATGTTTCCAGGATGAGTTGTATAAGCTGTCAGTATATTGACAAGCTAGAAGAGATGGAATGGACTTCGATTTTAAAGATGCTTTGACTATGAGACAAGAGCACATATTTGGAGTAATTTGGGATATGCTCCATTTGGGTTTTTTTTTTTAACTCATAGGAAATACACATTAAAGCACAACAGGCAGATCCGAAAAGTTTTAACAGGTTGCTGGTTTAAGCAATGATGTACAATTATACTAAGCCCTGGTTCATGACTACTGTGAAGAGCCAGCATTTTGCATAATTTGGGCAAAGAGATTCAATGGTTTGGGGAGAAAGGATTTATATGGTAGGTTTATTATTGAATCTAGCTGCTGGAGCCACGTTATGTTTCCTCCACAATGTTTCCAACCCATTAGTGACTAGAAGGAGAGGCTTATAAAAGAAAGACTCTGAAGAGCTAAATGGGCCTCTTTTCCCTTCTCCACTTGCAGGAAAGGCTATAATCACAACAGAGTTGTTGATTATAGTGGAAATGGTCAGAGTCAGTAGACCCAGGTAGTGACTATCAGCAAAAGCAAAAAGTGGAGATGGTAATCCAGTTTTGGGGAATGACAATGCTGGAGACATTTGGTTATGACTTACAAAGCATGAAAGAAAATTTAAAAGTATTCCTTAAGATTCTATTTGATCTGTATGAGAGAAATTGCAATGACTGATAAAAGTGGGAGCCGTGCTTCTCTCATACTAACAAGATATGACCTCAGGAGTGTAGACACACAGCCTTGGTTCAGGCTGCATGTGTGGCTCCAACTTCTACTTGTGGGATTTGGGGCCTCAGATTCTTCAGTTGTGAAAAGAGGACAAGAACCCTACTCAAAACAGTTGTGAGATTAACGATAATGTGTGAAAAATACTCAGGAAGCTTCTAGGAATAGTAAATATTAAGTTTTGTTATTATGATGAGGATACTTGGTCTCCTTGGTTACAATGAGACTAAAGATTGAGACCAGAAAATGAAGATCCCTTGATAAAGACTACTATAATGGCTTTGTGCATACTTGACTGATTTACTTTGTCTTCTTCAAAAAGTCAAAAAATTATAAAAGAATATGATCACTCTATAGAGAATATTTTAAAAGTTTTCAGAGATTAACCACACTGGCCCACTGGAAGCTAATACTGTTAAGCAATAAAGAATTGAGACTTAGCTTATCTCACAATAGATGGGACAAGTGGTTCATGTTTTATGCAGTCATCATATCCCAAATTTAGGAGTATATACTTAGAAAGGATATTTAGTAATTAAAAATAAGATCAAGCTGGTAATTCCCTAACTATGTAGTAAATGATAATGAATGGAGTTAGGATGTTGATTACCAGGAGGATGCCATTGGTGCTCCTATCTGTGAAATTTTTAATCAAAATAATATTCCTTCTCCCTCAAAATTCTTAAGATTTTAATCACCAGTGAAGATTTTCCAGACATGGTGATTTTATAAGCTCTCTTATTTCTCAAGTTTGATCTGGGTAAAACATATTGAAGTTTCTGGAATATTGCCTCGCTTTATCCAAAATTTAACATAAGTTCTTTCTAGAGGTGTGTAGAGACCTTTTTATGGAAGCTGACTAAATACCACACCTGTGTATGGCAGGGGCAGATTTCTCTCATGAATTAGTCATAAAGAATATGAACCACATCTTCACCCCAGAACATCATGCTTCTCCATGAATGCTTGGCTGTATGGAATAGAAGGTAGTAAGAATTCTAAATCAAAAAAATAAGATTAATAGAAGTTAGAAATAAAGCCTATGGTAATATATACGTAAGCAAAATTCTTATCAGTCTAAAGATACAGCATAAATTTAATTCCCTCCAAAGTTAAGGACGGCTTTTAGTCCTTTTAAACTAGAAGGTAGAATAACATTTAATTGACCTCTTATTTTGGAGTTATCTTATTTTTCTTTCTAGATATGCTTCACTGTTTAACAATTTATTTTGGCTGTTCTCCTGTACTTCACTGTGCATACTTTATAGAACCACTGAAGAATTTTAAGTTGGTTCAGAATGAAGTATGAGCTGTCCTTCCACTTATTCCCCAATGTATTGCTCATTTTCAGAGGCCTGAAGTCTTGAACAGAGCTTAATTCCCAAGTGGTAAAATCCCAAAGGACTTCTGGTTGTGTTCCCTAAAGTTTAGGCACAAAGTTAGACATCTTGCAGCAGAATGACACTTTCCTTTTGAGGATGAATATTTGACTTACCACAAGCCTCTAGAAAACAAATGCCTAGTCATGAGATACAGGTGATCCCAAGACATGGGTTGACCATGGTGATCCACCAAACCACAAGTTCAAATATGACTAGATGAAGTCCACCATTAAATGGAAGTGGTCGTTTAGGATTGAGACTCTCGATACATTCAGTGAACAAATTCTCCCTATATATTCATTGCCTGTATAGGGATCATATTGCCATTCTTCTCTCAACTTATGTCTGTGGATTTGTAGAATATTCTTTCTGTTCAACTTAAAGAGGATTGAAATCTTAAGGGATATTTCTAGGGAATTCTGCAAAGCATGCTAGCACTATACACAAATGTATTCCTCTATCATTAGAGCACTCATAAGAATAACCCTGAAAGGTAATAGAGTAAGGAAATCTTTCCACTCAGCAGAACTTCAAGGAGGACATTTTGCAGTTTGCTGTGCCTGAAAGGAAGCCTAGATTGAGACCCACGTTTACTTTCATTTGGAGACAGTGGCAGACAGTTAGCTAACTTGTCAAAGGCTTAGAAGAAGTATAGTTGGAGGGTTTGTGTAGGGTTTTAGATAAGAACAATATGGATTATGATTTTAAGAGAAAACCCAGAGACTAGTCATTTCAATGGATCATTGTTAACATTTGAATTGATCAGATGACCCACATTTGGCAGTACTTTTTTTCCTCAGCTAGCTAATTTCCTTTCAGTTAACTCAATAATATAGTGATGAAGACGAACAGGGACTATGATTGTGTCTAATTACTTGTTCTCTTATTATGGTCATTCTGTCTACAGCTAAATTGGAGGGCAAAATTTATTAAAGACAGCTTTGAATTTTTGATAGAGTACCATACATTATTGAAAAATAGCTGCTGATGGCATATTGATCACATCAGATTTTGTAGCATTGCTATTACACTTATTTACCCTCACTGGAAAATACTATTTGTTTCCATAGGTTTTGGGGGAACAGGTGGTATTTGGTTACATGAGTAAGTTCTTTAGTGGTGATTTGTGAGATTTTGGTGTACCTATCACTCACACAGTATACACTGAGCTCAATTTGTAGTCATTTATCCCTCACCCCCTTCCCACCCTTTCCTCCTGAGTCTGCAAAATCCATTGTGTAATTCTTATGCATTTGCATCCTCATAGCTTAGCTATCACTTATGCTTGAGAATATATAATGTTTGGTTTTCCATTCGTGAGTTACTTCACTTAGAATAATAGACTCCAATCCCATCCAGGTTGCTATGAATCCCAATAATTCATTCCTTTTTATGGCTAAGAAGTATTCCATCTTTTATATATGTCACAGTTTCTTTATCTGCTCATTGATTGATGGGTTTTGGGGTTGGTTCCATATTTTTGCAACTGTGAATTGTGCTGCTATAAACATACAGGTACAAATATCTTTTTTGTATGATGACTTATTTTCCTCTGAGTAGATATCCAGTAGTGAGATTGCTGGATCAAATGGTATTTCTACTTTTAGCTCCTTAAGGAATCTCCACACTGTTTTCCACAGTGATTGTACTAGTTTACATTACCACCAGCAGTGTAGAAGTGTTTTCTGTTCGCTGCATCCATGCCAACATCTTTTTTTTTATTGTTTTGATTATGTCCATTCTTGGGGGAAGAAAGGTGGTATCACAACGTGGTTTTGATTTGTATTTCCCTGATCATTAGTGATGTTGAGAATTTTTTCATATGTTTATTGGCCATTTTTATATTTTGAGAATTGTCTATTCATGTCCTTAGTCTACTTTTTGATGAAATTGTTTTATTCTTGATAATTTGTTTGAGCTCGTTGTAGATTCTGGATATTAGTCCTTTGTCAGATGTATAGACGTGAAGATTTTCTCCCACTCTGTGGGTTGTGTGTTGATTCTGCTGATTGTTCCTTTTGCCTTGCAAAAGCTCTTCAGTTAATTCAGTCCCACCTATTTATCTTTGTTTTTATTGCATTTGCTTCTGGGATCTTGGTCATGAAACCCTTGCCTAAGCCAATGTCTAGAAGGGTTTTCTAACGTTATCTTCTAGAATTTTTATAGTTTCAGGTCTTAGATTTAAGTCCCTGATCCATCTTGAATTGGTTTTTGTATAAGCTGAGAGATGAGAATCCAGTTTCACTCTCCTATATGTGGCTTTCCAACTATACCAGCACCATTTGTTGAATAGGGTATCCTTTCCCCCACTTTATGTTTTTGTTTGCTTTGTCAAAGATCATTTGGATGTAAGTATTTGGGTTTATTTCTGGGTTCTCTATTCTGTTCCATTGGTCTATGTCTCTATTTTTATACCAATACCATGCTGTTTTGGTGACTATGGCCTTATAGTATTTTGTTAAGGATGTTAGCATCTGTGTTCATCAGGGATATTGGTCTGTAGTTTTCTCTTTTGGTTACATCCTTTCTGGTTTTGGTATTAGGGTGATGCTTGCTGGCTTCATAGAATGAGTTAGGGAAAATTCCTTCTTTCTCTATCTTGTGGAATAGTGTCAATAATTCTTGGAATGTCTGGTAAAATCCTGCTTTGAACCCATCTGATCCTGGACTTTTTTGTTGGCAAATTTTTTTATTCCTATTTCAATTATTGGTCTGTTCAGGGTATCTAATTCTTCCTGATTTAAGCTAGGAGGGTTGTATCTTGCCAGAAATTTATTCATTTCCTCTAGGTTTTTTAGTTTATGTGCATAAAGATGTTCATAGTAGCCTTGAATGATCTTTTGTATTTCTGAGGTATCGGTTATAATATCTCCTCTTTCATTTCTAATTGAGCTTATTTGCATTTTCCCTTTTCTTGGTTAATCTTGCTAATGGTCTATCAGTGTTATATATCTTTTCAAAGAACCAACTTTTTTTTCATTTATCTTTTATATTTCTTTTGTTTCAATTTCATTTAGTTCTGCTCTGATCTTGGTTATTTCCTTTATTCTGCTGGTTTTGAGTTTGGTTTGTTCTTGTTTCTCTAGTTCCTTGAAGTGCGATCTTAGATTGTCTATTTGTGCTCTTTTGGACTTTTTGATGTAGGAATTTAGGGCTGTGAACTTTCTTCTTGGCCCTGCCTTTCCCGTATCTCAGGGGTTTTTATACATTGTGTCACTATTATCAGTCCATTTGAAAAATTTTTAAATTTTCATGGTGATTCCATTGTTGACCCAATAATCACTTAGGAACAGATTATTTAATTTCCATGTATTTGCATGGTTTTGAAAGTTCCTTTTGGAGTTGATTTACAGTTTATCCTACTGTTGTCTGAGAGACTACCTGATATAATTTAAATTTTCCTAAATTTATTGAGACTTTTTTGTGGCCTATCATATGGTCTATCTTGGAGAAATTTCCATGTGCACTGATGAATATATATTCTGCGTTTGTTGGGTCGGATATTCTGTTGGGTCGGATATTCTGTAAATAGCTGTTAAGCCCTTTTCTTCCAGGATATACTTTAAATCCATTGTTTCTTTGTTGACTTTCTGTCTTGATGACCTGTCTAGTGCTGTCAGTGGAGTATTCAAGCCCCCCAGTATTATTGTGCTGCTGTCTATCTCATTTCTTAGCCAGTAGTAGTTGTTTTTATAAATTTGAGAGCTCCAGTGTTAGGTGCATATATATTTAGGATTGTGATATTTTCCTGTTGGACAAGGCTTTTATTATTATATAGTGTCCCCCTTTGTCTTTTTTTTTTTGTTTTTTGGAGATGGAGTTTGGTTCTTGTTGCCCAGGCTGGAGTGCAATGGCATGATTTCGGCTCACTGCAACCTCCGCCTCCCAGGTTCAAGCAATTCTCCTGCCTCAGCCACCCAAGTAGCTGGGATTTCAGGCATGAACCAACACACCTGGCTAATTTTGTATTTTTAGCCAACATGGGATTTCATTCACCATGTTGGTCATGCTGATCTTGAACTCCTGACCTCAAGTTATCCACCTGTCACCCGGCCCCCTTTTTGTCTTTTTTAACTGCTGTTGGTTTAAAGTTTGTTTCCTCTGATATAAGAATAGCAACTCCTGCTTGCCTTTGGTGACCATTTGCATAGAGTGTCTTTTTTCACCCTTTTACCTTAAGTTTATGTGATTCCTTGGGAGTTAGGTGAGTCTCTTGAATGCAGCAGATAGCTGGTTGGTGAATTCTTATCCATGATGCAATGCTGTATATTTTAAGTAGAGCATTTAGACCATTTACATTCAACATTAGTATTCAGATGTGAGGTACCGTTCCATTCATCATGTTATTTGTTGTCTATATACCTTGTTTTTTTTATTATTGTATTTTTGTTTTATATATCCTGTGAGATTTATGCTTTAAAGAGGTTCTGTTTTGATGTGTTTCCAGGTTTTGTTTCAAGGCTTAGAGCTCCTTTCAGCAGTTCTTGTAGTGCTGGCTTGGTAATGGCATATTCTCTCAGCATTTGTTTGTCCGTAAAAGACTGTATCTTTCCTTCATTTATGAAGCTTTGTTTCACTGGATACAAAATTCTTGGCTGATAATTGTTTTGTTTAAGGGAGCTGAAGATAAAGCCCCAATCCCTTCTAGCTTGAAGAGTTTCTGTTGAGAAATTTGCTGTTAATTTGATAGGTTTTCTTTTATAGATTACCTGGTGCTTTTTTCTCACAGCTCTTAAGATTCTTTCCTTTGTGTTGACTTCAGATAACCTGATGATATTGCGCCTTGGCAATGATCTTTTTGTGATGAATTTCCCAGATGTTCTTTGAGGTTGTTGTATTTGCATATCTAGGTCTCTAGCAAGGCCAGGGAAGTTTTCGTTGATTATTCCCCCAAATATGTTTTCCAAACTTTTATATTTCTCTTCCTCAGGAATACCAATTATTCTTAGGTTTGGTCACTTAACATAATCTCAAATTTCTTGGAGGCTTTGTTCATTCTTTCTTATTCTTTATTTCTAAATTTGCTTCCTGTGGCCATGTTGCATTTGCCTATGACATAGACTTACTCTCTCATGTACCACTAAGTTCTTACATCAATGTAATTTCTGTTTGTAGAACTCATTTCACAGAAAAGAAGTAAAGCAATCAGCTAACACTTGTGAAAGGAACTACTCCTATTATATTCACACCATGGATAAGTAGTCAGCCTTATACAATGGTAACTTGACCTATTGAAAACTTATTCATACTTTCCCTTAATTAACTATGCTAGACTGAAGATCTGCCTTGTCTTATTATATGATCTGTGACAACAATTTTTATAGAATGCTGCCTCTTCCATAGCTAAATGCGTAGGTATAGAAATTGAGGAGGAGGAAGTGTAGTAGCTTTTAAAATCTTACCTGATATTCCACTTTTGGAATAATTCTATTTTAATCCCTTCATTCTGAGACCTTAGGCATGAAAGTGACAGTATCCAAAGGAGGTAGACATATTTTATATAAAATATGAAAAAGGTTTTACCAAATTGCAACCTGTGGATAGCATCTGTCAATCTTGGACTACTCATGTCATGATAATAGTGAAAAGAATCATTACCACCTTGAAAGGGACAATAGGTCTAATACTCAAAAATAGATCTTGAAAAAAATCATGAAAAAGTCATTAAGAAAATACGATATCTCTAGACCTTTTAGAAATTATGGTTTGTGCTATTCTGTGAAGCAAGGGTCCTAGATCAACTGAGCAATTAGCTAAATAAAAAAGAGACAGAGAATAAAAGTCTAATATTAAAAATGGCCTTGTGGCAAATTGCATATATGAGGTATTATTTTAAAAAATAGAAAGCAAACGAATATAACCAGAGAGAGGAGATTTTATTTACTTTTAGTTTAGTTTTATTGTAAATTAACAAATTATAGTTGCATATGAGAGTAAATTTTAATATTAGACATTATCTTCAGAATAATTTAAAGATATTATCTTTCTTTGTAGAAGTAAGCCATAATTTTGGTTGCTATTCAGATGTGACTTTGGTTGGGCATGAACTAGCAATATTATAATGATAAATTGATGATGATACTTTTGGAAGTGTAGACCTAGAAAAGAAGATGCTGAGCCTAGCAATTGGGAGATTTAGTGTAGGAAACAATGAAAATACCTGCAGTTACATTGCTACCTTTTTAGGAAAACTTCTAAATGGTGCTCTTTGTTTAAGCAACTGTGACTCTTGTCACATATGTGTTGACTGAATTGAAATCCATTGTCCTAGTCAAAAGTAATTTAAAGGGCATCAGTGTGGTAATAAAAGTGAAACAATTTTTTTTTTTTTGAGATAGAGTTTCACAATGTTGCCCAAGCTGGAGAACAGGGGCACCATCTCAGCTCACTACAACCTCTGCCTCCCAGGTTAAAGCAAGTCTCATGCGTCAGCCTAATCCAGTAGCTGGGACTACAGACATGCGCCACCATGCCTGGCTAATTTTTCTATATTTAGTGGAGACAGGGTTTCACTATTGTAGCTTTACAGGACAAATATAATCTGACAACTTCCAAATTCCTATGTCCAGACGCAAACGACAAAGCCTACATTTTCAACTGCCTGCTTGACATTTTCATTTAGATGTCTAATAGAAATCTCAAACTCAACATGTTTGCAAGGTTGGTCTTGAACTCCTGGCCTCAAGTGATCTGCCTGCCTCGGCCTCCCAAAGTGCCGGGATTACAGGAATGAGCCACAGCACCTAGCTTATGAAACAATTTTTATCCGACACAGTTTTTTTGCAGTGCTTGGCTTCAATATCATACAGGTTTTCTTTACCCAATGGCAAGGTGGCTGGAAATTGATCATACCTTCCTCCATAAAACCACTCTGTCCTCATTTGCCTCCTGCCTTACTGGTTGCTCTTTCCTTGTCTTTTTCACATGTTCTTCCATGTCTCCCCAACCTCTTATTTTTGAAAGATCTAAGGCTTATATCTTTCCCCTAAAAAGGAAAGATCTAAGGATCTAAAGGAACATCTAAAGATCTGTTTTTTTCCTCTCCCCTTTACAATATTATTCAGTATTGTAGCTTTACAGGACAAATATAATCTGACAACTTCCAAATTCCTACATCCAGACACAGACTACAAGCCTACATTTTCAACTGCCTACTTGATGTTTTCATTTGGATGTCTAATAGAAATCTCAAACTCAACATGCCCCAAATCAATGATCCACTAAGTCTGCCCATAAGATAGACTTCCCCATATCATTTAATGACTGTTCTATTATTACAGATACTCAAGTCAAAAATTTTGAAATTCTTCTTGGGTCCTTTTTATCATATATCTCATTCAGCACACCAGAAAATCTCCTCGGATCTACCTTCAAAACTTACCCTGTATCTCTCAGTTTCTACCATTTCCAATGTTGCTGCTCTAACCTGAGCTTCAATTTTCTCTTCTATCTTAAAGTTTGTTCTCAACTTAGATGTCAGGGTGTTCTTTCTAAAATATGTCAAATTACATTCCTCTTCTCAATATCCTGCAATGCTTCCTGTTTTACATATGGCAAAATCCAAAGTCTGTAAATGGCCTACAGAGCACCACATGTTTTTCTCCCATTGCCTCTCTGACCTCAATTCTATCTGCTGTACCACACACTGAACATTTTGTAGCAACCTAATTGGCCATTTCACCATTCTTTGAACATTGATTTATTCTTGCCTCAGGAATTTTATGGTGGCAAATATTTCTGCATGCTATATTTTACACCCATTTATCTGCATGGCTATTTTCTCTTTTAAGTCATTGCTTAAATGTCTTTTTTTTGGGACAGAGTCTCGCTCTGTTGCCTAGGCTGGAATGCAGTGGCACGATCTTAGCTCACTGCAAGCTCCGCCTCCCAGGTTGATACCATTTTCCTGCCTCAGCCTCCCGAGTAGCTGGGACTGCAGGCACCTGCCACCAGGCCTGGCTAATTTTTTGTATTTTTAGTAGAGACGGGGTTTCACTGTGTTAGCAGGATAGTCTCGATCTCCCGACCTCGTGATCCGCCCACCTCAGCCTCCCAAAGTGCTGGGATTACAGGCATGAGCCACGGCACCTGGCCTTAAATGTCATCTTTTTAATATGACCTATGCTGACCACCAATTCTGCTTACCTTGTCCTATTTTTCCTTCATTTTCATGGCTCTTGTTCCTTTTCAGTGTGTCAGTTATTACTTATGCATTTTATTTACTGTTTATTATCACTCCATGATTAGAATGCAAACTCCATAAGGCATGACCGTTTACCCTATTTGGTTCACTGATTTATGTCAACAGACCAGACCAGAGCCTAGCATATAAAAATACTCATTAATATTTATGTAATGAATGAATGAATAAACGAATGAATGAAGAGCCTGAAGTTCAAGAGAAAAATGTTGTGCTTTTCCTGACAATAAAGTCTCTGGGAAGAATTCTAGTCTCCAAGATATGGCTACATGGTTATATCTAAACTAATCGAAGGCCAGGGATTTTGGCCAGGCCTGGATCACATGACCACTTCTGGCCAGATGGTGGCAGGATAAACTCTAACCAAATTAAGTACCTGAAATGATGTTACTATGGAAGAGGGAAGAGGTGATGCCCCGAAGAAGGGAATCTGGACAACCAACTACCTGTGTAGTCTGTGAAGGTCAACTACTTCTAAAGTGGCTTGAATGAAACTTTATCCAAAAAGGAAATTCCACATTGACTCATGAAAAACATATTCAATTAAATTATATCCCCTGAAAGTAAAAGTTGTAGATGAACAAGGAAAATTAAAAAACAAGGAAAATAAACGTTGTAGATGAACAAGGAAAATAAAAGTCTTTGGTGGTAACTTAAACTATTAGTTGCTGTTACTGTATTAATTTTCCATGGAGCCTGTGTATACTCCAGAAACACAGAGTGCAGGATAATAATATGGCCAGAAATATCTATGTTCATGAAGGATATTGGCATGCAGTTTTTGTTTGGTTGTGTCTCTGCCAAGTTTTGGTATCACAAAAATCTTGAACAAAATACTAGCAAATCAAATCCAGCAGCACATCAAAAAGCTAATCCACCATCCATGATGGAGTAGGCTTTATTCCTAGAATGCAAGGTTGGTTCAACATATGCAAATCAATAAATGACTTATCACATAGAAAGAACAAAACCAAATAACATGTATGTATCTCAATAGAAGCAGAAAATTCTTTCAATAGAATTCAACATCCTTTCATGTTAAAAGCCCTTAACAAACTAGGAATCAAAGAACCATACCTCAAAATAATAAGAGCCATCTATGATAAACTCACAGCCAACATCAAATTGAATGGGCAAAAGCTGGAAGCATTCCCCTTGAGAACCAAAACAAGACAAGGATGCCCTCTCTCACCACTCCTATTCAACATAGTACTGGAAGTCCTAGCAGGTAAGTCAGACAAGAGAAAAATGTAAAAGGCATTTAAATAGGAAGAGTAGAAGTCAAACTATTATTGCTGTTTACAGATGATAAATTTTCTAACTAGAAAACCCCACAGTTTCTGCCCAAAAGCTCCTAGATCTGATAAACAACTTCAGCAAAGCTTCAGGATACAAAATCAAAGTAGAAAAATTAGTAGCATTTCTATACACCAATAATGTCTAACCTGAGAGCCAAATAACACAATGCCATTCACAATCACCACAAAATAAAAAACCTAGGAATACAGCTAACCAGAGAGGTGAAAGATCTCTATAACAAGAAGTGCAAAACAATACTGAAAAAAATCAGAGATGACACAAACAAATGTAAAAATGTTCCATACTCACAGATAGAAGGAATCAATATTGTTAAAATGGCAATACTTCCCAAAGCAATTCACAGATCCAATGCTATTCCTGTCAAACTACAAATGACATTTTTCACAAAGCTAGAAAAAACTATTTTAAAATTCATATGGAACCAAAACAGAGCCCAAATAGCCAAAACAATCCTAAGCAAAAAGAACCAAACTGGAGACATCATATTAGCCAACTTCAAACTATACTAGAAGCCTACAGTAACCTAAACAGCATAGTACTGTATAAAAACAGACACATACACCAATGGAACAGGTTAGAAAACCCAGAATAAAGCCTCACATCTATAACCATCTGATCTTCCACAAGGCTGACAATAATAAGCAATGGGGAAAGGGCACCCTATTCAAAAAAATGGTGTAGGAACAAAAGAAAAAATTGACAAACCCAAGAGCTTTTACACAGGAAAAAAAAAGAAAACTATCCACAGAGTAAACAGACAACATACAGAATGGGAGAAAATATTTGCTAGCTGTGAGAGGTCTAATATCCAGTATTAATGTAAGGGTCTTAAATTTACAAAAAAAAATCCCTGCAATAAAAAGGGGGCAAAGGACATGGACACTTTTCAAAAGAGGATATACATGTGATGTGACCAACAAACATGAAAAAAAAGCTCAATATCATTGATCATTAGAGAAATGCAAATCAAAACCACGATGAGATACCACCTCACACCAATCAAAATTGCTATTACTAAAAAGTCAGAAAATGGTGAGGTTGTGGAGAAAAGGGAACATACATGCTGTTAATAGAAGTTTAATTTAGTTGAACCATTGTGGAAAGCAGTATGGTGATCCCTCGAAGAGCTAAAAGTAGAACTACCATTTGACCCAGCAATCCCATTACTAAGTATATGCCCACAGGAATATAAATCATTCTACCATAAAGACACATACCTGTGAATGTTTATTACAGCACTATTCACAATAGCAAAGACATGGAATCAACCTAAATGCCCATCAATGACAGATTGTATTAAGAAAATGTGGTACATACACCATAGAATACTACACAGACATAAAAACCAAGATTGTGTATTTTCTGGGAACATGGATGGGGCTAGAGGCTATTATCCTTAGCAAACTAATGCAGGAACAGGAAACCAAATACCACATGTTCTCATAAGTAGGAGCTAAATGATGAGAACTCATGAACACAAAGAAGAGAACAACACATACTGGGATCTACTTGAGGGTGGAGGGTGGGTGGAGGAAGAGAAGTAGAAAAAAATAACTAATGGGTACTAGGCTTAATACCAGGTTGATGAAATCTGTACAACAAACCCCCATGGCACAAGTTTACCTATATAACAAACCTTCACATGTACACTTGAACCTTAAATAAAAGTTAAAAAAAATGGTGTTGGGATAACTGGCTAGTGATTTGCAGAAGAATTAACCTGGACCCCCATCTTTCATCGTATAAAAAAATTAACTCAAGATGGATTAAGGATTTAAGGATCGAAAAGTAATACCAAAAAGCATAAAACTCTCTAGAAGAAAACCTAGGAAATACCATGTTAGACATAGAATCTGGCAAATATTTCATGACAAAGACTCCAAAAGCAATTGCAACAAAAGCAAAAATTGACAAGTAGGACCTAATTAAACTAAAGGGCTTCTGCACAGCAAAAGAAACTATCAATGAATAAACAGACAACCTACAGAATAGGAGAAAATATTTGCAAACTATGCATCTGACAAAGGTGTAATATTTAGTATTAGTATAAGGAACTTAACAAGTAAAAACCAAATAACCCTATTTTTTAAACTGGACAAAGGACATAAACGGACACTTCTTAAAAGAAGACGTACACATGGCCACCAAGCATATGAAAATATGCTCAGCATCACTAATCATTAGAGAAATGCAAATCAAAATCACAATGAGAATTCATCTTATACCAGTCAGAATGGCTGTTATTTAAAATGTCAAACAATAGCTGCTGATGAGGCTGCAGAGAAAAGGGAACACTTATACACTGTTGGTGGAAATGTAAATTAGTTTAATCACTGTGAAAGCAGTTTGGAGATTTCTCAAAGAACTTAAAACAGAACTACCATTTGACCCAGCGATCCTATTACTGGGTATATATCCAAAAGAAAACAAATATTTCCACCAAAAAGACATATGCACTCACATTTTCATTGCAGCATTATTCACAATAACCAAGATCTGGAATCAATCTAGGTGCCCATCAATGGTGGACTGGATAAAGAACATGTGGTACATATACATTGTGGAATACCATGCAGTCGAAAACAAATCATGTCCTTTGCAGTAACATAGATAGCTACAGGCCATTATCCTAGGTAAATTAACACAGGAACAGAAAATCAAATACCGCATGTTCTCACTTATAAGTGGGAAGTACGCATTAACTACATATGAACACAAAGTAGAGAACTCTAGACACAGCAGTCTATTGAAGGTGCAAGGTGAGAGGAGGGTGAGGACTAAATAACTACCCACTTGGTACTATACTCGTTACCCGAGTGACAAAATGATCTGTACACCAAACCCCAGTAACGTGCAATTTATCAATGTAACAAACCTGGACATATATGCCCTAAACCTAAAATAAAAGAAGAAAATAAAAAATAATGTGGCCACAGACAATAATATATACTTTACTATATTAAATATGTATCTAGGTAATAAACACCCAGGACTGAAGATAAACCAAATGTCCCTCTCCCTTCAAAACTTAATGTTCTCAAGATATTCTCCAGATTATGTTGTAGGGTTTAAAATAACTGCTGATTCATAAAACAAGTTCTTAGACACCAACAAAGAGACTTAGGCTCCTACACAATAATACTGGGAGGAGTTAACACCCGCTGTCAATAGCAGACAGATCAACGATAGAGAAAATTAACAAAGATATTTAGGACTTGAACTCAGCTCTGGATCAAGTGGACCTAGTAGACATCTACAGAACTCTCCACCCCAAATCAACAGAGTATACATTCTTCTCAGTGTCACATAGCATGTATTCTAAAATCGACCATGTAATTGGAAGTAAAACACTCCTCAGCAAGGGCAAAAGAACAGAAATCATAACAGTCTCTCAGACCATAGTGCAATCAAATTAGAACACAGAATTGAGAAATTCACTCAAAACTGCATAACTACATGGAAATTGAACAACCTGCTCCTGAATGATTACTGGGCAAATAATGAAATTGAGGCAAACAAAAAAATTCTTTGAAACCAATGACAAAGAGACAACATGCCAGAATCCCTGGGAAACAGCTAAAGCAGTGTTGAGGGAAATTTATAGCACTAAATGCCCACAACAGAAAGCTGGAAAGATAAAAATCGACACCCTAACATCACAATTGAAAGAACTACAGAAGCAAGAGCAAACAAATTCAAAAGCTAGCAGAAGACGACTAAGATCAGAGCAGAACTGAAAGAGATAGAGACACAAAAAACCCTTCAAAAAATTAATCCAGGAGATGTTTTTTGAAAAGATTAACAAAATAAATGGACCACTAGCTAAACTATTAAGAAAAGAGAGAAGGATCAAATAGACACAATAAAAAATGATAAAGGGGAGATCACCACTGATCCCACAAAAATACAAACTACCATCAGACAGTACTATAAACATCTCTATGCAAGTAAACTAGAAAATCTAGAAGAAATGGATGAATTCCTGGACACATACACCCTCCCAAGACTAGACCGGGAAGAAGTCGAATCCCTGAATAGATCAATAACAAGTTCTGAAATTGAGGCAATAATTAATAGCCTACCAGAAAAAAAAAAAAAAAAGCCCAGGACCAGACGGATTCACAACCCAATTCTACCAGAAGTACAAAGAGGAGCTGGTACCATTCCTTCTGAAACTATTCCAAACAGTAGAAAAAGAGGAACACCTCCCTAACTCATTTTATGAGGCAAGCATCATCCTGATACCAAAGCCTCACAGAGACACAACAACAACAAAAAATTCATGCCAATATCCCTGATGAATATCGATGCGAAAATCCTCAATAAAATACTAGCAAACTAATCAATTTTGAAATCTCCAACTATAAAAGTGGATTTGTCTATTTCTCTTTGCATGTTTTATCAGTTTTTGTGTCACATTTTTTTTTCTACCTTTTTTTTTTTTGAGACAAGGTCTCACTAAGTCGCTCAGGCTGGCTTCAAACTCTTGAGCTCAAGTAATTCTCCTGCCTCAACCTCCTGAGTAGCTGGGATTTCAGGTGTGTGCCACCACAGCTGTCTCACATGGTTTTAATGACCTATTGTTAAATCCACTTGTATTAAGAATTACTATGTCTTCTTGGAGAATTGACTCCTTTATCGTTATGTAATACCCTTCTTTATCTCTGATAATTTTGCTTGTTCTGAAGTCTGCTGTGTCTGAAATTAATATAAGTATTTCAGCTTTCTTTTGTTAGTGTTAGAGTGCTAAATCTTTACCCATCCCTTTATTTTTACTGTATCTGTATCATTATATTTAAGGTAAGTCTCCTGGAGTCAACAGATACTTGGGTCTTTTTGTTTGTTTGCTTACTTGTTTGTTTTTAATTCACTCAGACACTCTACATCTTTTAAGTCGTATGTTTGGATTACTCACATTTGGTATAATGATTGATATAGTTGGACTAATATCTACTATATTTGTGACTCTTTTCCATTTGTTTTGTTTCTATTTGTTTTTTTTTTTTGTCTTTCACTATTTTTCTGCTTTCTCTGGTTTTAATTGAGCATTTTATATGGTTATATTTTCTCTATTCTCTTAGTATATCAGTTATACATGCTACTTAATTAAAAATTAATGGTTGCTATACATTATACATTTTGAATGAATCTTAATCCGCTTTCGAATAACACTATTCTGCTTCGCATGTCATGCAGATATCTTTTTTTTTATTTAAGCCGGGTTTTATTGAGGTGTAATTTACATGAACAAAAATTCATTCTGATTACATGTTAATGTTTGGTGAAATTTGACGAGCCTACAGTCATGTGACCCCCTACATCACAATTAAGATATAGAATATTTCCCTCATCCTGAAAGTTCCCTGTGCCCTTTGTGGTCCTTTCCCCAGCTCCTGGCGACCACTGACCTCTTTCTTTTTTTTATTTTTATTATTATTATACTTTAAGTTTTAGGGTACATGTGCACAATGTGCAGGTTTGTTACATATGTATACATGTGCCATGTTGGTGTGCTGCACCCATTAACTCATCATTTAGCATTAGGTATATCTCCTAATGCTATCCCTCCCCTCTCCCCCTGCCCCATAATAGTCCCCAGAGTTTGATGTTCCCCTTCCTGTTTCCATGTGTTCTCATTGCTCAATTCCCACCTATGAGTGAGAACATGGGGTGTTTGGTTTTTTGTCCTTGCAATAGTTTGCTGAGAATGATGGTTTCCAGTTTCATCCATGTCCCTGCAAAGGACATTAACTCCTCATTTTTTATGGCTGCATAGTATTCCATGGTGTATATGTGCCACATTTTCTTAATCCAGTCTATTGTCGTTGGACATTTGGGTTGGTTCCAAGTCTTTGCTATTGTGAATAGTGCCGCAATAAACATACATGCGCATGTGTCTTTATAGTAGCATGACTTATAATCCTTTGGGTATATACCCAGTAATGGGATGGCTGGGTCAAATGGTATTTCTAGTTCTAGATCCCTGAGGAATTGCCACACTGACTTCCACAATGGTTGAACTAGTTTACAGTCCCACCAACAGTGTAAAAGTGTTCCTATTTCTCCACATCCTCTCCAGCACCTGTTGTTTCCTGACTTTTTAATGATGGCCATTCTAACTGGTGTGAGATGGTACCTCATTGTGGCTTTGATTTGCATTTCACTGACGGCCAGTGATGATGAGCATTTTTTCATGTGTTTTTTGGCTGCATAAATGTCTTCTTTTGAGAAGTGTCTGTTCATATCCTTCGCCCACTTTTTGATGGGGTTGTTTGTTTTTTTCTTGTACATTTCTTTGAGTTCATTGTAGATTCTGGATATTAGCCCTTCATCAGATGGGTAGATGGCAAAAATTTTCTCCCATTCTGTAGGTTGCCTGTTCACTCTGATGGTAGTTTCTTTTGCTGTGCAGAAGCTCTTTAGTTTAATTAGATCCCATTTGTCAATTTTGGCTTTTGTTGCCATTGCTTTTGGTGTTTTAGACATGAAGTCCTTGCCCATGCCTATGTCCTGAATGGTATTGCCTAGGTTTTCTTCTAGGGTTTTTATGGTTTTAGGTCTAACATGTAAGTCTTTTATCCATCTTGAATTAAATTTTGTATAAGGTGTAAGGAAGGGATCCAGTTGCAGCTTTCTGCACATGGCTAGCCAGTTTTCCCAGCACCACCTATTAAATAGGGAATCCTTTCCCCATTGATTGTTTTTGTCAGGTTTGTCAAAGATCAGATAAGTTGTAGATATGCAGCATTATTTCTGAGGACTCTGTTCTGTTCCATTGATCTATATCTCTGTTTTGGTACCAGCACCATGCTGTTTTGGTTATTGTAGCCTTGTAGTATAGTTTGAAGTAAGGTAGCGTGATGCCTCCAGCTTTGTTCTTTTGACTTAGGATTGACTTGGCGATGCGGGCTCTTTTTGGTTCCATATGAACTTTAAAGTAGTTTTTTCCAATTCTGTGAAGAAAGTCATTGGTAGCTTGATGGAGATGGCATTGAATCTGTAAATTACCTTGGGCAGTATGGCCATTTTCACAATATTGATTCTTCCTACCCATGAGCATGGAATGTTCTTCCATTTGTTTGTATCCTCTTTTATTTCATTGAGCAGTGGTTTGTAGTTCTCCTTGAAGAGGTCCGTTCAGATATCTTTGAATAGGGTATTCCCAATTCCTCCTCATCACTACTGGCCTTACTGTCATTCATTTTACTTAACCATGTGTCAAAATCACACAACACATTATTATTATTACTTTTATTATTATGACTATTACTCCTTTAAACAGTTATCTTTTAGACCAACTAAGAATAAGAAAAGTAAAATATTTTCTCATGTTCATTTCTTCATCTCCGAAGTTCTTTCTTTATGTAGATCCTCGTTTCTGACCTATGCTTCCTTCTCCCTGAAGCATCATTTCTTTTAACATTTCTTGCAAGGCAGATCTGGTCTGCTTGTTTGTTTGTGTTTTCTGAGAAAGACTTTAGCTCTCCTTCATATAGATAATTTATCTGGATAGAGAATCCTGTCCTGGTGTGGTCTCCCACCCCCTCCACCCCACGTCTTAGGACTTTAAATATTTTATTCTACTCTCTTCCTGTGTATATGGCTTCGGATGAAAGTCTGTTGAAATTCTTTTCCTCAATCCTCTATAAGTAGGTATCTCCCCACCTGTCACTCCACTCCACCCCACTCCTTGCCAGCTTCTTTCAATATTTTCTGTTATCTTTCATTTTCTGCAATTTAACATGATGTGCCTAGGTGTAATTTCTGTGGGTGTGTGTTTATCCTGCTTATTATTCTCAGAGCTTCCTGCATCTGCTGTAATTCTTATCCTTGTTCCTCTATAAGTAAAGTGTTTTTCTCCTACCTTCTTTTAAGATTTTTACTTTGTATTTGGTTTACTGCCATTTGAATATGATATGCCTACCTACAGATTTGTGTGGTATTTATCCGTCTTAATGTTCTCTGAGCTTCTGAGATCTATGCTTTGATATCTGTAATTAATTTTGGAAAATTTTTGGCCAATATTACTTCAAATATTTCTTTGCCTCTGTTCTTTTCCTTCTCCTTCTGGTATTCCAATTATGTGTATTTATATGTTTTGTGATTGTCCTCCCATTCTTGGATATTCGGTTCTGTTTTTTTTTTTTAAATTTGTTTTTGGTTATTGTTCTTTGCATTTCAATTTCAGAAGTTTCTCTTTGTGTGTCCTTAACCTCACTCATTCTGCATCTATTTCCAGTCTACTGATAAGCCCTCCAAAGACATCTTAATTTCTCTTAGTGTTTTGATTTCTAGTACTTCCTTTTGAATCTTAGTTTCCATCTCACTACTAAATTAGCCATCTTTTCACATATATTGACCATTTTTTCCTTAGAGGTCTTAAAATATTATAGTCATTTTAAATTCTGTGTGTGATAATTCCAAAATCTGTGTCATATCTGAGAATTCTTCTCTTTGCTTTGTCTTCTCTGCTTGTGTTTTTTCTTGCCTTTTAGCATGTCTTTTAATTTTTCACTGATAACCACACATGATGTATTAGATAATAGGAATTGAGTAAATAGATTTTAGTTTAAGGTTTTAAGTTGATCTGTCTAGGAGTTAGACTGTTTTTAATGTTTGTTGTAGCTGCAAGTGCCAGGGTCTTCAAATTACTCTAGTGCCCTTGCTTTTTTCTCTTCTCCTGTCTTTGGAATTTTCTGACAGCCTCTTCTTAAATAGTCTGTGTCTTGCAGCTCTTTCAGCTTTAATCCACTGTGATTGTACTGGAGCTCTTTTAATACAGTGGTAAGGTATAGGGAAGGGGAAGATTCTACAGCATAATCTTATAATTAAATGTCAGTTTGTTACTAGATCTGCGTCCGTGGGTTGTGACTTTAACAAGTGTTTATTGTAAAAAATACACTTATAAAGAGTCAATAAGAGGGGCAATGTCTTTCTTCCAGATGGGTAAGGATCGGATAAAGTATTTTCCCATGAAGAATACACCTTCATTATGGAGAATTCTCAGGATGCACTTCACAAAGATTACTTTTCCTCTCTCTTTCTCTCAGAGACACAAGGGAATCTTTCTGGTTCTTTGCTCTGAGGACCTGGTGGGTTTCCTGGAGGTAAAATGCATGAAAGTGTAGTGGTCCCTCTAAAACTGTGGCCCCAGGAGTTTCTTACTCTCACACTGGGTCAAACTCAGCCTCCAGCAGTTTATCAAAATTACCATTTAAGTCTTCCCAGCAGTTTATAGTTCCTGATTTTCTGCTCCAAGTAAGCAGATATCTGCTGTGTCTCTCTGGGTATGCCTTTCTCTTTAGATTTTGTCCTACAACCTCCGTATCCTGATGGGGCCAAAACAAGTTTTTGATTTTCAACTTTTAGCTTTTTCTAATGGTAAGATCAGAGCTGAAACTAGAGGTCTCCTGGTGGTTTTTTTATAGATCATTTACTTATTTTGAATTTTAACTAATGCTTGCCTGTATTTTACTTTCTATAGTTCCAAAAGTTTTGTTCTTGTCTGGGAAGTACACAATAGAAGTCTAATATTCTCTTTTTCCTTTGCTTTTTAAAAATCTTTTTCTTGTATTTCAATAGGTTTTTGGGTAACATGTGATGTTTGGCTACATAGATAAATTATTTAGTGGTGATTTCTGAGATTTGGCTGCACCCATCATCCAAGCAGTGTACCCTGTACCCAATGTGCAGTCTTTTATGCCTCATCCCCCTCCCACTCTTGCCCCAAAGTCCCCAAAGTTCATTGTATCATTCTTATGCTTTTGCATCCTCATAGCTTAGCTCCCACTTACAAGTGATGACATACAGTGTTTGATTTTCCATTCCTGAGCAATGGTCTCCCCTTCCATATAGGTTGCTGCAAATGCCATTATTTTGTTCTTCTTTATAGTTGAGTAGTATTCCATTTTATATGTGTGTGTGTATATATATATATATATAAACATACATACACATATATATTCATACACACACACACACACACACACACACCCCACATTTTCTTTTTCAAACCTTTGTTGATTGATGGACATTTGAGCTCATTCAGTATTTTTGCAATTGCAAGTTGTGCTGCTATAAACATTGTGTGCAAGTATCTCTTTCATATAATGACTTCTTTTTCTCTAGGTAGATATAGTAGTGGGATTGCTGGATCAAAATGGTAGATCTACTTTCAGTTTTGTTTTTTTTTTTAAGGAATCTCCATACTGTTTTCCATAGTAATTGTACTAGTTTACATTCCCACCAGCAGTGTAAAAGTGTTACCTTTTTACCACATCCACACCAACATCTATTTTTTTATTTTTTGATTATGGCCATTCTTGCAGGAGTAAGGTGCTATCGCACTGTGGTTTAAATTTGTAGTTCCCTGATAATTAGTGATATTGAGAAGTTTTTCATGGTTTTTGTTTTTGGCCATTTGTATATATTCTTTTTCAAACTTTTTTTTTTTATTATTATACTTGAAGTCCTGGGATACACTTGCAGAACATGTAGGTTTGTTACATAGGTATACACGTGCCATGGTGGTTTGCTACGCCCATCAACCGGTCATCTACATTAGGTGTTTCTCCTAATGTTATCCCTCCCCTAGCCCCCCACCCCCAGAGAGGCCTTGATGTGTGATGTTCCCCTCCCTGTGTCCATGTGTTCTCATTGTTCAACTCCCACTTATGAGTTAGAACATGCGGTGTTTGGTTTTCTGTCCTTGTGATAGTTTGCTGATAATGATGTTTTCCATCTTCATCCATGTCCCTGCAAAGGAAATGAATGCTTCCTTTTTTATGGCTGCATAGTATTCCATGGTGTATATGTGCCACATTTTCTTTATCCAGCCTAACATTGATGGGCATATGGGTTGGTTCCAAGTTTTTGCTATTGTGAACAGTGCTGCAATAAACATGCATGTGCATGTGTCTTTATAGTAGAATGATTTATAATCCTTTGGGTATATACTTCTTTTGAGAAGTGTCTATTAATGTTCTTAGCCCACTTTTTGATGGTATTGTTTGGTTTTTTTCCTTGATGATTTGAGTTCCTTGTAGATTCTGAATATTAATCATTTGTTAGATTCATAGTTTGTGAAGATTTTTATAAACTGTTTGCTGATTATTTCTTTTGCTCTTTTTTTTCTGTTTACTCTGCTGATTATTTCTTTTTCTGTGTAGAAGATTTTCAGTTTAATTAAGTCCCATTTATTTACCTTTGCTTTTGTCGCATTTGCTTTTGGGTTCTTGGTCATGAAGTCTTTGCCTAAGTGAACGTCTAGAAGGGTTTTTCCAATGTTATCTTCTAGAATTCTTATGGTTTCAGGTCTTAGATTTAAGTCTTTGACCCATGTTGAGTTGATTTTCATATAAGGTGAGAGATGATGATCCAGCTTCATTCTTCTACATGTGGCTTGCCAATTATCCCAGTACCATTTGTTAAAAAGAGTGTCCTTTCCCCACTTTATGTTTTTTGTTTTTGTTTGCTTTGTTGAAGTTCAGTGTACTATAAGTATATTGCTTTATTTCTGGGTTCTCTATTCTGTTTCATTGGTCTATGTGCCTATTTTTATACCAGTACCATGCTATTTTAGTGACTGTAGCCTTACAGTGTAGTTTAAAGTCAGGATGTGTTGCCAGACTTGTTCTTTTTGCTTAGTCTTGCTTTGGCTATGTGGGCTCTTTTTCGGTTCCATATGAATTTTAGGATTGTTTTTTCTAAACAATTTTTCTGTGAAGAATGGTGGTGGTTTTTGATTGGAATTGCATTGAATTTATAGATTGCTTTTGACAGCATGGTCATTTTCACAATATTGATTCTTGCTATCCCAGTCAGTGTTGTATCTAAGTCTTGTAAAGCATCTTTCCATAGGTCTTCAGAAGTCTGTTGGTAGATTTAAGTGTCCATACTCATTGCACACCTTTGCTGCCTTTAACGCTGCTGTGTTATAATATATATTGGTTTTCATTCATGTTTCCTAGTTCATAACAGATATAGCCCTTGTTACAGTCTTTTATTATAATGTTGAGTGTGTTGGGTCTCAGGGGCAGGCCTCGAGACACAGAATCTTCTGTTTTCCTCTCACCTGCTCCAAGGCCAGGACTCTAATCTTCCCCCACCTTTCTGATTGTGAGTCTTAAGACCCTTCGGAGAGGGTCCCATCCTGTACACTTAGGGAAGGAATGCTGACATCATGAAGCTTCATAAGAACCCAGGAGACTGGGTTCAGAGAGCTTCGGCATATCTGAATGTGTGGAGGTCCCTGGAGGGTGACGCCCCTAGGGAGGGCATGAAAGCCCCATGCCCCTTTCCCTATCCCTTTAAAATATCCTCCTTAATAAACCAGTAAACATCAGAAAGTGTTCCCCTGAGTTTTGTGAGCCCCTCTACCAAATTAATTGGACTCACAGGATTGTGGGAACCCCAACTTGAAGCCAGTTGGTCAGAAGTTCTGGAGGCCCAGACTTGTGACTGGGGGAAAGAAAGGGGTTCTCTTGTGAGGCTGAGCTCAACCTGTGGGATCTGACACTATTTCCCACTAGGTAGTATTGGAACTGAATTGAAGAACACCCAGCTTTTGTCTGCTGTGTGGTGTGTAGGGGACAACCTCCCATACCTTTAGTCACAGAAGTCTTCTAGGTTGATAATTGTTGTGATGGTGTGAGAGCAAAAGAAAAACACGGTGGGAGAGAATTTTTTCCCTACACAACTACTGATTCTCAAATTCTCATAAAATAAAATCAGAAATAAATTACAATCATGGATAAATCTAATGCTCATTTCTTTTAAAATATGCCATAGAGTCCTAGCATACACAATGCCACATATCATACTTGTATCTGAACATGCAGCTTGACTGCAGATCCAGTGTAAATATCCTCCTAAGCTCAGGTGTTGTATGACTCCAATTTCTTGCTTCATTGCCTTAAACCAGATATGTCCCAAAGCCTCAACTAGTAGGTCACAAATGTATATGGTAAAAATTTATGGTGTATCTTTATCTCAAATATGGAATGATGGAAAACTTTATGAATAAGATAATTAGATACTTGAGGTTTAGCGAAGTTGATTGAAAAGATTTTAAAGATGTTGAGCTTTAGCCACATACTTCCAGGAGGAGTTGAAATTGCCCCATCCAGTTTTTCAAGTTCAGTGTCTCTTCTTCTTCATATTATACACATAATTTAAAAGGCAATTATTGCCAAATTTAACTTTAATGTCATTTTTCTTTTGTGTGGCAACATTAGTCGTATTCCAGATTCTTATTTTTATACTTTCCTTCTGGACTTTCACATCATTCCTCTGTTCTCACATTCCTTCCTAATGATCTTTCATAGGTGTCCTTTAAAAGTCCGAGCTCATCGGTCCCATGGGATTGTCCTATTTGTCTTTTTTATATGTACCCCAGTGTTTCTCTCAGATTCTTTTTTTCTTAACTGAATTAATTTTTCTTTTTTCTTTGAAGAGTTTCTTAATCTCGAATTACTTTCCATTTTGGTGTCTCAGGTCATGAGTTCAGATGTACTTTCTCAAGTTTTTTTCTTTTTTAAAAAAATTTTGTCTAAAGTCAGGCACAGAGTGAGAATTAGAGTAACATTGTGCTATTTCTGTATAAAGTAAATAGAAACTGGCTGTTTCAAAGAAAGGAGCAAGATGAAGCCAGAATAAATGTTGTCATTGCTTAATTGCCATATGCAATATTTTCTTGATTGGTTAGCACTGGGTTTTTATAGAAAATGGTGTTTTCTCCGATTTTTAATTCTATTTGTGAAATATATTAACAGATGAAAGCAGCAACAGAATGACCTCCGATATGGAAAAATATCAGGGATTCTGCATTCCTGGGAGAGTAAGAAGTTTGAATTATTTAAGGTTTTAGGTATAATAAGCAGATTATATATACTTAGCGATTTTTGACAGCTGACTCAGGTCAAAAGGTTACACAAGGAAGTTCTGGAATATTAAAGCTTGAAGGATTTCTAGAGTTCATGTAAGAACAAAATCTTCTGTAGACAGGAAAAACTAAGAGACCATTTGCAAAAATGCCAGATTAATTCCAGGTGTCAGTTTATTATAACTAGGTAGTTTGTGCCTTTCAATCAAACTGTATACTTTATTTTTACAAAAAAGGCGATTGTTATGAAATATATAATTTATGCAATTGAGTGACTTCCAGCTTACCAAAATACAGGTTGATCAAGCAAAGCTAGGTTTATTCCTACCACCATCAGGGCAACACCATTGTGACAGCCTTAAAACTTTCTCCAAAGGGGTGTAGTGGTCAAGAAGGATATTTATAGGGTGTAAGGGCCTGAGCTAGAAATTTAAAGCCCAGTTTAAAAGCAAGAGCTGATCGGGATTTGGCAGATTTTATCACATAACATCTTGGACTTCTGAGCACAATAAGGGAAGAGTCTTCAAACAGTAGAAGCTGTTAGTCTTGATAAGTTAGCTTTTTTTTGGTTAGTTCACAAACATATTCTTAGTGCAAATACTCCTTGAAGTAAGTAGCTAAATTATTTTTGCTTAATTCCAGTGTGTTTTAGCATAGAAATGGTAAAGTATACCCTGTCCCAATATAATTTAACACAGAGACCAAATTCTATTTATTTTAGTTCTCACTACATTCTTTTTTTTTTTTTTTCTTTTTTCTTTTTTGAGACAGAGTCTCGCTCTGTCACCCAGGCTGGAGTGCAGTGGCGCGATCTCGGCTCACTGCAAGCTCCGCCTCCCGGGTTCACGCCATTCTCCTGCCTCAGCCTCCGAGTAGCTGGGACTACAGGCGCCCGCCACCACGCCCGGCTCATTTTTTGTATTTTTAGTAGAGACAGGGTTTCACCGTGGTCTCGATCTCCTGACCTCGTGATCCGCCCACCTTGGCCTCCCAAAGTGCTGGGATTACAGGCGTGAGCCACCGCGCGGGGCCACAGGTGAGGATTTTTAAAGGCAGGGAGGCAGAGGAGGCTACAGGAAAAGTTATAAATCAATACATGGAAGGCATACATTGGTTTGACCTGAAAAGGCCAGACATCTGAGAGAGAGCAGAAGGATTAGTCACAGATGGATTCGAAGATTTTCTGAATTCCTATTGGTTAAAGATATAAAATGTTGCCTAGAATTTGGGATCAGCAGAAAAGAATGTGAGCTCAGGCGGGTGGGCATAACCTCCTGTAGGCCCCTCAGGAGGAAATTACAAATAACCAGTGGTCAGAGTTCAGTGCTCAGTTTCCTCTTATCTGAGGTCTACGTGTCAGCGAATCTTCTGTGTGGTGGGATCTGGGTTTCTGAAGAACACGTTGGGGACTATACGTTAAGATGTTATCTTCAGTTTCTACAAGGAGCTGAAAATGTTCTGATTCTAACTTCCCTGGCTATTGTTTTGGGATACTATTTCCTTCTTGTTTATTCAGTTGTTCGTTTACTTCTCAGAGCTAGCCAGGTGCCTGATATTTCCTTAGAAGGAGCTCAAAATGTTTTATTTCCAGGAGATACTTCAGCTCCAGTAATATATGCTATCACTGGCATTCTTTCTTCTAAAAATTATTTTCTGTAATGATAATGATAAATTACAGGTGGGTGCCTTCTATAATTTATTTTTTAGTAAGCATTACAGAGTTAATATTAATCTAAATATTCCTAAGCAACTATCATTTTGCCTTTTTATAACTAATATTCATCCACTTCTAACATTTTTATGAGCATCTGAAATGATATTTCAGTTTTTCTTCTTTTAGAATCTGATGTATTTCCCCACTCTTGAAGATCAACTACATAAAAATAAATAATAAATGAAATCTCCAGACTTTCAGAAACAATACATAAACTATGGTCAAATGCTTTCTTTTTGTGTTATTACATATAATCGGCACCTAAAAAATCTGTTGAATTAAAGCTAAGTGACTCGGTTTAATGTCTGCAGTTCTCCATAAACTAGCTTTTCACATCCTTTTCTTTGTCATATGATCTACAATAACAAGGCTTAACTTGCTGCATATAGAAACTATTTTCTGCTCATAAATGTTATCCAGGTTGGAACATGTTACACTCTTGTTGGAGGGTATAGTTTTTCAAATCTACAAAGCACTGAAATTTAATTCTGTGAATGAGGGTTGCTAAGGGCCCATTCAGTTCAAATTAATTAGTAAGCATCTAGCATATCTTCTGGGAGGGGAGCTTAAGGCAATTTAGAAGCTGTCTGCCAGAGAACTTGCTGGTTGGGAAAAGACAATTACAGAATTTTCATTCAGACTAGAGGCTTCATGCTGCTGCATAATTTTTGTCTCCTGTTTTGCCAAGAGGAGGGGGAAGAAACGTGGATGTCAGGAGGAATACAACAGGGATGCTTGGTGTTGAGCAATCTAATTTAGAATGCTAAAAAAGACAACTTAATGCCTACTCTCTGATTAGGATGGAATTGATCAGCTCTCTCCCTAGAGAGAAAAAAATGAAAGAAAGCTACCTTTAAAAAGTTGGGAAGAGCTTCTGGAGTTTTGGGAAAAGGCAGGCATGGAAAACATTAAGAGATAAGAATGAGTTTTATTATAAAAGGTGTTACCTTTAAATATAAAAAGAAGAATATTGTTAAAAATAAATGAGTGAAACAGAAGCATTCCAAGGTATAAATATTTTTACAAAATATATTTAACTTCTAAATTAATTGTTTAAAAAATTAGTAATTGTGTTTGTTTATAAATGTCTACGTATTGTAATGAAAAAGAAAGCTAGCTTTGTTAAAGGCAAAAGAGTGATTTACTAAAGCTTTTCACACCTTATGTGGCAGGCCAGGTCTCACTAATACAGGCCTCCATTACAACTGTCCCAGCACTGACTGAGTTACCAGGTCATACGTTAAAAGCTGATTGAGCCAGTGCCCTTATACAAAGGCTAGAATGTAACAAAGAGCCCACAAAGAGTTTTGCCTAGGCTTTTCCTGGGCCTTGAAGCATGACAAGATAACAAAGAAATTCTTAACAGAATCCTTTAAGAATTAAACAAGTTTTATTGGGGGTCTGAAGAAACTTCCCAGGCCTGCACAAACAAGTTTATTGGGGCCTAAAGGAACTCTCAAAACCTTTATGATTTAGTAGGAGAGATGATAAAGGTAATCATCCCAGCACCAAGACCCATTTAGATTAAGTAAGCTTACTGAGGCTCCAAAGGAAGTTTTTCCAGACTCAGACCTCAGTTGTAGGTTAAAAGAAGTTAATCACTTATGTCTTTAGATGAATGCACACTTACACATAGACATATAACTTAGAAGGTATATAAGCTCTGGAGAAGTTTGTAATATTGAGTTGGTCTGGCAATAATTTCTAGGCCTTCTCCCATAACCAGTTGCAGAAAATAAAACTTTCTTCATCTACATCTTGTTATTGGGCTGCAAGAAATAGCAGCCCAACCCTCAGTTTGGTCTGGGAACACTTGGACATTCATTGGTATCTCACTTTTCTATGAATCCCCCACAATGCCTGTTATAGAGCTTTGCACTTAGTAGAAGCTCAGTACACATTCTTTCTTATGTATGTACATGTGTATGCATGTAAACTTTACATACAATAAAATATATAGATTTAAAACACACAATTCTATGTAACCAACACTCTAATCAAGAGATAGAACAATTTCATTACCAAGTTATTTCCTTCCTGTCCCTTTCTTGACAGTCTTCACTACTCATAGGCAACACCACTGTTCTGAATTCTATGGTCATAGGTTAATTTTGCCTGCTTTTGTATGTCATCCAAATGGAGTATAGTATGTTTGGCTTTTTTTGTTCAGCAGGTTTTTATATATATCCATGTTATGGCTTTTATTAGTTCATTGCTTCTTTTATTGCTGAATAATGTTCTGTTGAGTAAACGGACCACAATTTGTTTTTCTATTCTCTGTTAGTGGAACTCACTTCATCAGGTTGTTTCTAATTTGGGACTATTTTTAATAAAGTTCCTATAAATATTCTTGTATTATTCTTTTTATGAATGCATACTTTCACTTCCCTTGGGTAAATACCTACAATTGTAATTGCTAAGTAGTAGGATAGATGTATGTTTATAAAAAAACTTTGAAGAGTTTGGTACTATTTTACATTCCCACTACCAGTGCATGAGAATTCCAGTTTTCCCATATCCTTGCCAATGTTTTATGTTGTTAGCTTTTAAAATTTTGTTTCTTCTAGGGGCTATGAAATGATATCTCATTGTGGTTTCAATTGGAATACCTATGATGACCAAAGCTATTGAACATCTTTTCGTGTGCTTAGTGGCCATTTAGAAAACTTTGTTTTGTGAAGTGTCTTTTTAAATCCTTTGCTTCTTTTGAATTAGGTTGTTTGTCTTCTTATTACTGACTTGAAAACATCCTTTATATGCAGGAAACAAGTCTTTCATCAAATATGTGTACTTAGAATATGTTTTTCCAATCTTTAGCCATTCTTTTTTTTATTTTCTTAACACTGGTTTTTGATAAGCAGAGATGTTTACTTTTGATGAAGTCTAACATTATTTTTCTTGTAGTTCTTCCTTATTTTAATTTTTTTAGAGACAGGCTCTCATTCCATCACCCATGCTGGGGTGATATGGCACAATCATAGCTTACTGCAGCCTCAAACTCCTTAAATCAAGCATCCTCCCACCTCAGCCTCCCAAGTACCTGGGCCTACAGGTGCAAGCCACCACACTCAGCTAATTTTTTTATTTTTTGTAAAAGTAGAGGTCTCTCTTTGTTGTCCAGGCTGGTCTGGAATTCTGGGCCTTAAGCAATTCTCCCTCCTTGACCTAAATACAGGAATTACAGGTGTGAGCCACCATGCCTGGCCTATAGTTCTTTTTGTATTCTAAGAAAACTTCACCCAACCCATAGTCACATAGTTATTGTCCTATGCTTTGTTTTAAAAGAATTATAGCTTCCACTTTTGTCTTTACATTTATGCTTCATACTGAATCAAATTGTGGATTGTATGAGTTAGAGCTATCTACTTGTTCTAGAACCATTTGTTGAAGAGATTAATTTATCCTCTGAATTTGGGCCAGTACCTTTGTTGAAAATCAATTGACCATCATTATTTTTTCTCTTCCATTAATCTATATCTCCATTATTTTGCCAACATCATGCTGTTTTAGTTACTATTGCTTTTCAATAAGGCTTAAAATCAGAGAATGTGAGTCTTCCAACTCTATTTCTCTTTCATTAAAAGTCTTTGTTAGCCTTTTCTAAAGTTTATTTTCTCTGCTGAGATAGCTCATCTCTTTATTATGTCCATTTTTTAAAGTCCTGAATATGTCTATAATAGCATTTTGAAAAATACATGTCTGCTAATTCTAATATCTGAGTCATTTCACAGTATCTCTTTATTGACAACTCTTTTCTGTAATCCTGGGTCATCTTTTCCTGGTTCTTTGCATGTCCAGTAATTTTTATTGTAGGCTAAATATTGTGGCTGATTCATTGAAGGGAATCTAGATTGTATTGCTTTTCTTTAGTGTTAAATTTTGCTCTGGCAGGCAGTTAAATCACTAGAAAATAATTTTGATTCTCTTAGTTGGGATTTACTTGTTGTTGGGGTAAGTTTGTTTCAGTTCTTCCTAGTCCTTGGGTATTGTCATTGTTTCAGTAGGTGATTCTTACTCAAGGTATGGTCTTTCCATGTATTCCAGTGGAATTCCCATGGTGCTCAGTAAGGTCTGTCTACCCGAGCTGGGTCAGAACTCTAACGTCTCCTCATCCTACAAGTCTTCTGGTATTTTTTTTTTTAGCTCCCAGACCCACTGCAACCACACTATGCTACATATTGTAAACCCTTGTCCTGAATGTGTGCAATTCGGTCCTCAGCCAAGGACCTACAGGGAATCACGTGCAGACTTCTAGGGTACCCTGTGTGGATTCTTCCTCCTTGATTTATACTCCTACCAATTCTATAGTAGCCTCTTCCCCAGTCCTGATTTCTGATCTGTTCTTCTCATCATGAAGTGCTCCATTCACTGTTTGAGCCCCACCTCCCATTTGGGCTGTTTGGGAAATTGATCCCAGATGAAAGCTTGAGTGAATGTGGGCTTATCTCTTTTAATTCCTTTCTCTCAGAAAGTTCTGAACTGCCCATATTCAATGCCTGAAAACAGTTGCCTCATATGCATGGTCCAGTTTTATCATTTTTAACACTGAAAGAACAAGTCTTTTACCAGTTGCTACATCCTGGAGAGATGAAGTCAATAAACGTTTTAACCATTTTAAGGGAATCAATGCTGTGACTGTAAATGGAAACGCCAGAGGAATGCAACCAAACTTCTATGAGCGTCCATTGTAAGCACATTTTGTAAAATAGCTCAGTGTCCGCTGGACTTGTATTACTACAAAACAATATTCAGTTTCCTTAAAAATACTTCATTTACCTAAAAACTAAATTTATAATTAAAATTCACCTTTACCTCAAAGACTTAAAACTCAGTTTATCTTTTCCACAAAGGTTCTCAATACTAATCACTTATGTTGCATTATTTTTATTTTTTTCTTCCTTAGATGTCAAATACTTGCTTTTTATCTCTTTGTTTTGTATGTAGGTTGCTCCAATGTTTCCTCGGTTTACAAGTTCCATTAGATAAATTCATTTTGTGTAGCCTGCACTTCATTCAAGAGGAGGCCTTGTTTAGAATATTTGTGAAAAGGGCAGCTCTAACTCTTCTTCCATGCCTATGATCAATGCAATACTTTTTAATGCTTCCTTAGTCTAGAAGCAAATAGAATCACTTCCCTGTTCTTAACTAATACTGACACTTGGAAAATTCATCATATGTTTTAATCTGTAGATCTCACCTTTCTATAGGGCTGAAGACAGATTTTTAAATATCTACTGAGTGACTTTAACTGGATGTTCTGCTGGCACTAACTCAAAAGTCCAAAACCGAAATTTCCTCTTTCTACTCTCCAAGATTTCCTTTCTTCCTATGATTTCTATTACATCCCCCTGGAAATCCAAATTAGAAACCACAGAATGTTTTTTTTTTTCTCATCTTCTCACTTACTCCTCACTTGCAATATGATTTATTCATTGTATTTTGGAATTTTTTTTATCCATTCTCTTTTCATTCCTATTGCCATAGTCCCATTTGAGGCCTTATCACTACTTCTAGCAGGATCATAGCAATAATTTCCTGAATAAATTTGTACCTCCCTCCTTCATATACTGCCAGGCTATGTTTGTAAAGTAGATTTATAATATCATCTTCTTACACAAAAATTTTTGCTAGCTCACTGTCACTTGTGGGAAAAAGACCAAGTTTCTGATAATAGCATTTTCACTTTTAACATTTCACTCATACCTCTTTTTCAGGCTCAGTTTCCACTCTGTTTGTTTTTCCTCTCTATCTGGGATGGCATGTTCTTGGTATGCCTATTATCAGTTCTAAGTTTTGCTACCCAGGACAGGTATTACCCATCACAGTGCACATTGCTGTATTCTGGGAGTCCACTGTCAATGAATTAATTTGCTGCTTCTCCTCTTACTATAAATTGCTAACCAGGCCCTTCCAACCCATTCCTCAACTCTGATTAAACTGATCAACTTAATAAAACAAATGCTCTGAAATCTTTGCTATAGTACTTCTACTTCTGCTGTTTTCTTATACCAGAAAAGTCTTCTTTCAATGTGTTCTTCATCCAAAACCCTCATAGTATTTTTTAATGTAACTTTTTTATGTTTTCACTGTTTTCTTCTAAAAAATATTTATTACATTAATTAGGCTTCATCTGTATGCCAGGTAATATGCTAAATGCATCATGCATTTTTATTATTTCATGACATTCTCAAAAGAATACAAGGTACTTAATATGGTGTGGCTCTGTGTCCCTACCCAAATCTTGTCTTGAATTGTAATCTTCAAGTGTCAGAGGAGGGGCCTGGTGGGAGGTGTTTGGGTCATGGGGGTGGACTTCCCCCTTGCTGTTCTCATGATCGTGAGTTCTCAGGAGATCAGATGGTTTAAAAGTGGCACTTTCCCCTTCACTGTCTCTCTCTCATCTGCTTCTCTGTGGTAAGACATGCTCGCTTCCCTTTCCACCATGATTATACATTTCCTGAGGCTTCCCTAGCCATGTAGAATTGTGAGTCAATTAATCCCTTTTTCTTCATAAATTACCCAGTCTCAGGTAGTTCTTCATAGCAGTGTGATAATGAACTAATACAGTACTCTTTATTGTTTTTTATATCATATTTTATTTAGTTAGGTAAATGTCCTATATTTACTCCTAGATTAGAGATTCTTCCAGAGCAGGATTCAGGTCAAGTTTATTTTTTTCCCTCCCATATAACTGTGCCTTGCAATATACAACTTGCTGAACTAAATTTGTCTTCCTCTTTTTCTTGCTACCTTATTGCTTTGTGTCTCTTCCCCTGTAATTTTTTTCCTCTATTTCTAGTGCATTTACTGTTTGGAGGTTTTTTGGGTAATTTTAACTAAAGTTTCCTGGGGTTTCACCAGTCTGTGAATACAACCTGTGAAACAAGTTGATAATCACTTTTCACCAGCTGTTATCATCATTGAGTTGATGTCACAAATTTCTATGTATACCCAAGGTGACTCATTAGTTTTTGAATAGTCCTCTTATGTTCTTTGTTATTCTCTGAAGTTTTTTAGGGGCATCTTCCCACTAATGATGCTCCCAGAACCCATTATTTCCTGGCTCTACTCAAACTATATACCTAAAGTACACATCCTATCCCTCAATGTACTGAAACTAACTGGTATTCTGAGAAGATGAGTGGAGAATATACTTATAATACCTGTTGTGACCTACCTTGTCACTTTTGACATCAAAGTAGAACTGCTTTTACTTTTGAGAAAGTGTCCTGTTAACACAATTACTCTACCTTCTGCTTATTACTTCTCCATAGGGTATTATTTATAGACTTTCGTGTTTGCCTTTTGCAGCCTCCATTCCACAATTTTCTCCCAATAACCCCAGTTTTTAGATGAGCATCAATTATTCAAAAAATTTTCAATATCTTCTGTGTGGGGCTCCATACCTCTGCTACCTGCTTGGGCACCTGACTCAAGCCAAAGCCAGTCTAAACTATCCAACATTATTGTAGTCACACTATCCATTTCACATGTTAAAATGTGACCTAAGGCAGTCTAACTGGAATAAACCTTTACATTTCCACGGGGGCTACTAGGAAAGAGGCTTGCCATTTCCAGTGGATTTAAAACTACAAAGATGGAGTTTCTGCCGCCATTTTGGCACCACAATGAAAGTTTTTGTTTAAGAGAAGAAGCCCAAAATGAAGTGAAGCCAAGAAATGAAGAGAGAGAGAGAAAGAGAATACTAGAAACGGATGATATCATGTTAACACCTTTGTATAGCTGAATCTAAAACTGGACTTTTCTGTAATGCTGGACAATAAATACCTTTTTGTCCAAGCCAGTTTGGTCTGAATTTCTCTTACTTGTAGCAAAGAAGGCTAACTGAAATGGATTTAGGCATGAATCCACCAGGCCATTCTCTTAATATGGAAATCATTGCAACCACATGGTACGAATTGACAATGCCATATTCTTATTAATACCGTTTCAGACCATCCGACCATCTGCTCTGAGAAACAGACCATTTTCTCTGAGATGGGTGCTTAACTTAAATCAGACAATTATAAACCTTTTTCCAGGATACAAAATTGGGGCCAGAGATAATGAGGCAAAGTCACCTCTAGTAGCAATGTTTTCAGCCATGTGGCACAAGCACGTCTGATTGAATAAAACCTAGAAGGAGAAGAGAAGCAAAGTCTAGAAACATGTGGACTTTTCAATAAATTCCTTTTCCGCAAGCCAGCTTGAGAACAGATTAAGACAAACAACAAGAAAGTGATTAAGCAAGAATTAAATCCAAGTCTGTTGGATCCCAAGGCATATTACATCATTACTTTAATACAGTGATACTTCCTTATGTTTGCTTAATGCCTGCTATGGTGCTTGGTAAAGTGAATCATTTTTGTTAGATTTGTATGCTACACTTACATTTGGTAAACTGTTTCCAAAAGGATTTATCTAAAACTGTGTAGGAATCCCTGGAACAAATGTCACTTGGTTATATTTTCTATTACCCACTTTACTGGAGAAGCGCCCTGGCTATAAGGATGGCATTTGTGTCTGTTTCCTATTGGGAATACCCTTTGGGGCCATATTGCACTCCCTGTACTATAAGCTGAGATCCTGCTCTCAGGTAAAATTTCATATATTGGACAGCATCAAGTGATTCTATATTGAGAAGTAAATGCATGATAATGAAAAGGAAAAAAGCTTAGAATGGGAAGAGTCTACCTGCTCTTTTGCAGAAAGGCCACAACTTTTAATAGAGCAATTTTTTAACAAATATTTTTTTCTCCTCCATAATTGAAAAAGTGTCTTTAGTCTGAACTTCCAACACCAGCAGACTCTGAGTGATATGTATCATTTTTATGACCATAACTAGGTCCAGTGATAAGGTATAATATAATTTCTGTAATTTATTTCTTTTTCTACTTCAGCCTATAATGATCTGGAGAAGAAAATTAAGAAGTTGTATTTACATTAAACTTCTAGTCTTACACGCTCTATTTAAGTTCCCTAGAGAAAGAAAAAAAAGTTCCTGAAAATGAGTGATTAATGCATCCAAGAAAGGCGTATTGAGGGGTCAGCTCACAAACAGGCATTTTTATAGAGAGGGTCTGAAATAAATTTTTAGAACCTACTTCTGTCTCAATTTAATCGTTATGGAGTGGGTAAGTAGTATACTTTGTCCAAGAGGTTTAGACCTAGTTTTTCTTCATTTTTTGTAGCAACTTATAAAAATATCTGAAGAGGAACTGAGTTAAATTTTTAAAATTCTGTATCTCCTGCCATTCTGATTAGTAATCTTCACCCATTCTTACCTAAGGGGCAGGGGTGTCTCTAAGGAAATCTTACTTCTGTTTTTCTCCATAAGAAGACTAGCAATCAGAGGGAAGGGTCTCTTGGGAAAGCAGGTTAAAGTGGAAAAGCTGATGAGAATCCTCAAGATGGAGTTTCTTTCTCAGTGAGCTTCTCAAACGTAAATATGTTTCGGTTGATAATTTGGAATAAGTGTTTAACGGAGCAAAAATTATCAGGGAGGAACATTCTCTAATGAATTTCAATAGATAATACACAGATTTTTCTATTCTATTTTTTTCTGCCATATCAACTTTCAGTAGGCCTGATGCAAGAGAGAGAACATGAACAACAAAAAAATGCTAACTTAATTTCACAGAGAACCAGGATATATATATATATATATATGTAGTTTTAGGAGAATGTTCTCATTTCTCATTTTTTAGCAATCAATGTTAGCTACTTATTTAGCATCCACTTTTTTTTGACTCTTGAGATATCTCTATTAGAATAACTGAAATGAAATTATAAGGAAGTAGAAGAGCCTTTGAATGTGTTGCAGAAGCTGTCTTTATCATCATATTTTTAACAGGGAATTGAAAAATAAAGATGTGAGGATCATCTTTTATGTTCTGCAATCTGAATATCTGAATCTGAAAGCAATTAATTTTTACCTAATTGCAGTTAATTCTAGTCTAGATTGTGAAAATAAGTTTTCAAACAAATTCCTTACAATAGTCTATGTTGCAGCATACTGGCTCAATCCTAACCTCTACTATTACAATTTAATACGAAAATACGGACTTGGCAGAAAAATTAAGATAGCATCAAAAAACGGGCATAGAACTCTTCTTTCACAATGCCCATGTCCCACTGCCCCCACTCCCACTGACTGGATTCAAGCTCTGTTTCTCTCTGGAAATGCAAGGTTAGTATAAATATCTAAGGGCACACATTTGATTCCTTCTCTTTCACAGCTCCCTGTGAGAATGCTCAGCTGAACTTTATCACAACAGTGCAAGACACAAAGGAACTCAGGGCTTCTCTGGAGCCAGAGCAGGTGAGGGGTGGGGAGCCCATCCAACTCCTCACTGCCTGCCTATTCTCCTTGTCTGGAGCTTGGTCATGAACCTTCACTGCCACCTGTTTACCTGTTGACAATCTCTTCTGTACCCCCAGAGTCCTTTAGGAATTTACAAGGACATAAGGACATGATGAAGTCACTCATATGTGTTAATAAGAATTCATATTGATTTCAGTCTAGAAAGAGATGTTAAATATAATAATCATAATAGCTAACCCTTGTGTTGCTATTACTATGGGTCAAGTAGTATCCTAGCACAAAATTATACATTTTAATAATGTGTGTGGGTTATAATTAATTATAGAGTATGACTAAGGCTGATATAGTTAGCATTTATTCTCTTTTGTGTGTGTTTCTGTGCTATGGAGTCCAGAACACTAAAATATATTTTCCATAGTCTGAAGCCATGGTTTTGGATAAAAGCTAGTTTCTACCAATTAGATGTATTCATATGAGATTTTGAAAGCAAAATAAAACTGAAGCTCTATTTTTGCTGCTGCTTCTACAGGCAAACCATGTTGTAGTGATATTGAAAGGTGACAGCGTGCTGGCAGTCCTCACAGCCCTCGCTCGCTCTTGTCGCCTCCTCTGCCTGGGCTCCCACTTCAGTGGCACTTGAGGAGTCCTTCAGCCCACCGCTGCACTGTGGGAGCCCTTTTCTGGGCTGGCCAAGGCCAGAGCCGGCTCCCTCAGCTTGCAGGGAGGTGTGGAGGGAGAGGCGCTAGCAGGAACCAGGGCTGCGTGCGACGCTTGCGGGCCAGCTGGAGTTCCGGGTGGGTGTGGGCTTGGTGGGCCCCGCACTCGGAGCAGCCGGCCAGCCCTGCCTGCTCCAGGCAATGAGGGACTTAGCACCTGGTCCAGCGGCTGCGGAGGGTGTACTGGGTCCCCCAGCAGTGCCAGCCCACAGGTGCTGCGCTGGATTTCTCACCGGACCTTAGCTGCCTTCCCACGGGGCAGAGTTCGGGACCTGCAGCCGGCTATGCCTGAGCCTCCCACCCCCTCCATGGGCTCCTGTGCGGCCGAGCCTCCCCGACCAGCGCCGCCCCCTGCTCCACGGCACCCAGTCCCATTGACCACCCAAGGGCTGAGGAGTGCGAGCGCACGGCACGGGACTGGCAGGCAGCTCCACCTGCAGCCCCGGTGCAGGATCCACTGGGTGAAGCCCGCTGGGCTCCTGAGTCTGGTGGAGATGTGGAGAACCTTTATGTCTAGCTCAGGGATTGTAAATACACCAATCAGCACCCTGTGTCTAGCTCAGGGTCTGTGAATGCACCAATCGACACTCTGTATCTAGCTGCTCTGGTGGGGCCTTGGAAAACCTTTATGTCTAGCTCAAGGATTGTAAATACACCAATCGGCACTCTGTATCTAGCTCAAGGTTTGTAAACACACCAATCAGCACCCTGTGTCTAGCTCAAGGTTTGTGAGTGCACCAATCGACACTCTGTATCTAGCTGCTCTGGTGGGGCCTTGGAGAACCTTTGTGTTGATACCCTGTATCTAACTGATCTGATAGGGACGTGGAGAACCTTTATGTCTAGCTCACGGATTGTAAATGTACCAATCAGGGCCCTGTCAAACCAGACCACTCGGCTCTACCAATCAGCAGGATGTGGGTGGGGCCAGATAAGAGAATAAAAGCAGGCTGCCCAAGCCAGCAGTGGCAACCCGCTCGGGTCCCCTTCCACACTGTGGAAGCTTTGTTCTTTCGCTCTTTGCAATAAATCTTGCTACTGCTCACTCTTTGGGTCTACACTGCTTGTATGAGCTGTAACACTCACTGCGAAGGTCTGCAGCTTCACTCCTGAGCCAGCGAGACCATGAACCCACCAGAAGGAAGAAGCTCCGAATACATCTGAACATCAGAAGGAATGAACAACTCCAGACGCGCCACCTTAAGAGCTGTAACACTCACCGCGAGGGTCCGCGGCTTCATTCTTGAAGTCAGTGAGACCAAGAACCCACCAATTCCGGACACAATATGGCTATTCATAATAGTTTTTCCTTTGATACCTGAATTGTTGTAACAACGGTATACCCTTGAATTCAATAATTATAGTGATAGCCTCCTGATTGCTACTTTTCTAGCTCTTCAAATGATAGGACCTGTTTCCTTGCACTAAATTCCTTTCTTCTTAAAAAAATTTAGTGTAATTTCTGTTTGAGTTGGAACTTGACTAATACCATATTAGATACCATGAATGTCGTCATGCAATAGACCTGTAGGAAAGGACATCTGTAACTGGTATCTAACCTGGTAGGATCTGAAGACAATGCTAATCGGCTTGCAGTTGGAAAATAAAATATTGGCCCACAGAATGCAAAGGCAAAAAAGTTACTTAAATTATTGTTAGTGATTGCCTGTAAAAACATTCCCATGGAAGGCAGGTTAAGTGAGGGTAAATATAGGAAGGACATAGTGTGAATGGGGATCACAGGTACTGTGGAGTGGGTAGATTCTCACAACACTGGCAAAATAAAAAAAATTATTTAAAGAGGATGAAAAGAAAAGCCACAGACTGGGAGAAAATATTTACAAAATTTATGTCTGATAAAGGACTGTCATCCAAAATATCCAAGAACATTTAAACTCCAAGAACATTAAACAATAAGGAATCAAAGAACCTGCTAAAGAATGGGCAAGAGATCTGAACAGACACCCATCTCACCAAAAAAAATATACCGATTGCATATAAGCATATCCAAAGATGCTGTATATCATATGTCATCAGAAAACTGCAAATTAATCAGCATAATATAACACTCTACACCTATTAGAATGGCGAAAATCTAGAACACTGACACCACCAAATGCTTGTGAGGATGTGGAGCCACAGGAACTCTCATTTGTTATTGGTGGGAATGCAAATGATACAACCACTTTGGAAGACAGTTTGGTAGTTTCTTACAAAGCTAAATATATCTTACCATATGATCCAGAAATCATGTTTCTTAGTATTTACACAAAGGAGTTGAAAACATACGTTCACACGAGAAACTCTGTATATATGTTAACAGCAGCTTTTTTCATAATTGCCAAAACTTGGAAGCAACCAAGATTTCCTTCTGTAGATGAGTGAATAAATAAACTGCTGTGTATCCAGACAATGAAAGAATATTCCATCCTAAAAAATTAAATGAATTGTGAAAGAAAATGGGAGAAACTTAAATGCCTATTATTAAGTTAAGAAGCCAATCTGAATACATACTATATAATTCCAGATGAATGTCATTTTAGAAAAGGCAAAACTATGGAGACAGTAAGATAAGCAGTTGCCAGGGGTTAGGGAGGAGGGAGTGATGAATAAGCAGAGAGTAGAAATTTTTTAGGGTAGTGAAACTATTCTGTATAATACCAACATGGTGGATACATGTTCTTATATATGAATATACGTCCCTAAGAGTGAACTCTAGTATAAACTATGACCTTTGAGTGATAATGATGTTCTGGTGTAGGTTTATCAGTTATAACAAATGTAACACTCTGGTTTAGGATGTCCATAGTGGGAAACCTATGCACCTGTGAGGATAGGGGAGCATAATGGAATTCTCTTTGCTTTCTGCTCAATTTTGCTGTGAACTTAAAACTTCTCTAAAAAATAGAGTATATTTAAAAAACAAAAATGAAAGAAAAATTCGTAACTCTTTGCATGATCAGAGGACTAGGGATTTTCTATCGATGGTCTAAAGAATCTCACAGCTAATATTTCTGAAAATGAGACAGAGTCAGATACAATGGATTAATGAAACAATGTAAATTGAATTAATAGGCTCACTGTATCTTTTATGTGAATTTTTGGATATCTAGTGCGAAGGATAGAAATACTAAGAAATTGAATTTGAGTATTTTGATAAATAAGTCTGAGCACTGTGAACCAAAATGTTCTATTGAGTCCTCCTTGATAGCAAGAGTGTTTTTTTTTTTCTTGTTGTCTTGGTGTGCTAGTCTGACCTGCATGAAGACTCTTCAGTGACATCAACTAATATATTTTCTTGAGGAGACATGAACTTTCCTCATGCCCATGTCTTACCACTCATTGCCTCCAACATGCTCCTCTACCTCCTACTTGGCCCTGAAGGCCAAATACAAGGTATGACCCAAAATAATTACAAAATTTTTCTAAATTATGCCTGTAGAAACTTGAGAAATGTGAGAATCGATTCTAAGAGTTCCAGAACTAGGAAAAAGGAACATAGGTTTCAATTAAGTTGAGTTTAATATGGGAGCACATGCCAGAGAGATTATGGATTTGCTGTACTAGCCCAAGTGGGTGAGAGTGTCTCCATATGCTTTTTGGTTGACTAAAGTCTGCATTCAGTGGTGACCTGCACTAAATACAGCTCAAGTACGGCAAGCCCCAATAGGAGAATTATAGCGCAAGACACAGGGTCATGAAAAAAAAGCCATGACCTCCTTTACAGATGATTATCCCGTTTTGAGAAACAGTTCCTGGCTTGACATTGGTTCCTGATAGAAGCCAACTGCCTGACCATGAGACATCAAGTGATCACATGACTAAACGGGACCACTATCCGAGTCACAAAGTTAGGTAGCAGCAGCAGCATTCCATTTGAAAGTGAAAATTCAATTAAAAAATGGTCAAATTCAAGAAATCATACAATACCAACCAATAACAATGAAACAAGCAGTACCAACAATAACAAATTAGAGAATTTAAAAATAAAAAATAGATACATAATAGAAAAAAATAATTACAAAAGCAAATAATTTTAAAAAGAAAAAGAATAACAATCATAACAATCAAATGCCTAGGAATAAAGATAACAAGAAATGAGCTGGGCTGATATTTTAAAAAATCAATTTATTTGGAAAAGCTTAGTGTTCAAAGACATTAGTTTTAAAGAAAAAATATACAGGCAAATACTAAGGTAAGCACTGAGTAAGCTATCAATTTTTGTCAAATTCAGCTATAATTTTACTAGAATACTAATGTGAATACAGAAGAAAGAATGAGAGAGATAGCAGAGAGAGTCATAAAAGGAGGGAATTAATGTTTCAGGATGAGAGGCTTCAACACCTTAATATGTACATTGTTACCAAAGGTAAACTAAATTAATTTCTCCAAAAATGGCAGTAGATATGAGTTCCTTTTTCATCATTCTTTCTCTATTTTTTGTAATTTTTGTCTGTCTTCTTTTGAGGTAAGGGATTTGACAAAGCGGTCATTTAGGTGAAGACATTCGTTGAGTAACCAAGTTACTTGTGAGAAAGATATCAATAAATATTATAAGGTGCTAGCAAGTAAGTCACTGTGGTATATTGACATAGAAATAGAAACACATTAGCAAACAAAATGTAAAGTCCAGAAACAGGTCCAATATAGATATGAGAATTTAATATTAGATATATCTGACATTACCAATAAGTGGAATAAAAATGGATTACTGAATAAATGGTTTGAGGATATTTGACTATCCACTGGGAAAAAAAAGTATCTTTTGCAAATACAGGAGAGAAAAAATGAATTTCGGACAAATTAAAAATTTAGAGAAAAAGTAGAACTGTAAATGTCATGTACTTGAACTGCAAATGTTCAAGGATATGTTTATAATCGTAGGTTAGAAATAGCCTTTTTTTTCTGACTTCAAGGTGCACATTTTTTTTAAATGCTGTATTTGGTTCATATTTTTAAATTATATTTTTCAGAAGACATGAACGAAGTTGAAAAATCAATGAAGAAGTGAAAATATGTATATTTATTTTAAGTGTTACAAAATGTGACTCTCCTTAGAATATGAAGAGTCCGTACAAATTATTAAATGACAAATAGCCCAAAAGTAAAACAAAGAATTTAACTTTGAGAAGATGTTTGTCCTTTTTTTTTGTACAAATGATAACAGAAGTAAATATAAATATCAAATTAAACAGATGAAGGGTTGCTATTAACTATGGGAATGTAAATCAAAATAAGAAAATATGACTTTGGATAAAATTGAAAATCTTTTTCATGCCTCATATTATTAAAGGTGATGGGAAACAGACACACTCATACAGTTGGGTTGGGGGTACAAATTGGCTAAAAATTACAGAAGGACAATTTTGATAAGTGTAACAAAGGTAAAATGTGACTAATCAATTATAGATCTAGGAATTTCTTAAAGGGATACTAATAGAATATGCTCAAGATGTTCAGGACTATTCATCATAACACTGATAGCAATAGTTAAAAATTTTAAATATTCATCTATGAAGAATTAAAAATGTACAATACATCCTTAATATAAACTAGTCTTTAGCTGTGAAAAAATAAGATATAGCTGTTCCTTATATACACAAATGGAGACATGTATACAATAAAGGCAAGAAAATATGGTGCAGTATAGTAAATATGTATACACATAGGTAAATTCATACACATAGGTGTCATAAATATTTTATATATATAAAATTCTCATATGATATATATTAGACTGGGAATAGTAATTTATATTACTGTTGGGATTTGAAGGGAACATGTTACTCTATTACTAATTTTTGTAAAAATCTGTTTTACATATATAACTGTAAAATTAAAACAAGTATTTTAGTTATTGGGAAATGAACCTCATTCCTAACTAATCCAGTACAGTTGAGAATAATATTAGCTAACATTTATTGATATCCAATTGTGAAGCGCTCTTGTCAAGTTTGTTTGTTTTTTGTTTTGCTTGTTTCTTTGTTTGTTTGTTTGAGACAGAGTCTCACTGTGTCGCCCAGGCTGAAGTTCAGTGGTGCGATCTCGGCTCACTGCCAGTTCCACCTCCTGAGGTTCACACCATTCTCCCACCTCGGCCTCCCCAGTAGCTGGGACTACAGGTGCCTGCCACCATGCCTGGCTAATTTTGTTTCTGTATTTTTAGTAGAGACGGGGTTTCACCGTGTTAGCCAGCATGGTCTCGATCTCCTGATCTCGTGATCCACCAGCCTCGGTCTCCCAAAGTGCTGGGATTACAGGCGTGAGCCACCACGCCCGGCCTCTTCTCAAGTTTTTTACATGCCTAATCTCATTACTCCTAACAATAGCACTGGGAGTAAACTCCCCAGATTTCAGAGAAGAAAAATGAGTCGCACAATACTTTAAAAGTTTGCTTGATTGACTGGACACTGTGGTTCATGCCTGTAATCCCAGCACTTTGGGAGGCTGAGGCAGGTGTATCACGAGGTCAGGAGTTGGAGACCAGCCTGGCCAACATGGTGAAACCCCGACTTTACTAAAAATACACACACACACACACACAAATTAGGCATGGTGGCGAGCGCCTGTAATCCCAGCTACTAGGGAGGCTGAGGCAGGAATGGCTTGAGATTGCAGTAAGCTGAGATCACGCCACTGCACTCTAGCCTGGGCAACAGAGCAAGACTCCATCTCAAAAAAAAAAAAAAAAAAAAAAGTTTGCTTGATCAAACAACTAGGAAGCTTGGGAGCCAGGATTCAAAACTAAACTGTTCAACCCAAGAGTTATTTTCTAAACATCTATCTTGTATTGAGGGTGAATAAAAAAATCATACTTTATTTATAAGATGGAGTTAAGAGGTGTCCTGTCCTCACCCCAAAGATGCATCTTCTTTATTTAGATGATGGCACAACCTTTGTTAGAAAATATGCAGGAAACCAGTGCCTACATAGTCACATAGACTGACATACGCCAGGCATGGTGGCTCACGCCTGTAATCCTAACACTTTGGGAGGCCGAGGTGGGAGGATTGCTTGAGGCCATGAGTTAGAGACCAGCCTGGGTAACATAGCAAGATCCCATCTCTACAAAAATAAAAAATAAAATTAGTGGAACGTGATAGTGCGTGCCTGTAATCCCAGCTACTCGAGAAACTGAGACAGAAGGATTGCTTGAGCCCAGGAGTTTGACGTTACAGTGAGCTGTGATTGTACCACTGCATTCCAGCCTGGGCAGCAGAGCAAGATTCTGATCTCTCAAAATAATTAAAATTAAAACGAACTGACATATTTAATTGTAGTGTAAGCTAGATTCTCCCTATAGTTCTCATCTATTGATCTAAGTTCTAATGTCTAAAACAACAATGAATCGAAAATAAATATACTCCTTTTATATGATAGTCTTTCAATCTCTGGATGAATAGATAAATAGATTTCTTCTTTGTCTTAACTTCATGCTAAATAAACATATCTTTATTTCTAATATAATATTGTTTCAAAATTGTACAGCCTGGTATCCTTCCTGGATATGCCAGTTTGTCAAGTCAATAATCTGGAGGAAACAATTCCTTTCCTTTCACTACAGTCCTTAGGCTGAACAAAACGAGTGGAATGGCAAGTAGACAAAAAATAAATACAATCTCAGAGTCATATAAAAATACAGGTAGCCCTTTCCACTGCCAAAATGCACAGACACCAAAATTCACTGAAACGTAATCATTAAAGTAACATCTGACAGCATCGGTGCATGTGAAGATTTGCAATGGATGTTTTCTAGAGTAAAGAGAGACCAGTATTAAAGGAATTCATTTGTCTAAAAGCAAGCAAGCAAACAAATGGAAGGCACCTCCTGTATAGTGCGGGGTTAGTGGAATATACAGGAAATTAGAAGCAATAAAAAGCACAGTATATCCGTGATGCTAGAAAGTATTCTTGTAGAAATTACTCATGTATTCACTATACATTGATCATCTTCCATGTGCCATACACTATACCAATATCCCAAAGAGCTGATAATCCGGTGGGAGCAGATGGATGCATATAAGTAAACCAAAGTGCAATGAAAGGTGGGAATACAAGTATAGACAAAGTACTGTTGGAGCCCTGAGAAGGCACATGTACTTGCCCAAGAAGGTGGGGTTTGTTGGTAGAGAAATAAGAACCCATAATCAAGAATTATAATTATATTGAGGAAGAAGTTTAGAAGTCATTCCCAAGTTGGGAGCAATAGGGTGATGAAATGAAAATTGCAACTCGGGAAATATTTGTACGACTGGGTATAGGGATAAGCAGAAACAGGGAGACAGTTTGCGGCCTTTTGCAAAATAAACAAATGCTCACTAGAACTTAAACTAAAACTACATAAATGGAGAAAAGGTATAGAGTCAAACATCAGAGTTGGGAAAACAGAGTATATTTAAACCTAGTTAAATTATAATGTAGAATTTTAATCTAAATGTTTACTTAGGCAGCCAAATTACCAACTATATTGGTTTTCTTTTGCTGATGCAATAAATGACCAAGTATTTCATGGTTTAAAACAGCACAACTTTATTATCTTCTAAATCTGTAGATCAGAAATTTGACATGGATCTCATTGGGCTATGATCAAGGGGTCAGTAAGGCTATGTATTTTTCTGGAGGCTTGAGAGGAAAGTCCATTCCCTGTCTTTTCTAGCTTCTAGGGGTCACCCACTTTCTTTGGTGTATGGCCCCTTCCTCCAGCAACAACTGGTGGAGTCCTCATGCTGCCACCTTCTGATTCTTCCTCTTCTGCTTCCCTCTTCCACTTTTAAGGAATCCTGTGATTATATTGAGCTCACTTAGATAAACCAGGATAATTTTGCTGCTTTAATATCGACTGATTAGCAATCTCAATCTATCTACAACCTTAATTTTTCTTTGCCAAATAACCTAACATACAGAATAGGACTTGAATATCCCTGGGGGCTGTTGTTATACTTTCCATCCCAGCAAACCAATGAATCTTAATAGCTCTAATACAGACTAAATATGCAATGATAACATTTATTTAAAAACATGACTTGTTTTTGTCAAACTGAAATACAACGGTTACCCCTTATCCACAGGGAATACATTCCACAAGCCTCAGTGGATACCTGCAAACTGAGAATACTGAGCTGAATATATACTATGTGTTTTTCCTACTCATACATACCTATGCTTTAGGCACAGTGAAAGAATAGCGACAATAGTAGTAAAATAGAACAATCACAAAAATATGATAGCATCACTACTCTTGTGCTTTGGGGCCATTATTAAGTAAAATAAGTGTTATTTGAACACAAGCACTGAAATATCATTATTGTTGATCTAATGACTGAGAGGGCTACTAAGTTACTAGTGGAAAAGGAAAGTCTACAATGTGGATCTGCTGGACAGATAATTCATGTCCAGAGGAGAGTGCAGGATAGCCAAAATTTCATCATGCTACTCAGAGTAGCACAATTTAAAACTTGTGACTTGTTTATTTCTGTAATTTGCCATTTGAATTTTTTTTTTTTTGGACAGTGAGTGACTGAAACCATGGAAAGTGGAACCATGGTAAAGGGAGACAACTGTTTAGGAATACTTAAAATAATAGATCAGGCCGGGCATGGTGGCTCACACCTGTAATCCCAGCAATTTGAAGGCCAAGGCGGGTGGATCACTTGAGGTTAGGAGTTCGAGATCAGCATGGTCAACATGGTTAAACCTCGTCTCTACTAAAAATACAAAACTTAGTAGGGCATAATGGCACATGCTTGTAATCCCAGCTATTTGGGAGGCTTAGACATGAGAATCGCTTGAACCCGGGAGGCAGAGGTTGCAGTGAGCCGAGATCATGCCACTGCACTCCAGCCTGGGTGATAGAGCGAGACTTTTTCTCGATAATGAGAATAATAATAACAGTTCAAATAATTGCAGGCAGAATGAATTAAGTTGGTATACAAATAAGATCATATAAGAATTTTGGACCTCCTGAAAGAAGTTTAATGCTCTAACATCTTCATGAACCAAGCTGCTTTTATTTCAAAGATTCTAAAAGCTACACATTAAAAATTATTTACAAGAAATAGGGAAGTAAAAGTCTGTGAGCACTAGAAAAAGGATCTTTATAATGTTAAATCTATTTCTCCATCAACACTGACAAGTTATAGTTATTAGAATATGGATTTCAAAGATTAAAGGAAACAAATTTTAGGCTGGGTGTGGTGGCTCATGCCTGTAATCCCAGCACTTTAGGAGGATGAGGCAGGTGGATCACGAGGTCAGGAGTTCGAGACCAGCCTGGCCAAGGTGGTGAAACCCCATCTCTACTATGTAAAAATACAAAAATTAGCTGGGTGTGGTGGTGGGCACCTGTAATCCCAACTACTCGAGCTCGAGAGGCTGAGGCAGGAGAATCATTTGAACCCAGGAGGTGGAGGTTGCAGTGAGCCGAGATGGCGCCACTGCACTCCAGCCTGAGTGACAGAGTGAGACTCCATCTCAAAAGAAAAAAAAAAAAAATTTAAATGTAGGCACTCATTAATTGCCAGAATTTTTAAAATGTGTCTTCTGAGTCATTCATCCTATAGAAATGGCACATAATTTTATTTAGATAAAAAATAAGCAGTCCAATGAACTTGAGCTATAAAATTCATAGTAGAGCCATTTCAACAAACTTATTTTGAAGTGGTAGTGTAAGATCCAACTTTATATATTTATAAAGATAGTTATTCAATTTTTATAATTTGATATTCTAACTAAGGAAACCATTTCCAAGTCAGCCTCAAATGGAATGAGGCTGAAGATATATTTAACGGATTTAAATGACAAAAGGTTTTCTCCTAAGGAAAATTCGGCTGAATGATCTTATGAAAATGAGTTCATAATTGATGTTTGTAGGCCACAGTGAAAAATTATAAGATTGACATAAATATTTTAGAATTAAAAAGCATATTAGCTAAAATCAGATGTGATAATTAAAACTTGAAAAGTAGCTTAAGATAGAGAAGAAATGCAATGTATCCAAGAGAGGAAAAAAGCTTAGTTGGAGGAATCCCTAAGCAGAGTATAGAGGCTGGTTTGCCTTTACGGGCATTGGGAGAGCGGTTTCCATTTGATGTAAAGTGAACTCAAATCTCTGCACACGTGCTCTCTCTCTCTCCACACACATAAACGCATGCATACGTGCGTGCACACACACACTTTAATTCTAGCACAAAATATTAATGACCTTGGAGAATGTGAGTCTTGAGAAGCAGCCAGCTGGATACAGAAGAGTGAAACACAGTGTGAATGAAAGACATTGAACAATGCTTTGAACCTGTGCCCAGTAAATTGAGCAATGAGTGACTATATTTTTATAGATCATCTAATCTCTATTCTATAAATTATTTTGCAATCTAGTAATAATAGGCTAAGTGTGTGCGCTGTTCTGCGGTGGTCAGGTGAGAGAACATATAATCCCAAGACACTAAATGGGAGACACATTATGAATAATTAATATTTCTAACAGTATTTTGGGATTATCAGCTTGTTGGGAGATTAGTATGAATTATCATAATTTCTAACTTTCTGAAGAGTTCAGAAAGTGTTAGTTCTGAAATTGATAGACTTATAAACATTCCTAACACCCATAGCATTTTTCTATTGATGTTTTCTATGTTTGCATAGATTTTCATGATTTTAAAATGCTTTTATAATCAGGCTCTTGAGAGAACAAATTAGCCCTGACATTTTAAACTCGTATAGCAGAAAGTTCCTGAGAAAACCAATGATGGGAAATTTCATGGGAAGTCATGAAGGAGACTTTTAGGGACTCACATAGTAAAATCACATTGGACCTCAAAGTCTTCCAAACAAACCGTTTCTTCATTCCACAGTGATCTCAAAGTTGTGATTTATCCAACATTTGGAGGTCATGGCCTCCTTTTCTTCCTATTTCTACTCTCACTATTCCCCCATACCTGACTGTATGTTTCCCCCTTGATTTTCTAGTATATACTCTGAAGAATATAGTGGACCATAGGTTTTGATGAGGGGTCAAGTAAAAGAGGACCCTTAAACATACTTGGTGGAAGTATAAATTGATACTCTTCGAGTGGTGCAAAAGTAATCACAATTTTTTGCCATTAAAAGTAACCATTATTACTTTTGCACAAACCTAATATATTTCTGAAAGACAATTTGTCAGTACCTATTGAAAATCTTATTTATTTATTTATTTATTTGAAACAGGGTCTCACTCTATCATCCAGGCTGGAGTGGAGTGGTGCAATCATGGCTCACTACAGCCTCTACCTCCTGGGGTCAAGTGATCCTCCCACCTCAGTCTTCTGAGTAGCTGGGACTGCAGGTGCGTGCCACCACACTTGGCTATTTTTTAACATTTTTTTGGTAGAGATGGAGTCTCTCCATGTTGCCCAGGCTGGTCCTGAATTACTGGACTCAAGTGATCCTCCTGTCTTGGCCTCCCTATGTGCTGGGATTACAGGCATGAGTCACCATACCCAGCCAAGAGGTTTTTATATGTTGACCCAGGAATTGCTATTCTGAGAATTTATCCCAAAGAAATAGAAATATGGACAGAGTATAGCTACAGTGGTGTTCATCACAAAATTGCTTCGAAAGCTAAATATTGGAAGGCAGCCTAAATTTCTAATACAGGACAAATTAGAAAATAAAGAAGAAACCATGATACAGTCATACAATTCATACCATGTAGTCATTACAATTTTGTTGTGGTATAATATTTAATAAAATGCAAGATAAGATATTATAGTAAAAAAATAAGCTTAAAAATAATATGGTTCAGTGGCTTCTTAAATAAACTGTATATATGAAAGACATGAATATAGACAGGAACATTCTTAGAAGGAAATATGGCAAAATAAGTATAGAGTTCTCCAAAGTGGTGTGTTATATCATTTTAAAGTTTTCTCCATGTTAATTATCAGAATTTTCTGAATTCTTTATGAATAATAAAAACTGTAAATCGGGCATATAAAAGTTGGTATTGAAAGGGAATATAATAGAAAACCAATTTACAAATGATAACTTTGACAATACCAACCAACATTTCAACTAACAAGTTCTTTGAGGTCTATCTATTGTAGGTGCAGAGACAATGTTTTTTCATAGAAATACTATAACAGTTATTCATCAGTTCACTGAAGCAGGCTGACAATAAAATCTTATAAATATTATCAAGATAGCAAAGCCATGACCAAACAAGTATGCTCACTCTTGATTGCTGATGACAATGGTGGAGATATTGAAGAGTTTGGTGAGGGTCTGGTGTAGATAAAATATGAAATGGTATTTTGTTTTAGTAAATGATATATATGTCTTCAATAGCAGCTACCTATACTGTAAATAAGGAATATTTGAGTACTACATTTATGAGCAATTATATACATTTTAGTTAAATGAAAAGATAGCTCTTGAATATTATTTTATTTATAATAAACTGCAAAACAAAACAGCACACACTAAGACTAAATTCATATTTTATTCTTAAGAAAAAGGAATTTTCTTTTTACCAAGTTTCTCAATTGTGATTCACATGTATTCAAACTAATTTAAAAATGACTTTTGATTATATTGCTATATTCAACCCATCATTGAAAACAGTTAAGTCAATTCAAGTTAAATTAATAATGAGATGTCATATTTAAGATTTATCCTCCAGAATACCCATAAAAAATAAGATTGTTATATGATCCAACCACTAAAAGGTTGATAAATAAAATATAAATATAAACATAAGAGTAAGGTATTATTAGAAGCCAAAAATTGATTTAAAAGATTTCTTATCATTAACATCAAAGACAATATTTCTAAACATTAAGAAATTTTTATGGCTCTAAAAATAAGATTGACCCTCTTTCATTTGCATTCTAACTTTTGTAATATGTGTGACATATTGCAGCAAACAAGTCTGTCTGCTCAGAATAATCAGGAATAAATAATTCATCACAGATGCTGCAGATGTCGAGGACATCCTCTATTGTGCCTACCCTTTAACAAAAATAAACTCCAAAGCTGTTTGACTTGCTTCCAGTTCCTTCCAAACAGAGCCCAGCAAGAAACTGCCATTGATTTTTTTTAGAGCGAGTTGTGGAGACAGATCAATGTCAGGAAGAATAAAAACGGATTTCACCTTGAAGAACTCAGAAAGTGTTAGTTCTGAAATGAACAGACTTACAAACATTCCTAACACCCACAGGCATTTTTCTTACTAATATGCTACTCATTGTATAAAGCCAACTGTGTAATAGTAATGGGAATACTTCTTTTTCCAGGCAAGGCTTAAGAGTAAAGTTCCTGCTTAATCTTTCGAAATTCTTACCGTTATCTATCCCAGCTGCTTTGCTTGATTCTGTTTCTGCTGTTGATTTACTTTTGGGCTCAATATTAACATGTATAATAGGGTTTTGGCTTTTCTTTTATCCCAGGCACTCTAGCATAAAACACTAGCATAGGACATTTATGAGATAGGTGTTAGTTCACCCTTGTCTAAAAGTCTGGAGACTTTTCGATTTAAAGAAGTCACAAGCCCAGCTTCATGAGGCTATTAAATGATAGATCCATATTTGCTTAAATTTAAGTCTTACTATTTATTTATAGGAAGCAAGATTTATTGGTGGGCAGAAACAGGAGCGGGCACAGTGGAAAGTCTCATGAATGTAGCATCTGCCACTGGTCCAGGAGGCCACAGTTGAGGATGTATTAGGGTGGTGCAAAAGAAATTACTTTTAATGGCAAAACCCACAATTATATTTGACCCTACAGCCATCTGGGATGAGCTGCTTCTCAGCCACCATGCCTTCAAATTCATCTGACTTGAACTTGGTAAAGCCCCACTTCTCTGAGATGTGAATCATCTGCTGGTGAGGCAACTTGAACTTGGCCCTGTATAAGGCCTCAGTCACATGCTCCTTGTTCTGCAGTTTGGTGTGAATGGACATGTGAATTGGCTCATGTGAACCCTGGCCACAGTGCTCTGCGGCTTTCCAAAGGCATCTTCCATACCCATCTGGAGCCTGTCAGCTCTAGCACAGGACAACATCTTGCTGTTGTGGATGACTTGGAAGGGGTGGAACCACACTTGGATATGAAAGCCAATTTTGCTGCAAGTTTTTATCATGTATCTGTTGGCCCAAATGTGGGCATCCTCCAGGGCTTCAGAGAAAAACTGCTCATATTTATCTGACGCCACGTGGCCTCAGAGTGGAAACTCATCCATTTTTGCTTTCTTCTGTCCCAGGTCAAAAATGCGAATCTTGGCATCACAGACACCTCTGCAGAAGCCAGACTTTGGGTATGTTTTGTTTTTACAGTATCAATAATACCTAGTGGGGTGTTCTGTGGAGATACCAGAATTTTAAGTGGCATGCCAAATGAAAAGTGAGGAAGTCTTATTTAATGTACACTTTTTAATTTTATTTGTGGCATCAATATATTTTATACACTTGAATTTACATAGTGTATAAAATAAGCCTTTTTGGGTATCATCTCTTTCTACCAATCTGCCAAATAGCAGAGGTATAGATTGATTCAGTTAAGAATAGAATAACCTTGGTTAATAGGTGGTTGGCTGATATCATAGATTTGTATATTTCTCATGATGCCAGTATTTCTCTGTTTTTTATTAACTACAATAATTAGAAAATACAGATTTTTGAGAAAATTACTCTATGGATAAAGCTTGAAATAGAATCCTCTTAATAATGTAAACATAAATTATTTTAAGTCTATTATTTAAGCAAGAGTATCTCCTTTTAAAAATTATTAGTTTTCATTATTATTTTTAGAGAGAGGATTTTGTTCTGTTGCCCAGGCTGGAGTGCAGTGGTGCGATCATAGCTCACTGTAACCTCAAACTCCTGTGTTTAAGAAATCCTTCTGCCCCAGCCTCCTGAGTAACTAGGATTGCAACAGGTGGACTCATGCATTCCTTTTGCCTGGCTTCCCAAAGAGCCACCTTACCCAGCCCGCTTTTTAAAAATTGATTTTATCTTTAGAGTAGTTTTAGGTTTACAGCAAAATTGAGCAGAAGGTATAGAAATTTTCCGTATAACCCCTGCCTTGACACATAAGTAGTCTTTTCCATTACAGCATCAACATCCCCCACCAGAGTGGCACATTTATTACAACTGATGAACCTACACTGACACATCTTTGTTACCAAACCATAATTTATATTAATTAGGGTTAACTCAGTGTTGTACATTCTATGAGTTTGGGAAAATGTATAAGGACAGGAATTCACCATTATAATATTACACAGAGTAATTTCACTGCCCTAAAAATGTTCTGTGTTCCACCTATTCATTCCTTCCACCCGCCTAGCCACTGGCAACCACTAATCTTTTTACTATCTTTATAGTCTTGCCTTTTCCAAAATGTCACATAGTTGGAATCATAGAGTATGTAGCCTTTTCCTATTGGCTTCTTTTACTTAGCAATATGCATTCATTTCTTTCATGTCTTTTCATGGCTTGATAACTCATTTTCTTTCAGTGTTGAATCACATTCCATTGTCTTTATGGGCTACACTTTACTTATCCTTTAATCTACTGAAAGATATCTTGGTTGCTTCCATGTTTTAGCAACTATGAAAAAAGCTGTTAGAAACGTTCATGTGTAGGATTTTGTGTGGACATATGTTTTCAACACTTTTGAGTAAATATTTCTAAGTATTGAGAAATTATTGCATAATTTCTTAATAATAATTAGCAAGGAGCATGATTGCAGGGTCATATGGTAAGAGTATATTTAGTTTTGTAAGAAGCTGCCAAACTGTCTTCCAAAGTGGCCGTACCATTTGCATTCCCACCAGCAGTAAATGAGAGTTCTTACTGCTCCACATCCTCACCAGCATTTGGTGGTGTCAGTTTTCTGGATTTTGGTCTTTCTAATAGATGTGTCATTGGTTATTTAATTTGCAGTTTTCTGATGACATATGATGTAGAGCATCTTTTAATGTGCTTATTTGCCATCTGTATAATTTCTTTGGTGAGGTGGGTGTCTGTTCAGATCTTGTGCCCATTTCTGTTCGTTTTTTTCTGTCTCTCTCTCTCTCTATATATATATATATAGTCCCGGAACTTAAAAATATATATATAATTATATATAAAATATATATTTTATATATAATTAATATATTTATATATAAATAATATATATATAATATATTATTTATATTATATATATTTTTGAGTTCCAGGACACATGTGCAGAACGTGCAGGTTTGGTACGTAGGTATATGTGTAGCATGGTGGTTTGCTGCACCTGTTGACCCATTATCTAAGTTCCTCCCATTTCCCTCCAGCCCCCAACAGGCCCCAGTATGTGTCATTCCCTTCCCTGTGTCCATGTGTTCTCATTGTTCAGCTCCCACTTATGAGTAAGAATATGCAGTGTTTGGTTTTCTGTTCCTGTGTTAGTTTCCTGAGGATGATGGCTTCCAGCAACTTCCATGTCCCTGCAAAGAACATGATCTCATTCCTTTTTATGGCTGCATAGTATTCCATGGGGTATATGTACCACATTTTCTTTATCCAGTCTATCATTGATAGGCATTGGGGTTGGTTCCATGTCTTTGCTACTGTAAATAGTGCTGCAATAAACGTGTGTGCATGTGACTTTATAGTAGAATGATTTATATTCCTTTGGGTATATGCCCAGTAATGAGATTGCTGGGTCAAATGGTATTTCTGGTTCTAGATCCTCGAGGAATCACCACACTGTCTTCCACAATGGTTGAACTAATTTACATTCCCACCAGCAGTGTAAAAGCATTCCTACTTCTCCACAGCCTTGCCAGCATCTATTGTTTCCTGACTTTTTAGTAATTGCTATTCTGACTGGCATGAGATGGTGTCTCATTGTGGTTTTGATTTGCATTTCTCTGATAATCAGTGGTGTTGAGCTTTTTTTCATGTCTTTGTTGGCTACATAAATGTCTTCTTTTGAGAAGTGTCTGTTCATATACTTTGTCTGCTTTATTATGGGGTTGTTTATTTTTTTCTTGTAAATTTAAGTTCCTTGTAGGTTCTGGATATTAGACCTCTGTCAGATGGGTAGATTGCAAAAATTTTCTCCCATTCTGTAGGTTGCCTGTTCACTCTGATGACAGTTTCTTTGGCTGTACAGAAGCTCTTTAGTTTAATTAGATCCCATTTGTCAATTTGGCTTTTGTTGCAATTACTTTTGGCATTTTCATCATGAAGTCTCTGCCCATGCCTACATCCTGAATGGTATTGCCTAGGTTTTCTTCTAGACCAGTGGAACAGAACAGAGACCTCGGAAATATCCTCACACATCTACAACGATCTGATCTTGAACAAATCTCACAAAAACAATCAATGGAAAAAGGATTTTATATTCAATAAATGGTGCTGGGAAAACTGGCTAGCTATATGCAGAAAACTGAAACTGGACCCCTTTCTTATACCTTATGCAAAAATTAACTCAAGATGAATTAAAGACTTAAATTTAAAACCCAATTATAAATCTTTTGCCCATTTTTTAAGCAGGTTCTTTGCTTTCTTATTGTTGAGTTTAAGTGTTCTTGGATATTTTGGATAACAGTCCTTTATCAGATATAGCTTCTGAAAATATTTTCTCCCAGTCTGTAGCTTGTTTTTTCATTCTCTTGACAGTGTATATTTCATAGAACATAAATTTTTAATTTTACTAAAATTTAACTTTTTTCATGGATCATGCCTTTGGTGTTGTGTCTAAAAAGTCATCTCCATACCCAAAGTTATCTAAATTTTCTCCTATATTATTATCTAGGGGTTTTATAGGTTTACATTTTTATGTTTAGGTCTGTGATCCATTTTAAGTTAGTTTTTGTAAAGGGTGGAAAGTCTGTGTCTAAATTTATTTTTAAATATGATTGTCCAGTTGTCCCAGCACCATTTGTTGAAAAAAAAATAAAAAACTATCTTTGCTATGTCGTTGGCAAAGATCAGTTGATTGTGTTTATATAGGTCTATTTCTGTGTTTTCTACTTTGCTCCATTGGTCTATTTGTCTATTCTTTAGCCAATATCACACTGTCTTTACTACTAGAACTTCATAATAAGTTTTGAATTTGGGTAGTGTCAATTCACTAGGTTTGTTCTTCTCCTTCAATAGTGTGCTAGCTAATCTGGGTCTTTTGCCTCTCCATATGAATTTTAGAACTAGTTTGTCAATATCCCCAAAATAACTGCTGGGATTTTGATTGAGATTGCATTGAATCTATAAATCAAGTTGGGAAGAACTGACATTTTGACAATACTGAGTCTTCATACCCATGAACATGGGCTATCTCTCCATTCATTTAGTTCAGTTTTCTGCATGTAAATCTTGTATGTATTTTGTTAGATTTATACCTAAGTATTTTACTTTTGTGCATACTAATGTAAATAGTATTGTATCTTGAATTTAAAATCCCACTTGTTCATTGCCGGTATACATAAAAGTGATTGACTTTTGTATATTAACCTTGTATCCTACAACTTATTTTAACTGTTTGTTATTTCCAGGAGTTTTTCTGGTCAATTCTTTTAAGTTTTCTACATAGACAATAACGTCATGTGTGAACAAAGACAGTTTTATTTTTTTCCCCAATCTGTATACCTTTTCTTTCCTTTTCTATTTCATTAACTATCACTTTCAGTACAGTGTTGAAAGGAGTAATGAGAGGAAACATCCTTGCCTTTTTCCTGATCTTGTGGGAAAGATTCTAGTTTCTCACCATTAAGTATGATGTTAGCTGTATACTTTTTGTAGATACTCTGTATCAATTTAAGGAAGTTCCCCTCTGTTTCTAGTTTAATGAGAGTTTTTTTTTTTCTTTTTTATTATAAAAGTCATGAATGGGTGTTGAAAATATTATTTTAACAATTCTCTTTTCTCAAGACTTCAGTAGAAATGTTCAGACCTTAGCAAGTGAAGTGTACTCCACAAACCAGCACCATCAGCGTCACCTGGAAGCCCATGAAAAAATGCAGAATCTCAAGCTTCACCTCAGACCTACTCAATCAGACCTGCATTTTAATAAAATGCTGCAGGTGATTAATATGCATATTACAGTATGAGGGGCACTGGCCCTGGTCATTTTCTTAATCTTACTGTCTAGATCATTAGTCACCTTTCTTTATCCTCTGCTGTTTCAGTGGAAGGATCATTGACATAGAGCCATACTGACATTGAATTAGGAACCCAGCACTTGCCAATTACATAAGCTTTAACAATTAACTCATTTTTTCCAAGCCATAATGCCTTCCTTGTAGAATGAGAACAATACCTATGTTTCACAATTATTGGGTGAGTTAAATGGTGTGGTGTATGTAAAAATTCAATATAGTTAGTATTTGACAAATGTTACTTTCCTTTCTATCTGTCTATCATGTGTCTTATGCTAGAGAGACATTGTTTTATAAAGGTTTTGGCTCTTTCATAACAATCTTTTATTCTTCCTTGTCCTTCTTTCCTAATTTTAGTTTACTAGTCTTTCCTTGTATGGTGTTTTGTGTATACTTTTTCTTTTGTTATGCAGGGTTTTGCATCGTCTTTCCCTACCTATTCCAGCCTCCAAAAGTAGACAGCTCTGAACACACTCCAATCTTTTCTGCTTCAGAATTTTCTCCAAACCTTGGCAAGACTGCTTAACACAACCTGCAGCATAGCCTGGGACTACAGGGAAGTTAATATCTGAAGGGGTCATGCTCATGGGGTATGGGAGTCAATGGGCTAAGTATTCTTGTCTTCTGTACTTTAGAGGGACAATATACATGCATTCTACACATTTTGTCAGAGTCTTAAATGAGAGTCATTATGTACCACAGTAACCAGATCCGTAGCTTCCCTTCTTTCCTTTCTTGTCTGACTCTACTCACTCACCTTGGTTGCTGGAATCACTTTCCATTAAACTATCTAATCGAAGTCCTTGCTTCGTGCTCTGTGGTTAGGAAGATCTAAACTAAAATAAACCATGTGGTTTTTTTTGCTCTCAGCATATACAGAAAGGGGAATACCTGTCCATCAAAGTATTTGTGTTGGCTCTATCATAATACAAAAGTGTGATTTGGAAAGGCTGCTCAGCCAGGGATTAAATTTCATAGCACTTTCCTCAACTTGCATGTAGGTGAAGCCAAGAGGATTAAACCCAAGAGGGTTAAAAAAGAAAGTTGTTTTTTTTTGTTGTTGTTATCCACATATTTCTTTTTTTTATTATTATTATTATACTTTAAGTTTTTTTTGTTTGTTTTTTTGTTTTTTTTTTTATTAATTTTTTTTTTTGCACACAAAGGCCAGAAGCAATGTGGGGGCTGGACGTGGTGGCTCACGCCTGTGGTCCCGGCACTCTGGGGGGCCGAGGCGGGTTGATCACTTCAGGCTGGGAGTTCGAGACCAGTCTGGCCAACATGGCGAAACATATGAAAAATACAACAGACAAACCAACCAACCAACCCAGCGACAACAAAACAGGTCTATCCTGGAGTCATACTCTAATTTTTTCTATTTTCCTCCCTTTCTGATCCTTTATCCCATTTTCTTTTTCCTCCTCTTCCTTCTCCTTCTTCTTTGTCAAATAGAGGATTGAGTTATTATCACTGATCCATATAAAGTCCCTCTCTCATTTATTATACTTTAAGTTTTAAGGTACATGTGCACAATGTGCAGGTTTGTTACATATGTATCCATGTGCCATGTTGGTGTGCTGCACCCATTAACTCATCATTTAGCATTAGGCGTATCTCCTAATGCTGTCCCTCCCCCCTCCCCCCACCCCACAACAGTCCCCAGAGTGTGGTGTTCCCCTTCCTGTGTCCATGTGTTCTCATTGCTCAATTCCCACCTGTGAGTGAGAACATGCGGTGTTTGGTTTTTTGTCCTTGTGATAGTTTACTGAGAATGATGATTTCCATGTCCCTACAAAGGACATGAACTCATCATTTTTATGGCTGCATAATATTCCATGGTGTATATGTGCCACATTTTCTTAATCCAGTCTATCGTTGTTGGACATTTGGGTTGGTTCCAAGTCTTTGCTATTGTGAATAGTGCTGCAATAAACATACGTGTGCATGTGTCTTTATAGCAGCATGATTTATAGTCCTTTGGGTATATACCCAGTAATGGGATGACTGGGTCAAATGGTATTTCTAGTTCTAGATCCCTGAGGAATCACCACACTGTCTTCCACAATGTTTGAACTAGTTTACAGTCCCACCAACAGTGTAAAAGTGTTCCTATTTCTCCACATCCTGTCCAGCACCTGTTGTTTCCTAACTTTTTAATGATGGCCATTCTAACTGGTGTGAGATGGTATCTCATTGTGGTTTTGATTTGCATTTCTCTGATGGGCAGTGATGATGAGCATTTTTTCATGTGTATTTTGGCTGCATAAATGTCTTCTTTTGAGAAGTGTCTGTTCATGTCCGTTGCCCACTTTTTGATGGGGTTGTTTGTTTTTTCTTGTAAATTTGTTTGAGTTCATTGTAGATTCTGGATATTAGCCCTTTGTCAGATGAGTAGGTTGCGAAAATTTTCTCCCGTTTTGTAGGTTGCCTGTTCACTCTGATGGTAGTTTCTTTTGCTGTACAGAAGCTCTTTCATTTAATTAGATCCCATTTGTCAATTTTGGCTTTTGTTGCCATTGCTTTTGGTGTTTTAGACAAATAAATAAATAAATAAATAATAAGATATGCAAAAAAAAAAAAAAAAGAAGACAGTTTGCAGCCGGGTTTAGTGGCTCATGCCTGTAATCCTAGCACTTTGGGAGGCCAAGGCGGTGGATTGTCTGAGCTCAGGAGTTTGAGACCAGCCTGGGGAACACAGTGAAGCCCAGTCTCTACTAAAATACAAAAGAAATTAGCTGGGCGTGGTGGCATGCACCTGCAGTCCCAGCTACTTGGGAGGCTGAGGCAGGATAATTGCTTGAACCCAGAAGGTGGAGGTTGCAGTGAGCCAAGATGGCGCCACTGCACTCCAGCATGGGCAACAGAGCAAGACTCTGTCTCCACACACACAACAACAACAAAAAAAAAAAAAAAAGAAAGAAAGTTTGCTTTCTCTACACTTTTGTTTTAACCATTTCTTCTGAATTTTTACAAATAAGCATAAACTCATGCCTGTAATTCCAGCACTTTAAGAGGCCAAGGCAGGAAGATCACTTGAGGCCAAGAGTTCAAGACCAGCCTGGTTAGCATGGTGAGACTCCCTCTTAAAAACAAAACAAAACAAAATAAGCATAGAGAACTTGTAAACTGTGTGGTAAACACGGCAGAGTCACTAAAGACAAGGAAAGAACACCATTGGGAGAGGAGCTAGCTGCCTGTTAGGTACAGCTGTTTTGAATGTTCCATTATTAAGAAATAAACATTTATTATGTTTAAAGCAGTATACATCTGGGAATTTGGGTCTGTTTATTACAACAGCTGTCATTATACTCATTTGGTCATTAATATATTTTTATGCTCCAAACCATTTATAACTTCTTTAGTGGATGCTTATCACTGAGAGTATTCTATCCACTCACTTTTCATAGTACTCCACACAGTGCTCTTTGCTGGATCTGTTATTTGCTTAAGAGTGATAATTGTGTGGAATAGTTTCAAATTTCTGTTTTTACCAAAGCTAAACAAAGTCTTCTTCATTTCAACTAAAAAGAATAGGCTTTGTGACAGAGTTACCAGGAGCTCCACTTGACATCAGACAAAATGAGCCTTGAACCCTCCATTCATTCATGCATGCTTCATTCTATAAATAGAAATTGAGAATCTCTTGTATGCCAGGTATTCTACTATACTCTGAACTCAAAAAATAAATAAGACATGATTGGGTGTGGTGGCTCATGCTTGTAATCCCAGTGCTTTGGGAGACCAAGATGGGAGAATCACTTGAGTCCAGGAGTTCAATACCAGCCTGAACAACATAGTGAGACCTGTCTCTACAATCAGTCGGTCAATCAGTCAATCAATGTTGCTGGAAATGGTAGTGTCCACCTGTAGTCCCAGATACTTGGGATGCTGAGTGAGAGGATGGCTTGAACCCAGAAAATCGAAGCTGCAGTGAGCTGTGATCATTCCACTGCACTCTATCCTAGATGACAGAGCAAGACTCAGTCTAAAAAAAATAAATTAAATTAAAATTAATTAAAAAATAAGACATGGTCCTTCCCTCAGAGAGCCTAAAACCTAGTATTTAAAGAGCACAATTATAATAGAGAGTTCTGGGGAGCCAGCACTATGAGTTCTCTAGTCAAAATGACTGAGTGTTATTTTTGGCTCCCTGATGTATTCACAGAGTGATTTTAGTAAAGTTATGTCTTTTCTGTGCCTTTTTATTTCATATGTAAAAGGGAGGTAATGTCCCTTTTACATTTTGTGAGGACTGACTGAGATTCTGTAGATTTCTTAGAATAGTTCTTAGTAACTTGCTACATATCAATAAATGTTAGCTTATTATTAAATATTGGGACCAATATACATGCAAGACCAGATCATATAGGGTAGTGCACATCAAACATTAGGTTTTATATGAGTTACCTGGAAATCTTATCAAAGTTCAAATTTTTCTTAGTATGTCTGTAGTAAGACCCGAGATTCTACATTTCTAGCAAGCCCCAGGTGATGCTGAAGCTTCTGGTCTTGAGAGCACATTTTGTGTAGCAAATACAGTGCTGCCCAATAAAACTTTGTGTGATGGTAAAATGTTTATATCTGCTCTTCTAATATGGCATCTTCTAACCACATGTGGTAACTGAAATGTGGCTAGTGCAACAGAGGAACTAATTTTTAAAAAATGTATTTAATGTTAATAAACATAAATTTAATTGGACATATGAGGCTAGTAGCTACTTGTATTCAATCTCACGGTTCCAGACCAGTAGCTTTTAAGACTGGTCACATGTTCAAGCAAGGATCAGTAACCCAGAATAATACTGAAGATTGGGTTACATCATCAACATAATGAAAATATCTCTAGAAAAGTTTGAAACTGGATTGAAGACTACGAGGATAACTATTGTTCTTTAGAGGTTCCATTTACACTCGTTTTGCTTTAATAGTGGACAAGGTTAAAACCGGCTATATTCAATGTCAAACTATATCAGTTCAGCTCAAGGTAATTGAAAACCCAAATTGATGTGGCTTGAACACCACTCATCTCAAATAACAATCATTTTAGAGGCTGACAAGTGATGATGCTTGGTCCAGCTGCTCAGCGGCCAGGTACTGTGTTTTCTTTCCCACATCCCTAGCCTGTTAGCTATTGTCTTTAACCTTCTAAGATTCATGGCCCAAGAACACTGAATATGCTTGTGGTGTACATATTCAAGAGAAGGTTGAGAGGGCCAATCAACCCGCATGTGTACTCTTTTATCATACTACAAATATCTTATTATCTCAGAAGGTTGAAAAAAAAATATTTAGCGGGGTACATCGCCATCCCAAACAACACGAAAATTTTGGTGGCAAGTTAGAAGATAAAATAGATAATGGTTAGGTAGCCAGCAATGTCTGACACACAAACCTAATTATCATTCACATGTGAAGAAAAAGAAATACATTTTTCCAAATAAGCAAAACCTCAGTAAGATACATCAATCATTCATATTCAATATGAATTTAAAATATAAATTCATGAATAATAAAATTATGGCACAAAAGAATTGGCAGTTAGAACTGACTCCATTTGAATGATAATAGATATAAATAAATGAAATTATTATTGTTATTATATTGAATGCAAATGCTAGATTTTGTTGTGAAAAGCCTCATGATATCAAATGATAATCACTATTAATATAATGGGGATAAAATTACAACCAGTTAATATCAGAATATTGGTAGAGTGGTAGGCAGGAGAAATGTAGCTTGCTATTATGTTATGGTGAGAAATGTAGTTTGTGTATTTAAGTAATTATTTTAAAGGAATAAAAGTAAATACAAGTAGAATTTAAACAGATTATGTACCTTCAAGATTACTGCAGGGACTGAGGGGTCTAAGTTCAGAGATCAAGAAAATGAATCCGATTTTTAAAAAATAAATTAAGCAAGACAAAAAGAAATAAAGAAAACATTTAGCAAAATGTTTGAAATAGAATGATAATATGCCAAGTATATCTGTTACAGCAATAAATATAAAAGGAAAATGGCCACTGGAAAAAAACCCAGTTACCCAGTTGAGTTTAAAAATGAAAACTCTATTGTATGTTATATGTAATAATCATATCACACAGAAAATTATTTAAATATGTAGACAATAAAAGAATAAGCAGAGAAATGCCTAGCAAACCTACACACAAAATAAGAAATAATACTAGTAAAATAATTTATAATATATAATAATATATAATATATACTATAATAAAATATTAACTAGGATGAAGCTATTTTATAGTTCTGAGATGACTTTGCAAACATTACAGTAATACTGAAGATTTATGTGTCCTTTAGCATCACACTGAAATATAGATGAAAAACTACTAGAAATACAAGGAACTGTCCTTGCATCCCAGGGATAAACCCCATTTGATCATGGTGGATGATCCTGTTAATGCATTGAATTTAGTTTGCTAGTATTTTGTTGAGAATTTTTGCATCTATATTGAATAAGGATATGGGCCTGTAATTTTCTTTTCTTGTAATGTCCCTGCCTGGCTTTGGTATGAGGGCAATGCTGGTCTCATAAAAAAAAAAAAAAAAAGTTTGAAAATATTCACTCCTCTTTAACCTTTTATGAAAATGATTGAGGAAGATCGATATTAGTTATTCTTTATATGTTTGGTAGAAGTCAGTAATGAAGGCATCACATCCTAGGCTTTTCTTTAATGTGAGACATTTATTAATATTACTAATTCAGTCTCCTTACTTGTCATTGGTCTGTTAGATTTTCCTATGCCTTCATAATTCTGGGTAGGGCATATTTATCTAGGAATTTATCCTTTTCTTCTGGGTTATCCAATTTGTTGGCATATAATTGTACATAGCAGTCTCTTATGATCCTTTGTATTTCTTGGTACAAGCTTTCTCTTTCATTTTTTATTTTATTTATTTGTCTTCCCTCTTGACAACATTTTTAAAGGACCACAGTTCACATTTTCTGCTCTCCACTATCCCATCAAATGCTCTGCCCAGATAAATTCTGTTGAGACTATTTCCAACCTTTTAAGCATTTCAACTATTGTGTATGTTTCTAATGCTATTTACACTTTTACAATTTCAAGTAAAATAGGGAATATTTTCTTTTGTTTGTAGAGTACTAAATAACACTAAGACAACATCTAATGAAGGGATGGAACAATCCTAGCAGGGCACTATTTATCTAAATACATACTTGATTTGTATGTAAACAGTTATTGCTGTGGTCAAAGATGCCTGGGAAATACTGGCATGAACAGATTTCCTTACTGTAGAACCACTTAGAGGTCTGAAAGACTTTAACAGGTGTGGGGAATCCTCAACAGAGGGCTTTTATTGCTTGTCCTCATCACAAAACTTAAAAAATAAATTTTTGAAAAAGCAAGATATTTTTTCCCCCTTAGATTTGCTGTGGACTGGCTTTTCACTGAATAAGTGTTGAAAAATTATATACCAGGAATAAAAAGCCTGGAATACCCGGTGAATTTGTGTCTCAGCTAATTTGGTGTAACTTTAAGAGGACACAAGCAGATAAACAAAAAGAAATAATGTCTTTGGGCAAGAAAAATACTCTTCAGTTCTTCACAGCCTTGACTGCTCTTGTTTACATAATACTCAGCCTTTTCACAAATTTGTTACCTAATTTGCTCTGAAATATGTGAATTTATAATTCTGACTAAAAATAAACATCATGGTTGATTAAAATGAAATACGATGCATGCTATTATCAAATGAAATACATAAAAGAACAGCTCATTATGACCTAATGGGTTTCATCCCAAGAATGTATAGTTCAAAATTGGAAATTGTACTAATAAAATGCATTTGCACTGTGTATATAAGAGAAGAAAATTATTTCAATAGCCCTCAAAAAACTTTTGATAAAATTTAACACCTAAAAAAAACCCTAAATAAACCCATGATTAAAATACAAATAAAAAGATGCATGCCATGGGTTGGGGGGGCCAGGGCCAAGACAGCTGACTAGAAGCAGCAGTTTTGAGGCTTCCACCAAAAAAAAACCATAATAAGCATGTGAAGCCTTCACCGGCAACCAAGGTATCCAGGTTCTCTCATCAAAATTGACTAGAAGGCTGGTGTGACCCACAGAGAGAAGGAAGAACAGTGTAGTGTGGCAACCCACCTGAGAGCAACACAGGGAAGGGGAACCCCCTCCTGACAGCCAAGGGAGGCAGTGACTGAGCACACTACCCAGCCAGGGAAACCGTGCTTTTTCCACGGAACTGTGCAACCCATGGATCAGAAGATCCCACTCACAAACCCACACCAATGGGGCCTGGAATCCCAATCCCAGAATGTCCAGATTCTTACTGACTCTCAGCTGGAATCTGCTTAAGCCTACCAAACTCCCCAGGGGGAGTGGTGACCAGCACCTGCTGCCCCTGTCTGCTGTCTAAGCCTTTTGAGCTCCTTGGGGGAGGGACAGCAGCCAGCACTGGGACTAGCAACTGACTGACACACTAAGCTTCCTGGACAGGGGAAGGGTGGCACCCATTTCTGTAACTCTAGGCTGCACTTTTCCAATGCTGGAGCCAGGGAGGCTGGACTGCTTGGTCCCAAGACTTGTCCCCACAGCTCAACGCACTGGCTGTAGCAGTCTGCAGCCAGAGTGCCTCTTCAGGTCTAACCCTGACCTATCCTTCCTCAGTGGGTGGGGCTTCCCTGAAGGATCTCCAATAACTCCAGCCAGAGGCTCAGAGAGAGAATTCGGATCTCCCTGGGCCTGTGCCCACTGGGGAGGAGTGGCCACAGTCTCCGCAGACCAGCAGACTTAGCCTCTCCTCCTGGTATTTCTGAGAAATCCAGGCAGCCCAGAGGAGTGGGTTTCCCCCCAGCAAAACACACTCTCTTCACCAAGGGACAAGGTGCTTCATTAAATGGGTCCTGCTCTTCATGCCACCCAACTGAGTGAGACCCCCAACAGGGATAGTCAGACACTCTCTACAGGAGCAATCCTACTGGCATTAGATTGGTGCCCCTTGAGGTCAGAGGTCCCAGAAGAAGTAGCAGGTACCCATCTTTGCTGTTCTCTAGCCTCCTTGAGTGACATCTCCAGGCACGGGAGCAAATCAGGTAAATAAGACCTGAAGTGAACCCCCAGCAAACTGCAGCAGCCCTACAGAAGAGGGACCTATTAAAACAACAGACAAGCAGACAGCAACAGCATCAACAACAACAAAAGCCGCCACAAAAACCCCATCCAAGGGTCAGCAGCTTCAAAGACCGAAACTAGACAAACTCGTGAAGACAAGAAAGAATCAGTGAAAAAATGCTGAAAACCCAAAAGGCCAGAGTGCCTGTTCTCCTCCATATGATCACCACGTCTCTTCATCGAGGGCACAGAACTGAACGGAGAATTAGACGAGTTGACAGAAGCAGGCTTCAGAAGATGGGTAATAAAAAACTATGATGAGCTAAAGGAGCATGTACTGACTCAATGCAAAGAAGCTAAGAACATTGATAAAAGGTTAGATGAATTGCTAACCAGAATAACCAGTTTAGAGAGGAACATAAATGATCTGACGGAGCTGAAAAACACAGCATGAGAACTTTGTGAAGCCAAATCGACCAAGTGGAAGAAAGGATATCAGAGTTTGAAAACCACCTCACTGAAAGAAGACATGCAGACAAGAACAGAGAAAAAAAGAATGAAAAGGAATGAACAAAGCCTCCAAGAAATATGGGACTTAATAAAAAGACGGAACCTACCATTGATTGGAGTGCCAGAAAGAGAGAGGGAGAATGGAAACAAGCTGGAAAGCACATTTCAGGATATTAACCAGGAGAACTTCCCCAACCTATCAAGGCAGGCCAACATGCAAATTCAGGAAATACAGAGAACACCATTAAGGTACTCCACGAGGAGATCAACCCCAAGACACATAATCGTCAGATTCTCCAAGGTAGAAATGAAGGAAAACCTGTTAAGGGCAGCCAAAGAGAAAGGCCATGTCACCTACAAAGGGAAGCCCATCAGACGAACAGCAGACCTCTCACCAGAAACTCTACAAGCTGGAAGAGATTGGGGACCAATATTCAACATTCTTAAATCAAATAATTTTCAACCCAGAATCTGAAGTTTGAAGACACTTTGAAAGACACTTTTAAGAAAATGAAAGGCAAGCCACAAACTGGGTGAAAATATTGCCAAATACATATATATCCAGCAAAAGACTTGCATTTAAAATATACAAATAATTCTTACAATCCAGTAAGAAAAACATATTAACTTTGAAAATGGACAGAAGATTTGATGGGCCTTTTGTAAAGTATAATTTTAAAGTGGCTAAGAAAAAAGAAAAGGAGCTCGGTACACAGTAGTTTTTAAAATGCAAGTTAAAAGCGGAATTAGATACTGCTATTCATCTACCAGAATGAGTAAAAGAACTAACGATATCAGATATTGGCAGGAATTTGAAGGAACTGGTATTCTTTTCTGTTGCTGGTGGATTTGTAAAATGATACACCAACTTTACCACACAGTTTGGCAGTGCTTTAGAAAGTCAAACATATAGGTACTATATGATCTTGCAATTCCACTCATGGCCATTTATCTAAAAGAAATGGAAACCTGTGTTCACAAAAAGACTTATGCCTGGACGTTCATAGCAACTTTATTTATAGTAGTCAAATTCTGGGGAAAACCCAAATGTCTATCAACAAGAGTATACCAACTGTTATATATTCATATAGAATTCCTCAGCAATACATAAAGGAACAAACCACTGATACATGCAAAAACATGGGTGAATCTCAAAAACATCATGTTGAGAAAAAAGTCAGAGGCAAAAGAGTACATTCTGTATAATTCCATTCATAAAAAGTTCGGGTTTGGGTAAAACTAATATATAGTGGTAAAAATCAGATAATCAGTTCTTTGGGGATGGTGATTAAGGTGGATTAATTGGAAAGAGCTATGAGAGAACATTGTAGGGTGATGAAAGTATTCGAGATGAGAATTGGGTTAGTGATTACACAGGTGTGTATACATTGGCCTTGGAGTTTCAGTTGGGGGTTAGATGGCAGAAAGGTGGGCCCGACACTGCTGGGAAGATTGTGACTAGAAATAGTGGTTTGTACAAATATAGGTTCCATTGATTTACAGGTAATAGTAGAAAGTGAAGGAATAAATATTGCTGAAGCAAAACATGAAGAATGAGAACAGGGCTCCATGTGAGAAGAAGGGAAAAAAAAAATAAAGCCAGCAAACAAGAAAGAACCAAAGGTCAAGGAATTCTACTTCACAAAGCCAGTAACCTTCTTATCCCCTAGGATGAATCATTGTTTGAAAAATTGAAATTAGAATGCCTTTACTAAGTAACTTAGTAATCAGAACCATATTTGGCATGGAAAAAAGAGCACAGGCCAGAACTCTGTTCTGCTTTTGTGATTCTGTATCATAGTTACAATCATCAGTAATTTGTTTCTGCTATTAGTAGTTACAGCAGAAAAATCAGTGATGGAGACGTCACAGCTGGAGGAACAGGGGGATTCTTTTCCTGATGATTTTCTTCATCTGTCGTGGAAAGGAGGGTACAGAGAAATTCAGAAATAAATGGTGCTTTAAACATGATAAAGCTCTTTTTAAGTGTAGTAAAAAGTTATCTCACACAGGTGTCTCCATGAAGGTCTAATGAGTTCCAGGAGAACAAAGAGAGCGTGCTTCATTCATCTTTGCTGTCCTCTTAATAACTAATATTGAAAACCTACTATGGGCCAGTGTTCTGATAGGTATTCAGCTAAAAAGATGAATAAAATGGTACCAAGTCTTCCATTGCTCCAAGTGTGAAAATCCAAAAACCCATCCAAATATGCCAGGATAATTTTTTACAATGGGAGTAGAGCCAAAACTCTATAAAACATTGAGAAAATATTTCACTGTACAGTCTTCTACACTAGAATTTAGCCAGAATGAAGACCCAAAATGATAAAAACCATTCTCTTCCTTCCTTTTATAGCAAAGAGATATATAAAAGTATTAGATTTGGTGAGATTTTCTTCTTGTTTGTGTAGGTTGGAGAGGATTTCTAGAATTGTGGATGTCACATAAAGTTTCATAAAGCAATTCTCAGTTATTCTATGCTTCAAAATAGAGCATGTAGTCATCACAAACTTAAGTAAATACCAAATTGTTGTTTCAGGAAAGATTTATTACTCTAATTCACTGTAGCTGTTATTGTGACTTGTGATGCATAACAGAGAAGTCTGCAGCCCAGTCCCCGGCAGACCATAATTGTTGCCTGTGCGCCCACAAGGGACATTAACATTAAGAAATAGCTCTGTCCTTCATAACACCTGCTATCATCTAATGATGAACATGCCGAAGCAAAATTTTCCTTTACCAATACAGATTTATGAATTTTCATTGTTTTGAATTTTAATAAAAGATGCTTTTTTCACTGATTTTGAGCAAAATTTGTTCAATACTTTGGAATCTCTTGAATTGATCTTACAAATGAATTGCAGCAAACAACATGCATGCTAATTGATAATGTTGAGAAAATGACAATCAAAATGATTAAGTGAATAAAATAAAATTGTTTCATGTTTTTGTGATTAACATTTGACATATGTCAGTTGAGATATCTGATATATGTCAACAAAACAATCATTAGACTCCTCTTATCAAAGTAATGCCACAAAGTATATCAGGCCATTCTAATTCTGCCAATGTATTCAGTGTGATTTCTAAATATAGAACACTCTATAGAGCACTTGCTATTCAAATCACTATGTAGCTTCCTTTGGTTCTGTATCCAGAGGTCAACACACGGTGGAACAAAGAAACCCAGTTTCTAATTCCAAGCTTCCATTTACTCCCTAGGAAAGTCTATTTAGAACACACAAGTAGACTTTTCCCAAACTATGGCCCTAGCACATGCCCCACCGATTTCATATTTATCCTTGAGAAAGCCACATTATCCGTCTTTGTGATATTGCCTGTGTTAGTAACTGGAGTTCATAACTATTGTCAGTGCATGTGCATTAGTAAAGTAATTTGTTTGTTGCTGTGTGCAGGCAAGTTCAGCTCTTAGGGACGAATATGCTGCAAAGCTGTGTTCTATGGACAAGTATTTCTATTAATATACATTTTTCCAGTAATCCAATATGAAAGAATTAATACTATTTATTTGTATTCATGTTCCCAAACAGACTTGATTTTTTTTTTCTGCTTCTATTTTTATTCAGTAAAATTTATTTTTTTTTATTTTTTTTTTTATTATACTTTAGGGTTTTAGGGTACATGTGCACAATGTGCAGGTTTGTTACATATGTATCCATGTGCCATGTTGATTTCCTGCACCCATTAACTCGTCATTTAGCATTAGGTGTATCTCCTAATGCTGTCCCTCCCCCCTCCCCCCACCACACAACAGTCCCCGGAGTGTGATGTTCCCCTTCCTGTGTCCATGAGTTCTCATTGTTCAATTCCCACCTATGAGAGAGAACATGCGGTGTTTGGTTTTTTGTCCTTGCGATAGTTTACTGAGAATGATGTTTTCCAGTTTCATCCATGTCCCTACAAAGGACACGAACTCATCATTTTTTATGGCTGCATAGTATTCCATGGTGTATATGTGCCACATTTTCTTAATCCAGTCTATCGTTGTTGGACATTTGGGTTGGTTCCAACTCTTTGCTATTGTGAATAGTGCCGCAATAAACATACGTGTGCATGTGTCTTTATAGCAGCATGATTTATAGTCCTTTGGGTATATACCCAGTAATGGGATGGCTGGGTCAAATGGTAATTCTAGTTCTAGATCCCTGAGGAATTGCCACACTGACTTCCACAATGGTTGCAGATGACATGATTGTATATCTAGAAAACCCCATTGTCTCAGCCCAAAATCTCCTTAAGCTGATTAGCAACTTCAGCGAAGTCTCAGGATACAAAATTAATGTACAAAAATCACAAGCATTCTTGTACACCAATAACAGACAAACAAAGAGCCAAATCATGAGTGAACTCCCATTCACAATTGCTTCAAAGAGAATAAAATACCTAGGAATCCAACTTACAAGGGATGTGAAGGACCTCTTCAAGGAGAACTACAAACCACTGCTCAATGAAATAAAAGAGGATACAAACAAATGGAAGAACATTCCATGCTCATGGGTTGGAAGAATCAATATCGTGAAAATGGCCATACTGCCCAAGGTAATTTATAGATTCAATGCCATCCCCATCAAGCTACCAATGACTTTCTTCACAGAATTGGAAAAAACTACTTTAAAGTTCATATGGAACCAAAAAAGAGCCCGCATCGCCAAGTCAATCCTAAGCCAAAAGAACAAAGCTGGAGGCATCACGCTACCTGACTTTAAACTATACTACAAGGCTACAGTAACCAAAACAGCATGGTAATGGTACCACAACAGAGACATAGATCAATGGAACAGAACAGAGCCCTCAGAAATGATGCCGCATAGCTACAACTATCTGATCTTTGACAAAACAAGAAATGGGGAAAGGATTCCCTATTTAATAAATGGTGCTGGGAAAACTGGCTAGCCATATGTAGAAAGCTGCAACTGGATCCCTTCCTTACACCTTATACAAAAATTAATTCAAGATGGATTAAAGACTTAAATGTTAGACCTAAAACCATTAAAATCCTACAAGAAAACTTAGGCAATACCATTCAGGACATAGGCGTGGGCAAGGACTTCATGTCTAAAACACCAAAAGCAATGGCAACAAAAGCCAAAATCGACAAATGGGATCTCATTAAACTAAAGAGCTTCTGCACAGCAAAAGAAACTATCATCAGAATGAACAGGCAACCTACAGAATGGGAGAAAATTTTTGCAACCTACTCATCTGACAAAGGGCTAATATCCAGAATCTACAATGAACTCAAACAAATTTACAAGAAAAAAACAACCCCATCAAAAAGTGGGCAGAGGACATGAACAGACACTTCTCAAAAGAAGACATTTATGCAGCCAGAAAACACATGAAGAAATGCTCATCATCACTGGCCATCAGAGAAATGCAAATCAAAACCACAGTGAGATACCATCTCACACCAATTAGAATGGCCATCATTAAAAAATCAGGAAACAACAGGTGCTGGACAGGATGTGGAGAAATAGGAACACTTTTACACTGTTGGTGGGACTGTAAACTAGTTCAGACTTGATTTTTGTAAGTGATACGGGGTTTAATCACAGTGTAGGAGAAAAACCATCAAGTCTAATGCCAGAAGTCTGAATTCAGCCTCAATTCCACCAATTAGTTATGTGAACTTTCATGAACTGTTAAGCAGTTTGGGCCTCATTTTCTTTATATATAGTAACTAAGTAATACTCTTAACCTTATTATTTCATTATTGCATGTTGGATTTTTTAACTGTAATAAGGTATTTGAAATTTTAGGTACTATTATTACCATTGTTGCTTTCGTTGGTAATAGCAGTGGAAACGATTGATGGCAGAACGCTGGTATTGAATGTTTTGTTTTGTCCAAATAAGACTATGCTGTTAAAAAATCTGAGCCTAGTTCTGTATAGAATATAACACTGAGGTAAATTTGATTTTCATATCAATGTTTCACAATCTTTTTAGGTCTTACCTATAGAATTAACAGTCCAGCCAGCTTGAAATGAAGCTTTTCAGCCTGAGAGAAATCATTATTACTCAAACTAAGGATTTTTTTTTTTTAATCAGGAGTGAGTGTTCTACATTAGTTGCTGGATCTTTTCTCACCTAGGCTGAGAGATTACTGGCAGTGGTGTGAAACAGGTGGAGGAAGTGACATGAGGGAGTAAAGTGGGTGCCCTTGGCTGTGCTTTGAATCAAATGTTCCTCAAAGTCTTTTAAAAAGCAGAGAGGAGCTGGTTTGCAGCTTGAGTTCTCTGCAGAACAAACTCTGAGTTGGAGTTTAACTGGAAGATGTTTATCAAAGTATCCTTTGGATCAATCTCTGTAGAACAGAGAGAAGAAAGCAACATTGAACAGAGCAAGACATTGAGTTGTGATGCAGGCCTTATGAATTTAGGTTAAAAAAAAACTTATGATAAACTTATTATAAAAACACAGATGAGTTTGGGAGCTAAAAAGGTTTTAATACTGACTGCTTTTGCAGTCTCCCCTCTTGTGGCGGATTGGGTACTGGTTAATGATGTGAATTCTGCACTAAAGCCACCTTTCTTTGGCCACCTTCTAGCTGTGTGATTTAGTGAAGACTAGCTTGCTTCTCTGGACTTCAATTTTCTCATCTGTAGAATAAAAGTAACCACCTGCACACATAGAGTGTGCCTCAGAGACCCCACAGAGAAGCTCTGGATCTAGAATGACCCTTCAGAGTGACAAGGATGTGGGCAGAGATGGCCCAGCCTCTGTATACAAGGTGTGGTCTGTCATTTAGAATTGGACTGCCCTGGGAACGGGTCTGACTTTTATTAAAGCAGTTGGCAGCATCCAAGGCAATCGCTGGAGGGGCTGGCAGCTGAAGGCTCTCTACCAATGCACACCCATAGCAGGGGCAACAGGTGTCTTCCTGAGAGGGAGTCTAGGCACAGTGTATGGTCCACAACAAGCCCCTCCGAGCTGAAAACTTTCATAGCTGGAGGGAAGGCAAAGGAGAAGTAAAGGAGTGGGAAAAAAGAAAATGAATGCTTATTTAATATTTGTTATGTTCCACACACTGGACTAGGCACTCTCTTGGTTATCCCATTTAATTCTTAGAACTCTCTATGTGTGCAGGTGGTTACTTTTATTCTACAGATGAGAAAATTGAAGTACAGAAAGCAAGTTAGTCTTCACTAAATCACACAGCTAGAAGGTGGCCAAAGAAGGTGACTTTAGTGCAGAATTCACATCATTAACCAGTACCCAATCCTGCCACAAGAGGGGAGACTGCAAAAGCAGTCAGTATTCAAATCTTAATAGGATTAGCTCCCAAACTCATCTGTGTTCTTTTATCATAATATAACCTAATGCCCTATCTGATCTATTTGACATGAAGATTATCGTTGAATATTGAACAAATGTTTAATGGCCATCCAGCTCAACACGCATTTTAGAGTAGCTTTAGTGTTTTGTTTTTTGTTGTTGTTGTTGTTGCTTTTGTCTGTCTGTTTACAGTGCAGAGAATTTCTAAAAATGTTAAAACACTTATCAGCGAAGTGTTATATTGTGTTACAAATCAGGATAAATACCTTGGTTTTTTGAGTAATTCAAGCAAAATCTAATGGAAAAATGATGGAGAAGAGAGTTCATTCAAGTACTCCCAGTCCAAAAGCCAATTAACATTGTTATCCTGATATTATTCACTGTTTAATACAGCAGAACAGTTTTATACTTCTGAGTGAAGTTATGTTTTGTGAAATGAAAAAGATTCTTATCAGTTAAATCAAATGAGTTCCAAATTGCAAGCTGCTGATATGATGGCTTTCATAATATGTCTTCAATAACACAAGGAAATAGAGGCAAATATTTCCATGTGAAAATTGCAGTAATGTTCAGCAACTTGTAATAATTAACTCTCTCAAAAGCTGGTGCAATGCCAGATAAATTATTTCAAAACCACACTTTCTTTTTTCATTTATTTAAACTTATCATTTATCATGTTAATAAAGCTTTTTCACTGAGCCTGTTCTTTAAAACACTAAAACAAAGATAATTAACCCAAATTTTCCAAATGATAGATTTTAAAACATGTCCTGAAAACAAACAAAAATAAAAATAAAAGCATCTCTTCAAGATTTTAGTAAGAAAAAAAAAAGAATGTTCTCAATATTTCTACAGCAATTCTACAAACTTAGAAATAGGACAAAACTAGCACATTATCTAGGTAATAAAATGTAGCATCTTTACATTCATTGCATGAAATAGTGACATGCATTGATGTACAAAACACATGTGTTTCAAGGTAAGTCAACTCTGATTAATGAAAATGTAACTGAACTTGAAATTCAAAGTTAAGGGCTCTATGCCAAGCTATGCCACTTACTAGTTATATGACCTGACTGGATAAGCCATCTCTCTAAACTCTAGGCTTTTTATTTTTAAAATGAGAATATAAAATAACTAATTCTCGTGGTGTTGGTAGAATAAATTTAGGCAATATATGTAAAATACACTTTATAAACATTCAACATTAAATCCTAATGCCTGTGTGTGACATCATGATTCATTTCCATCCATGGTTCCTAGTTCATAACTTCCATAATAATTGTCACAGTCTTGGTTATAATGTTGGAGAACTTTAGGGCTCAGAAGCAAGCCTGAGGAAATAAAAGCTTTCTCTCTGAACTTCTGTCCTCCTTTTACCTGCCCGAGATAGGACTGTAATCCAATTATAGGTCATAAAACCCTCATTCTAGAGAGGGTCCTGCCCCCTACTCCAGAGGAAGGAATGCTGCACAGAGAGATCAAGAAGGATCTGAATGGACAAGGCTTGCTGAGTTTAGACCACATCCTTCTTGTCCAATCACATTTTGACACGGTTGTCCATGTTTTAATCATCAACAACCAATGAAGTCTCCATAAAAGGCCCAAAGGATGGAGTTCCAGGAGCTTCTGGAGAGCTGAACACATTGAGCATGACAGGAAGGTGAAAAACTCTTTCACATGCCAGGAGGTTGGTGCACCCCAACTCTACAGCGACAGAAGCTGCTGCACTTAGAAATCCTCCCAGACCTCACCCCATGTAACTCTTCATCTGGCTGTTTATTTGTATCCTGTAAAATATGCTTGATAGTAAGCCAGTAAATATGATTCCCTGTGTTCTGTGAGCTGCTCTAACAAATAGATAAATCTCAAAGATGGGATCGTGGGAGCACCAACTTGAAGCCAATTGGTCAGAAGTTCCAGAGGCCTGGAATTGCGACTTCAGGGAAAGAGAGGATGATCTTTTGGTATTGAGTATTAACCTGTGGGATCTGACACTATCTCTGGGTAGATAGTGTTGGTACTGAATAGGAGGACACCCAGCTGGTGTCCACTGCTTGTTGTATGGTTAAAAACCCCTCACTTTTGGTCAGAGAAGTCTTCTTCTGTGTTGATTATTATTGTGGTAGTGTGAGAGCAGAAGAAAAACCCATTTAAGAGAGTGCTTCCCAAAGCACTGTGTATACAGTAAACTGTGGTCCAATGGGAAAATACAAATTAATATAGCCAATAACAGTGTATGAGAAGCTCTTTCTCCCAAAACTCTTGCCAACACAGTACATAGCCAAAAATCATTTCTTTTTTATTTGTTAAAAGTGTGACATATATTGTTTTAATTCATGTTTCAAAAATTTTGACTGAAATTGGACAACTTTATACACCTTTAAAATATATTTCTGTTATTAACTGCCTGCTCTTCACTTTGCTGGATCGATGTATTTTACATATTAATTTATAAGAGCTCTTTAAAAAATAAGGACATTAATATATTTAGTATGTCTGACAAATATTTTAGCCATTTTTTTCTCTTCTCATTTGACATTATTATTATCATGTAATTATTTTATGTTTTATGGAGTCAAGCTTTCTTTTTTTTATTTTTTATTATTATACTTTAGGTTTTAGGGTACATGTGCACAATGTGCAGGTTTGTTACATATGTATCCATGTGCCATGTTGTTTTGCTGCACCCATTAACTCGTCATTTGGCATTAGGTATATCTCCTAATGCTGTCCCTCCCCCCTTCCCCCACCCCACAACAGTCCCCGGAGTGTGATGTTCCCCTTCCTGTGTCCATGAGTTCTTATTGTTCAATTCCCACCTATGAGTGAGAACATGTGGTGTTTGGTTTTTTGTCCTTGCGATAGTTTACTGAGAATGATGTTTTCCAGTTTCATCCATGTCCCTACAAAGGACATGAACTCATCATTTTTTATGGCTGCATAGTATTCCATGGTGTATATGTGCCACATTTTCTTAATCCAGTCTATCGTTGTTGGACATTTGGTTGATTCCAAGTCTTTGCTATTGTGAATAGTGCCGCAATAAACATACGTGTGCACGTGTCTTTATAGCAGCATGATTTATAGTCCTTTGGGTATATACCCAGTAATGGGATGGCTGGGTCAAATGGTATTTCTAGTTCTAGATCCCTGAGGAATCGCCACACTGACTTCCACAATGGTTGAACTAGTTTACAGTCCCACCAACAGTGTAAAAGTGTTCCTATTTCTCCACATCCTCTATGGAATCAAGCTTTCTTTATGACATTAAGCTTTCAACTATTAGAAACAATTTCTCTTATTCTGTTTTTACAAAATATGTTCTACATTTTTGTCTAGTACTTTTATTGTTCCCCTTTTTAAACTTATATTATTGACAATATCAAGGATTGGCAAAGATTTTAAGAAACTGATCTGCTCACATATTTCTGGTAGATTTATAAAATGATACATCAACTTAGTAACACAGTCTGACAGTGCCTTAAAAGTGAAACACATACTTTCTAAGTGATCTAAAATTCCACTCCTGGTCATTTACCCAAGATAAATGAAAGCCTGTGTTCACAAAAAGACTTATGCATGGATGTTCATAGCAGTTTTGTTCATAATAGCCAAATCCTGGAAACAACCTAAATATCTATCAGCTAGAGAATGGGCTTTTTTGTGCTACCCAGAAAGGGGTCCATATGGCATTGTTCTAGATTCCTGTTGTAACTTAAAGGGAAATTTTTACCCTTTTACCGTGTACAGAGCCCTTGATATCCTGCAAATGGAGGAGGAAGATGTCCTTAAGTTCCTTGCAGCAGGAACCCACTTAGGTGGCACCAACCTTGACTTCCAAATGAAACAGTACATTTATAAAAAAGAAATGGGATGGCGTCTACATCATAAATCTGAAGAGGGCCTGGGAGAAGCTTCTGTTGGCAGCTTGTGCCATTGTTGCCATTGAAAACCCTGCTGATGTCCACGTCATATCCTCCAAGAATACTGGCCAGAGGGCCATGCTGAAGTTTGCTGCTGCCACTGGAGCCACTCCAATTGCTGGCCGCTTCACTCCTGGAATCTTCACTAACCAGATCCAGGCAGCCTTCCAGGAGCCACGGCATCTTTTGGTTACTGATTCCAGGGCTGACCACTGCCTCTCACAGAGGCATCTTATGTTAACTTACATACCATTGCTCCATGTAACACAGATTCTCCGCTGTGCTATGTGGACATTGCCATCCCATGCAAGAAGGGAGCTCACTCAGTGGGTTTGATGTGGTGGGTGCTGGCCTGGGAACTTCTGCACATGTGTGGCACCATTTCCTGTGAACACCTGTGGGAGGGGATGCCTGATCACTTCTTCTACAGAGATCCTGAAGAGACAGAAAAAGAAGAGCAGGCTGCTGCTGAAAAGGCTCTGACCAAGGAGGAATTTCAGGGTGAATGGGCTTCTCCATCTCCTGAGTTCACCGCTACTCAGCCTGAAGTTGCAGACTGATATGAAGGCATGCAGGTGCCCTCTGTGCCTATTCAGCAGTTTCCTTCTGAAGCCTGGAGTGCTCAGCCTGCCACAGAAAACTGACGTGTGGCTCCCACTGCTTGGGCCACTGAATAGGTAGGAGCAACCACTGAATGGTCTTAAGCTGTTCTTGCACCGGCTCTTAAGCAATATGGGAATAAACATTAATTTCTTTAAAAAAGAGAGAGAGAGAGAGAATGGATATGCAAACTGTGATACATTCACACAATGGAATTACTCAGCAGTATAAAGGAACAAAACACTGTTACATGCAAGAACATGGGTGAATCTCAAAAACATGAGAGAAAAAAAACACAGAGGAGTACCTCCTGTATAGTCCCATTTATATGAAATTCTGGGTTGGGTAAAAACTAATATACAGTGGTAAAAATCTGACTTCTGTTGACACCCAAGATAAAGGAATTATATTTTCAATACAAGATAAAATGTATTTCACAAAAAGTGTTATGTTTTCATACCTGCTGGCGTAGCTGCAGCGATGGTTTCACAAACTTCCTTTTTTAAAATTAAATTTAATTTTTTTAAACAATCGTTTTTACACTGGATTCACTTACCTTGAAACGGTGGACAACTGCAGCTGTTGACCTCAATCTATGGTACAGCCTTTCTGTCTCACCAATGGTCACCAAAAACTCTAGAGAGAATACAGAAAACAGCCACTTAAAAACTGAAGTAAGCCCAATGGGAAGGGAGTAAAATCTCGAAAACCAACTGGTATCATGGGGAATTTCCTGAATTCTTGTTTCCTCTTTTATCTTCTGGCTATGATGTGAGGGCAGGTGGAGTCCTAGAACTGTGCAGCCAGCATACAGAGTAAAAATGGGAATAAATACCTCACATCAAGCAAAAATAAACAGCATGGCAGACATCTAAATATAAAGTACACTTAGCCCTTGAATAATACTGGTTTGAACTGTGCTGGTCCCCTAATATGTGGATATTTTTTAATAAATATATTGAAATTTGTTTTCAAGATTTGCAATAATTTGAGAAAACTCACCATGTAGCCCAGAAATATAAAAAAAGTGATATAAAAGGTATGTTATCAATGCATAAAATAGATGTAGGTACTAGCCTATTTTATTTACCATAAAATATTTTCAACTCCACGATAAAAAGTTAAAATGTATCAAAATTTACACAAGCACAGACCATATATGGCACTATTTGCTGTTGAGAGAAATGTAAACATAAAAATGCAGTATTCAACTATAACTGGATAAAATTACAGCACATACCATACTACTGTAATAATTTTATAGCTACCTCCTTTTGCTATCACAGTAAGCTCTAGTGTTGCGAGTATCCACTTAAAATGCTGTGTGATGCTAGTCATCTCCACATGAGCAGTTTGTCTCTCTAATAAACTGTGTATCACACTAAAAAGTGATCTGTTGTGGTTCTTGTGTATTTTTCATGTTTACTGCAATATCGTAAACCTTGAATAACACCATGGGACCTATACAGAGTGTCACTAGTGATGCTAAAAGTGCTCCCAAGAAGCAGAGGAAAGTTGTAATATTACAAGAAAAAGCTGAATTGCTTGATATGTACCATAGATTGAGGTCAACAGCTGCTGTTGTCCACCATTTCAAGGTAAGTGAATCCAGTGTAAAAACGATTGTTTAAAAAATTTAAATTTAATTTTAAAAAAGGAAGTTTGAGAAACCATCGCTGCAGCTATGCCAGCAGGTATGAAAACATAACACTTTTTGTGAAATACATTTTATCTTGTATTGAAAATATAGCTTTTATGTGGGTGCAGGATTGTTATAAGGCATACCTATAAACTCTAATATGGTTCAAGAGAAAGTGAAGTCATTATATGACTACTTAAAACAAAAGGAAGATGAAGGATCTCAAGCTGTAGAATTGAATGCCAGTGAAGGGTGGTTTGATAATTTTAGAAAGAGGTTTGGCTTTTAAAATGTCAAAATAAAAGCAGAAGAAGCTACTAATGACCAAGAGGCAGCAGGGAGTTTCCAGATGCCATTAAGAAAATCATTGAGGAGAAAGGATGTCTGCCTGAGCAGGTTTTCAATGCAGATGAAAGATAATGCTCTGTTCTATGGGGAAAAAAAATGCCACAAAGGACATTTATTAGCAAGGAAGAGGAGTGAGACCAGGACTTCAGGCAGGAAAGGACAGGCTAACTGTACTGTTTTGTGCAAATGCAGTCAGGTTCATGACCAGGATTGTCCTTATCTTATATATATAGCTGCTAACCCCCAAGCCTTGAAGGGAGAAAATAAACACTGGGCAACAGGAACACTTCTTCTGGATGGGTTACATCGATGCTTTGTCCCTGAAGTCAGGATGTGCCTTGCCAGTAGGGGACTGCCTTTTAAGTTCTTATTTGGCAAAAATACCAATAAATTGATAATGAACAACGCCCCCGGACACCCAGAGTGTCATGAGTTCAACACCAAAGACGTCAACTGTTCTACTTGCCCCCAAACACAACGTTATCTAATTCAGCCTCTAGATCAGGAGGTCATAAGGACCTTTAAGGCTCATTACACACAGTATTTTATGGAAATGATTGTCAATGCTATGGAACAGAATCCTGACAGAATATCATGAAAATTGTGAAGAATTACACCAGTCAAGATGCCATCATCTTTATGGAAAAAGTTGTAAAAGCCCATTAAGCCCAAAACAATAAATTCCTCCTGGAGAAAACTGTACCCAGATGTTGTACATTACTTAACAGGATATGCAACAGAGCCAATCAAAGAATCATGTAAGAGATTGTGGATGTGGGAAAAATGATGGTGGGTGGAGAGGCGACAAAGGGTTGTCATACATGAATCTTGGAGCTAATAGATAACCATACCAGAGGAATTAACAGAAGATGATTTGGTGAAGATGAGCACTTCAGAACCAGTGCCAGAGGATGAGGAAGAAGACATAGAAGAAGCAGTGCCAGAAAACAAATTCATATCAGATAATCCAGAAGATAGGTTTGAATTACTCAGCACTACTTTTTATTTCTTATATGATATTGAAAACTACATATTTTTAGAGAAATTTTAAAAAAACAAGTCAATTAGAAATTACAGTGTAGTTCCATAAAATTATACTGAGTATGCCTGCCTCTCTTGCCCCCCCTTCTACCCCCCCCAGTTCTTTGGCCTCTGCCACCTGTGATACAGCAAGACCAACTTCTCCTCTTCCTTATCCTCCTCCTCAACATACTCAACATGAAGACGATGAGGACAAAGACCTTTATGATGATCCACTTCCACTTAATGAATAGTATATTTTCTCTTTCTTATGATACATTTTTTTTAATTTTAATTTTTATTTTTATTTTTTTTGAGACAGAGTCTTGCTCTTTCACCCAGGCCGGAGTGCAGTGGCGCTATCTCAGCTCACTGCAAGCTCTGCCTCCCGGGTTCATGCCATTCTCCTGCCCCAGCCTCCCGAGTAGCTGGGACTACAGGCACCCGCCACCATGCCCAGCTAATTTTTTGTATTTTTAGTAGAGATGGGGTTTCACCATGTTAGCCAGGATTGTGTCGATCTCCTGACCTCGTGATCCACCCACCTCGGCCTCCCGAAGTGTCTTATGATATTCTTAATGGCATTGTCTTTTCTCTAGCTCACTTTATTATAAGAATACAAAATATATAATACATATAGCATACAAAATATGTGCTAATCAACTGTTTATGTTATCATTAAGTCTTCTGGTCAACCAAAGGCTATTGACAGTTAAGGTTTGGGGGAATCAAATGTTATACACAGATTTTTGATGTGTGGAGGTTGGTGTCCATAAACCCCACATCATTCAACTCTACAAATTTTAAAAATACATCTCAATATATAATCTTTATGACCTTGGGCAAGACAAAAATTTGAGCTCTAATGAGCAAACTCATTCAAAATCAATGGAATGATTCATAAAATGAATAAATTGGATTTCATCACAATTAAAAAACTCTGCTCTTTGAAGAGTTTTAAGAACTTTAAAAATACATTAATTTTTAAGCCAGATTGGAAGAAAATATTTCTGAATTAAGTAGCTAGTAGAGGACATGTGTTGAGAATATGTAAGTGACTCCCAAAATTAATAATAAGAAAACTTAAAACCCAATTAAAAACTGGGAACAATTTGAGCAGACATTTTACCAAAGAAAATGCATGAATGGCTAATAAGCACGTGAAAAGGAGTTTAACATTTGTCATTAAGGAAATGCAGCTCAAAAACACAATGAGATATCACTACATACCTCTTACAATGGAAATAAAAACACCAAAGAATACCAAATTCTAGTGATGATGCATGGCTACTGGTGCTCTCATACATTGCTGGTGGGAATGCAAGATACTACAGTCACTTTTGAAAACAGTTTTACACTCTTATAAATTAAATACATCCTTATTATATGACTCAGCAATCCTACTCCCAGATATTGGTCCAAGAGCAAAAAAAAAAAAGAATCACACCAGGAAAACCATACGTAAATGTTTATAGTAGCTTTATAGCACAATCATAACAAACTTCAAACAGCCCAAAGGTTCTTTAGCTGCCAGATTGATAAACAGATGATGGTACATTCATTCATACAATAGAATACTATTCAGCCACATAAAAGAATACATTATTTATAACTCACAACAGGAATGAATCTCAAGTACATTACATTCAATCAAAGAGTTTGGACTCATAAGGTTACATACTGTGTGATTCTATCTACATCACATTCTGCAACAGCCAAAACTATATCAATGAAGAAGAGATCATTGGTTATCAGGAGTTAGCAATGGGGAAAGTGGCTACAAAGGGCAGCCTGAAGGAATTGGGAGGATAATAAAATTTGTTGATTGTGATGTTGGGTGAATATGGGCTTACATGACTCCGCATTAATCAAAGCTCATTGAACAATACACCACAAAGTAATTATTTTGGTATAGATTAATAAGCTAGTTCTCCAAGTTAATTTCTTCCCCTATGACTATCAAATCTCAAAAAGAACAAATGATCTGGGCATGGTGGCTTATGCCTGTAATCCCAAGACTTTGAAAGGCGGAGACAGGTGGATCACTTGAGGTCAGGAGTTCAAGACCAGCCTGGCCAACAAGGTGAAAGCCTGTTCCTACTAAAAATACAAAAAAGCCGGGCATGGTGGCACACTCCTGTAATCTCAGCTACTTGGGAGGCTGAGGCAGGAGAATCAATTGAGCCCAGGAGGCAGAGGTTGAAGTGAGCTGAGATCGTGCAACTGCCCTCCAGTCGGGGCAACAGAGTGAGACCCTGTCTCAAAAAAAAAATCATAAATGAAATATGTGTAAATTCTTCAAACATAAATTTAGAAAAAAAGTTAATTATCTTACATACTATGTACTACAGTTTTAAGCAACGCTTGTATTTCTTTTTAATGAGACGAGGTCTCACTCTGTCACCTAGGCTGATAACAGCTCACTATAACCTCAAACTCTGGGGATCAAGCAATCCTCCCACCTCAGCCTCCCAAAATGCTGGGATTACAAGTGTGAGCCACTGTGTCCACATATAGAATGCATTTTTTACCTATATATGTCCTTTTATGTTTTCGATTTTGGAATAAAATGTTTTTCAAACATGTCATTGACTGAGCTAAGGGATGCTTAGATAGCTGGTAGAACATTTCTGGATTTCTGGGGTGTGTCTGTGAGGGTGTTTCTGGAAGAGACTAGTATTTGAATCAGTAGACTGTCAAAAAGATCACTCTCACTTTACTGGCATCATTCAATCTCTTGAGGTTCTAAATAGAACAAAAAGGAGGAGGAAGGGCAAATTTGCTCTACTTTTTTGAGCTGGGACATTCATCTTCTCCTACCCTTTGACATTGGAGATCCTTATTCTCAGGCCTTCGGACTCCAATAGTGCATCCCTCCCACCCTTGTTCTCAGAGCTTCTCCCTTGGACCTGGAGTTACACCAAAAGGATATGAATCTATTTATATAACACACATACACACACACACACACACACATAACCTGAATTATGTGTGTTTATATATATATATTTTTTTCTATTAGTTCGATTTCTCTGGAGAACCCTAACTAATATAAAACAGTCTCAGGGCTCAAAGCAAATAAATCATTATGAAATAGAGAAATGAATAGTAAGATGTAAAATTGTACATATGTGTATGTGTATGAATCACATATATTATTAAAAAGTTCTTGTTAACTTTTTAGATTGGCATATTAAGAGCAGGGGGAATAGTCACTGAAGAACATAAGATCGATATAGCTTGTATATTTCTCCCCACCCAAATCTCATGTTGAACTCTAATCCCATTGTTGAAGGTGGGGCCTAGTGGGAAATGTTTGAATTATGAGGATGGATTTCTCATGAATGGTTTAGCACCATCTCGTTTGTGCTCTTCTCATGATAGTGAATTCTTGTGAGATCTGGTAATTTCAAAGTGTACAGTGTGCCCCCTTTGCTCCCACTCTGCCTTATGAGACACCTGTGCTCCCTTCACTTACCACCATGACTGGAAGCTGCCTCAGGCCTCCCCAGAAGCAGATGCCATTATGCTTCCTGTACAGCCTGCAGAACCATGAGCCAGTTAAACCTCTTTTCTTATAAATTACCTAGTCTTGGGTATTTACAGCAATGCAAGAACAGCCTAGTACATATACTGAGTTTGAGAGTATATATTATGTATATAAATATGTACCATTTACTTCTTGGGCAATACTTCTTGACATTAAGAGAGTACCTTGGTTATGAATCAGAAGGGTCTGGTATGACATGAGGAAGACTGACAATAAAGTCTACCCTGAGAACAGGGCATTACCATTTCTTAGATGTTCAGGGCTATCCAAAGCAAAATAGTAGGATAATTTCTATGTTTTGTGTAGTCCTTGGCATATTACTACATTGTGGAAATATGAAAATGTTTTGTAGTAATGTAGTTTATCCATCCCAAGTGGATTATTTTAAATTTCTCTGTTTATAAGAGGATCTTAAAACTGACTTTATTTGCAAAAATTTGTAGAAAAATAAAGCCAGATCTTTTCTTATGTTGGAGAAAACTCCGATTGTCATTGAAAAGATGACCCTACTTAATACACAGTGTTCCAATCGGCTCAAACAGGCTCTCAGAAAGGTAACTTTGGGTCAGGAATTTAAAAAAATGTCACGTCATTTATATTAGTGCTCTTCTTTTTAGAAGAACTTACTGGCATGTCTTCTCATTCTTTGCTGTAGGTGAGGTTTAATATTTAGAATTTCAAGATATAACTATGCCATAGTATGTATATAGGTATATATATAGCATCATACACTTTATATATACACACATATATATAGCATCATACACTTTACAAAATATAAAGATTAGTTTTTCAACACCCAAATCCCGTGTAAAATACATACTGCACTGAACACTCAAGGAATTAATTGTTGGGTAATTAAATTCTCAGTTCCTTTATTTTCCATCCAGGACTCTTTCTCCCCATTTAGTTTGCAATTTCTAATATATTATGAACTAGGAAATTAGAAAGCAAAGCTTAATAAAATTTTTGATAAAATAAGAATAGATAGTCTCTGAATGCTGATCTAAACGAACTATTCTATAAGTGAAACACACATGTATTTAAGACATCTATTTTCTGTGCAGAGGAATTTCAGCACTATTTTCAGATTCCCTGGATAGGTTCTTTGTGGTTTTACCCTGCTAGAGGACAAACAAAATTTGTGCTTGTATATTTGATTGTAAACTATTGTTTAGCATTTTGTTCCCCTTAAAGTCATTTTTTCCAGCATATAAAAAAATTAACTTTGTGGTAATAGCTATACTTCATTTTGTACCTGATTCTATACTGTTTAGCTACAATTTAAGGAGCGACTACTATGCAATTGATGAGTTCATGTCCTTTGTAGGGCCATGGATGAAACTGGAAACCATCATTCTCAGTAAACTATCGCCAGGACAAAAAACCAAACACTGCATGTTCTCACTCATAGGTGAGAATTGAACAATGAGAACACATGGACACAGGAAGGGGAACATCACACACCGGGGACTGTTGTGGGGTGGGGGGAGGGATAGCATTAGGAGATATACCTAATGCTAAATGACGAGTTAATGGGTGCAGCACACCAACATGGCACATGTATACATATGTAACAAACCTGCACATTGTGCACAGGTACCCTAAAACTTAAAGTATAATAATAATAAAATAAATAAAAAGAGGGATTTCAAAGTTAACCATAACATTCTTCTGTCCCCATAAAATGGAGGGTGGCTACTCAAGTGATCATCGTGTTCTTTATGTCTTACTATTTATGTCTTTATGTCTTACTATGTCTATTGTGCTTTAAGTCTTACTGTATTTTATGTCATTTTATTCATAATCTAATAAAAACAAACAATGATAAGACATATCCTGGATATTTTTAAATCTAAGTGGTCCCTAATATGAAAGCAATTATGTAAGTAAATGCAGCCATTACACTTAAAATCTTAAATAGTAATTTATTATAACTTAATAGTTATATTTATTTATAACTTAATATTATAACTTAAATAGTAATTTATTTATTACTTAAAATAGTAATTTATTATAACTGGAATACAGAACTGTACAGAATATTGTTTTGTTCTTCTCAAGAAGGTAATATCTCTAATTCTTATTAAGAAAATGGTATTTTTTAATTTTTTGTATGAAAGTATCTTCCCTATTATTGTATCCTAATGCTTGGATGTCCACACTCACATTGCTAATTAAGACTGGATCTGTCACACTGGAGTAAATGTACCCCCAAGACATAGAAAAAATAGGCCAGGGAGCACTCAAATCCATAGGCCCAACATTTATCTATTTCTTCATTAACTTTATGATCAACTAATATTGGCTTATCATGAGGCCAAAAGAGGTGACCAAATCTAACAAGATCTCAACCTTAGGAGAGCTCATATTCCAAAGGAGGGAGAAAGCATAAACAAACAAATGCTGCATAGGAGTGAGCTCCTATCTACACAGTAGACCCTGTAAAACAAGAAAGGCTTCACTCTTAAAATCTTGGAAGTCTACATAAGAGTTGTGTAGCCCCCAGATGAGAAATCAGATTGCTGCAAGGAAATTACAGACCACCAGGAACTCTTGCTGGAAAAAGTGTAGCTCAAAAGCAGTTGGACCCTCAGGTATGTGGATGTGAGATCCAATTTTATAATACTTACAAAATTTGGGAAACTTAAGAAGTTCCTATAGGAATATATAAAATCAATGAAGCTCTAGGAACTCTGGCACGCAGAGCTGAAAGGGAGATTGCCCTGTGGCTATGTTTCCTAGCACAGAGTGTGTGGGATTCTCATGAAAAGTATGATAAACTAAAAGGATTACAAAAGATTCAAGGAATAAAGCTTTATAAAGAAGAGCTACAATATGGTAACAAACAGAATTTGAATACAAGGAAATATAAAATGAGCTTAATAAGTAAGTTTAAAATGCTCAAATTTAAAAAGAGGATTTTTAAAAAGTAAAAAGCAAGAACATAACAAAAAAGAAGCTAGATTTTCTAGAGTTGTATGACATGAGTTGATCAGAAAGACTTGTTTGAGGCATTGTTAAAAACTGAAAGAAAATGTTGATGGTAAAGTAAATAATCATAATTTAACTTTCTTTATTATAAAGTTCCTTTGGAAAGAATTTTGCTAAAATGGTAAAGGAAATCCAGAGAATCTTCTAGGCTGCTGAGGAAATCAAATGATTCTACCTCACCGCAAAGTAATGCATTTACTAATATTTTCACCAATATCACCTTAAAAATTGCAACACATTTTTTGTTTTGGTATTTAGAGAATCCCTCTTCTGTGGGTCATAGGTTATAAAGCAACTAAGTACTTGCATGTTGGTCTGAGTGTGTGTTCTTTTAATATTGTAACACCAATACAAATCTCCAGAATGCTAAATGTCAACTGCATTGTAACTCTTTTCAATTTATTATGCTTCTATGATGTTGTTATTAATTATTGCTACCATATTTTAGTATGGCTTGACTATCAGGAAATGAGATAACTACTTTACATTAATCACTTTATTTAAATCTCCTACGATGCAAAACGCAAGTGTCATTCTCATTTCACAGATGAGACAGACACTAAGAAGTTAGTAACTTGCCCAGACAGCTGGAAAGAGGTAGGGTCAGATTCAAACCTGTGAATTTTATGTCCTGCATCCTCACAATATAAAGCAAGAGGATCTCTCTCTCTCTCTCCCCCTCCCTCCCCCCACCTCTCTCTCTCTCTCTCTCTCTCTCTCTGTCTTTTAAATTGAGACAGGGACTTGCTCTGTCACCCAGGGTGGAGTACAGTGGTGCAAGGCTCACTGCAGCCTCAAATTCCAGGGCTCAAGCAATCCTACCATTTCTGCCTGTCAAGTGGCTGGGACCAAAGGAGCATGCTAGCATGCCCAGATAATCTTTTAAAATTTTTTTGTAGAGATGGGGTCTCACTATGTTACTCAGGCTGATCTCAAAATCCTGGGCTCAAGCAATCTTCTCATCTCAGCCTCCTAAAGTGTTGGGATTGCAGACCTGAGCCACTGCACCTCCCAAATGATCTTTCTCATCAACCCCCGTGACTTATTTCAAGAGTAGTATTCTCATTGTCTGATTAAAATCTTTTGTTTTTATCTTTCCCTCTCTTTAAGTAACTTAAAACATTTTTCTGTTGACAAGCATGGATGCAGTATGAAGCAGAATACAAATTTGCATCATTTAAAAAATAATTCATGAGGCTTCTAAAGAATGTTGGGTCTTTGGGAAACTGCCTTGCACTATGTCCCCAGGCAGCTGGAGGAGAAGCACCATTCACTCTCCTTTGGCCTCGGGTGTCTTCAGAGGAAGCCTGAGGATTCCCACGCTGTGGTGTTTCCTACAGTCCTGTGCATGTAGTGCTGTAGGCATTATGGTCTATTAGCTGACGCAGAAGGACAGGTGAGTTTATTTCTTTACATTGCCATTCACCTTCTCCTCAGAATAAACATGGTGGGCTCTGAAGAAGGAATTTTAACCAGTGAGTCCGCAGCACTATGAATCCTTGTGAGTTAAGACAGACCTAGGACTGAGGAGTCCCAAAGTGGAATGTGGAGAGTTACTGAAAAACAAACAAACAAAAAAACATCTGTCTACCTCACTCTTTTGATTAGCAGTTTCTAATGGAAAAAGCTCATTTTATTTTTTTCTTCAACAGTGGGTCTATTGGGAGAGGTAGACAGTTTTTGTTTTGTTTTTTTATACATTCTCACTGTGTAAATCAAGCTTGTCCACTTACCTTGCTACTAACTCCTAAACTCAGAGTCCTTATTTATTTTTATTCCCTTTCATATTTATATTTAATTTTATAAATGTATTTAAATTTGAATATTTTCTGTTGGAATAAGATAGTAAACTATTCCTCCTGTGGATATTATGTGGGGCAAAATTAATATTTAATGCAAAATAATATTGAGAGAACACTCTTGAATGTAAAAACATCACTTAAATGAAATTCAATTCCCATTCTCTTTCATTTGTATCTTTAAGTAAGACATTAGATTGTTTTCTTCTCTTAAATTTATTTATCTTAAAATTTTTCTAATAAAAGTTCTTCAAGGGTTACCCGTCTTTATATACTCTTGGTGATTTTATTTCTTTGTTATAAATACTCACTTTCAGACTATAAAATATGTAATAGGTTAAGAAGATAAGTGAAAATTGCCCATAATGCTCAGTAAGAAATAATACTATTTAGGTTTCTTTCATGCCATTTGTAATTTTGTATATACTACATATGTACACATATGCTTTTACAAAAATATTTTAAGCAACAATAAACATAGTTACAGCACCATCTTAAAATGACTACATATATTCCAGTATATAGATAGGCTTTGCTCCCAAATTTGTATTATTATAAATGTTTTGATAAATACATGTATATAACGTATGCATGTATATATATTTATCACATTATTTACATAATAATATAAATGTTCCAGAAAGCATAGATGATTATTTGACAAATAAAATATTTCATAGCTAAGATAATAAGAAAAGTTTGTGGGCTAAGCAAGAGACTGGCTGTCTAGCAGCGCTAAATGTGTGTTCCAGTTGGGAATTAGCCTACCTTTTACAGTAGAGTTGGGTAACCGTGTCAGTATGCTTCATAGATTCTTTAACAGGATTACTTTTTTCTAATAACTGTAAAACATTAACTTATGCCATGCAAGCCATAGTCTTTTTATTATTATTATTATTATTATTATTATTATTATTATTATACTTTAAGTTTTAGGGTGCATGTGCACAACGTGAAGATTTGTTACATATGTATACATGTGCCATGTTGCTGTGCTCATCATTTGGCATCATAGTCTTATGCTACTTACCTGTGAGCCCTTCAAAAAAAGGTAGCAAACATGTAATGTATTCTCATTGTACATCTGCAAGAAAAATAGGACATAGCAATCATAGTCCTTGATTTTCCTGCCTAAAGTTGACAGCTGATTATGTGAAAATTTAACTTTGGGCTTAGTATTCTTGATGTTTGCATCTAGAAGAGTAAGATTATAGTTGAGACATGAGCTATTTGTAAGAAGCTTCTCAGAAACCTGACATTGGACCCCTTCTATTCCCATCTTGTTTGCAATCAAATACATTTGCTTCAGAAGAAGTCTAGGCAAAATGCTAAGAAAGGTGAAGTTCTGGGCTTCTGCATTCTGAGCTTTTCCTAAAACCCTCAGGAAAGGCCTTTGGGGTCATTGTATGGGATAACTAATAACAAACTTATCCCATACAATGACCCCAAACACTCGTACTGTTGCCTCTGAAGTTAAGGCCTCCCCCAGCAACTCTGAGAGAATATGTGGCTGTTCAATCAATCCATGATAGTGTGCAGAGGGAAAAGTCCTAGGAGCTGTAGCTTATTTCCAAAGAAAGGTAAATTTTAATGGCGGTTTTCTAAAACAAACAACAACAACAACAAAACACATCCAACCAGGAAGTAAGGCCTTTTACATGGCCCACCAGAGTACAAAAGGAAATAGATTCAGCCCACTTGAGTTATGTCATACAGAAACCATCTCCTTCACCTAAAGCTTCTTGAAGATACATCTGTGGGCCTAGCTGCTTCTGACAGAACCAACATTTTGATTGAGTGTATCTGAGTAGCTTTTGACTCTATTACAGGAGTATCAGCTGTGGGACTTCTTCAAGCATGATTCTAACCCCACTGCTTTAGTACGTCTTAGTCTCTCTTTTCAGCCTTCTTTGGTGATTGGCACAATAACTAACATGTCATAAGCGGTGTTGAACATTGAGAGCTTTCTGGGATTCTTCATTTCCCAGCCCCTTCTATTTTTAATTAAAATAACTCTGATTGTATGTGTTCAGGCTAAAAATGGTATTTCTAAGCCATCCTGGCAGCCATAGGTGGATATGTTACATCATTCCAGCCAATGAGATATAAGTAGGCACTTGCTGAGGATTTCTGAGAAAGTTTTACTTTCTAAAGAAAAGCATCATCCTTTTGTCTTTATTATTACCCTCCTCTTCCCTGAAGGTAAAGTGGCTATACTGGAACCATGACTGTGAAAGCTACATGCTAAAGGTAGAAATAGAAGCATAGGTCTGTCATATTACTTTGGCATAAGCCCTGATCTATAAATCATATAGATTTCTTATTGCTTGGAAAACACACATACACACACACACATGCACACACACTTGGTTAAGCCATTGGAGTTGTTTTTCTGTTTCATGAAGCCAAATGCAATTCTCTTGCTTAGAACACTTACCCAAGGGAATTGAAATGCATGATTCTCCAGACTCTGCGCACTCAGGAAATACAAGGTAAAATTTCATGGTTGCTTAATCAAGAAAATTTAGGAGATAAGCCTCTTTCTAAATTAAACACATGCATTCCAAAGTACAAAACAAGTTATTTTATTTTTTGCATTTTCTGTTTCAGTCTCCTTCAGCAGAGAAGATAACATTTAGCTAGCTTTGAAATCTCAAATATATAATTTGTACAACATTTGAAAACTGAAGTTACGTTTGATGCTGCATGAAGAAGCATTAAATTATGAGCCAATCAGGATTTGAAGTGGTGTGTGATTCTCTTAGAATATTTGATTAAAATAGATGCAGGTGTAATCAATAATGCATATATATTCAATCAGGAATCTTGATTTTTGCTCAGTTATTTAATTAAAATTTCAGAAATTAACACATTTTTAAGTTCTGCTATGCTAAGAAACTGGTTATTTCTCCGTAGATATCTATTTTTAATGTCCCTAGAAATGTTCTCCTAAGAAGAGAAACGTTAAAAAAAAGTTTACCCTTTTTAAATATCCATGTCTCTGTGCTATAGCAATGGAGTGACAGCAAAACTGAATGTTCTATTTGTTCTCTGCCTCTAGTGTTAGTCATGTTATTCATGGGACAAGAAGCAAATGTAACTAGAATGTAAAAGAGAAAAATACTCAGGCAAGAGGAAACTCAAGAGCATATAAAACCAATATTGGTAGAAAAGGCTTACACTCACTTTTCAGGTCAATTACCATATAGTTGATACTTACACAAAGTGAAGTATGATGGATGGAAAATCTCTATTCTTTCCCATACTATAAATGCAGTCTATTTTGAAGAACTATTCCCTCCACATTCTATCCCTGCAATTTTGTTAACAGAGGCCAATCACAATCCTCTGCCCTCTGGTCTCCGGCTTGTGTAAATGTGAAAACTGGGTCACTTGAAGTTTTCAGCTTCTATTTTTTAACTACAGCTCAAGGAAAACAGATCCATTATTTTCTTTCTTTCATAAGGTTGTGATTCTAGAGATATTCGTGGTAAGGTCTAGGCCCCTAGGAATAGACATCTTGAGAAAAGAACAACAGAAAGGACAACAGCAAAGAAAGAAAGATACGTTCAAACTGAAAAAGAATGGTTGGCTTTTCATGAATAATGACGATCTGAATTCACATTCCTGACCCCACCCCAACCCCCCCTTTTTTGCCAGGACTTTGCTGGACATTTCAACACATAAAACAACCCCATTAAATGAATCTACAGGAAATCCCTTTGCTGCCAAGACTTGAGCTCCTGAGAAGTAAAAGAAAAAAAAAAAAGGCTTTCATTATTTGTGAGGATAGCAGAACCTGGAGTGAAGACCAAAAATTATACTACTTCCCTAAAATCAGTTAGATAAAAGGGGAGCTGTGCCTTCCCACCTGTCAAGTCCTGGAGGAGGTTGCACAATATTCTTGGTGCCAGTGGCCCAGGAAAGAGTCTCCCCTAGTGGGCTACACAGATAGTCCATGTGGTTGGAAGAAGATAGTTCTCCCCAAGAGCACTTAGAAAAGTCTAAAACACTAAGCAGTCTTCATCATGTGCATGCAGTCTTCATCACATGCATGCTTCAGTAAAAGGGGTCCCAATTTTTCAGCTGACTCTATACATTTTCTCATAAGGAAATGACTCCTATCTTCCAGTTCCTGCAGTTTTGCCAGTGACTAAAATACCCCCACATCCTAGCCCTATGCTAGGATGTGGGGTTATCTTAGGCATTAGCCAACAGGTACTTGTCAGTGGCCAGTTAGGAACCAGGCTACACAGCAGGAAGTGAGTGACCGGTGAGTGAAGCTGAGCTCAGCTTCCGGTTAGATGAGTGGGGTCATTAGATTCTCATAGGAGCCCGAACTGTATTATGAACCACTTATGCAAGTGGTCTAGGTTGCGCACTCCTTATGAGAATATAATGATTAATGTGCTTGAATCATCCTGAAACCATCCCTCCACCTCCCCGCTGTCCTTGGAAAAATTGTCTTCCATAAAACTAGCTCCTGGTGCCAGAAAGTTTGGGGACCGCTGTCCTAGCATATACGGCTGTAGAGATAACTTAAACTCATAAGAAGGCAAAGAGAAGCAGTGATCCATTTTGAAAAACACTCACTAAAAAGAGGGAAAGAGACTTAATTGAATAATAAGAACAGGAAGTTCCTATTAAGGTAAAATAAACGAAAAAGATAAAAGCTTGAACAAAAAACACAGCTTTTCAAGAGGGTGCAATTAAAGCACAAAAAGAGCTTTCTGGAACCAAGGAAACATTATATTTGAATTACAAAATTTAGTACAAGAATAGAAAAACAGAATAGTTGCTTTAGTTGTCTGAAAAAATAATGGAAGAACTATCTAACAGGCCAACAACAACAACAAAATGTGGAAATCACAAGCGAAAAGATCTCGAGTAGGGAAGAGAATTCCAATGCCTACAGGATCTTGGCATATAATAGAATTTTGTGGATTAGTTTAGTAATAAGACAAGAGGAAGGGGTATAGACTGTGACTGAAATGGAGGGCCAATACCCTACTTAAGAGATACTGAAGTTTTGTTTTTTTTTTAAGCACTCCACTGGCCAAAAGTATAATTGTCTCCTGGTAAAAATCTGTAAAGTGTATCAGATTTTAAGACTAGTAACATAGAAGATTTAAATAAGTACAGTTCACACACAGAGAGAGTACTGTGTTTATATATATAGAAGAACATATATTCATTGTTTATAAAAATATTCATATATGTTTATATGTACTTAAAAGCATACATTTGAAACTATATTCTATATTGTCTAACCAAATCCAATAAACCAGAAATTAACAAAAGTACTAAAAAAAATTGAACAGCTTGAAAACACCCAGCCTAAGTTGAACCATATGAAACTGCTGATATTTGACATTTTAATATATGAAAATAGTAATTCATATGGATCAACCTGATAAAACCCTTCATCAAAAAGGTAGGACATTCCCTTGTTTGGACTTCAATTGGGAACATATGTGTTGGGTGGCCCAAATTTTACCTTGAAAGTACTCTGTTTTTTAGGGTTGTAAATAAATATTAGTGAGTAAGCTAATACACATAGTCACACCTCCTTATTTGTGGATTTTGTGGATTTTGGATATATATATAGAGAGAGAGGGAATAATGTTTATATCTTAATTAAATCAAGTTTATTTGTGTTCAAATCTTCTATGTAAATCACATTACTAACAGAACATTTTTTAAAACTACCATTATGATGATAAATTTATCTATTATTTAATTTTGTCAATTTGTTCCTTATATAATTTGAAGGTATGTTATTAGGTCCATATAAAATAGGTTTGTTATATCTTCCTGGTGAGATGACTCATAATTATACTAAAATCGGTCTCTATCTCTCTTGCCTGATGTTTACTTCGCTTATTCTGAGGCATAGCCCAGAAAGCCTGAGTGTTTACCAGGGTCTTCTGGGTAGATGCTGATTTTCAATATTTTTCCCAAACAATAAGCTGCTATAAACTTTGCTCCCCTTCTCACCTTCTCAAACATTGCTCTAGAATTGGCAAATGTCTCAAAATCTGACATTTCTGAGACATCCTTTCTCTATGAGATTTTATACTCTCCAGTCCTTGACACCTTTGTAACTATCTGATTTCATCAAATAGGATATTTTAAAAGATTGTAGTTTTTAGAGTAATTTTAGGTTCACAGAAAAATTAAGTGGAAATTACAGACATTTCTCACATAGCCCCTATACCTTCACGTATATAGCCTCTCCCATTATCAACATCCCCCATACAGTGGCATATTTGTTACCATTGTGAACCTACATGGCACAGTATTATCATCCAAAGTTCATAGTTTACATTAGGGTTTATCCTTAGTGTCATTCATTCTATGAGTTTGAACCATGTAAAATGACATGTATCCACTATTATGATTATCATACCAAGTATTTTCACTGCTCTAAAATGCTCTGTGTACCACCTCACTCTTTCTCACCCTCAGCCACTACTTTCTCAGTAGTTCTGCCTTTTCCAGAATGTCATATGATTTAAATCATACAGATGTAGCCTTTTCATATTGACTTCTTTTCACTTAGTAATATACATTTAAGTTTTCTCCATATCTTCTCATGGCTTGAAAACTGATTTGCTTTTAGCACTGACTGATATTCCATTGTCTGTATTTACCGCACTTTATTTACACATTCACCCACTGAAGGACATCTTTGTTGCTTCCAAATTTTGGCAATATGAAGAAAGCTGCTGTAAACATCCATGTGCATATTACTGTGTGGACATAAATTTTCAACCCCTTTGAGTAAATACTAAGGATCATGATTGCCAGATCATATAATAAGAATATATTTAGTTTTGTAAGAAACTGCCAAACTGTGTACTAAAGTGGCTGCATAATTTTTGCATTTCCACCAGGAATAAATGAGAGTTCTTATTGCTCCACGTCTTCATCAGCATTTGATGGTGTCAGTGTTCTGGATTTAGCCATCCTAATCGGTGTGTAGTGGTATCTTATTGTTGTTTCAATTTGCATTTCCCTGGTGACGTAAGATGCAAAACATTTATTCATGTGCTTATTTGCCGTCTATGTGCTTCTTTAGTAAGGTGTCTGTTACCCTTACCAAAGGTATTTGGCCCATTTTTTATTCAAGTTTTTGTTTTCTTATTTCTGAGTTTTAAGTGTTCTTGATATATTTTGGATAACAGTTCATATCAGTTATAATTTTTGTAAATATTTTCTCCCAGTCTGTGGTATGTCTTTTTATTCTCTGGACAGTGTATTTCACAGAGCAGAAATTTTTAATTTTAATGAAGTATAGATTTTCAATTCTTCTTTTCATAGATCATGCCTTTGGTTTTATATCTCAAAAGTCATTGTCAAACCCAACGTCATCTATATGTTCTCCTATGCTATCTTCTAAGAGGCTTATAAGTTTGTGTTTTATGTTTAGGTCTGTAATCCATTTTGAGTTAATTTTTGTGAAGAGCATAAAAACATAGATTTATGTTTTTGCATGTGGATGCCCAGTTGTTCCAGCACCATTGTTGAAAAATCTATCCTTATTCTATTGTATTACTCCCTTTGCTCCTTTATTGGAGATTGATTAGGTGTGTTTAGGGGCTTTCTGTTCCATTGATCTCTGTCTATTTGCTTCACGTATACCACACTGTGTTGATTACTGCAGCTTTTTAGAAAGCCTTGAAGTTGAGTAGTGTCAGTCCTCCAGCTTTGGTCTTCTCTTCTCTTTCAATATTGTGCTGGCTCATCTGGGTCCTCTGCCTCTCCATATAAACTTTAGGATTAGATTTTTTATATCTACAAAAGTATTTGCTAAAGTCTTGATTGGAATTTCACTGAATCTACCATTCAGATCAAGTTGGAAAGAACTGAAATCTTGGAAGTATTGAATCTTCATATCCATGATTGTGGAATATTTCTTCATTTATTTAGTTTTTTTATTTCTTTCAACAGAGTTTTGTAGTTTTCTTTATATAAATCTTGTACGTATTTTGTTAGATTTATACCTAAGTATCTCATTTTTGTGGGTGCTAATGTAAATGGTATTGTATTTTTAATTTCAAATTCCACTTGTTCATGATAAGCTGGATTAAGAAAATGTGGCACATATACACTATAGAATACTATGCAGCCATAAAAAATGATGAGTTCATGTCCTTTGTAGGGACGTGGATGAAGCTGGAAACCATCATTCTCAGCAAACTATTGCAAGGACAAAAAACAAAACACCGCATGTTCTCACTCATAGGTGGGAATTGAACAATGAGAACACATGGACACAGGAAGGGGAACATCACACTCCGGGGCCTGTTGTGGGATGGGGGGAGGGGGGAGGGATAGCATTAGGAGATATACCTAATGTTAAATAACGAGTTAATGGGTGCAGCACACCAACATGGCACATGTATACATATGTAACTAACCTGCACGTTGTGCACATGTACCCTAAAACTTAAAGTATAATAAAAAAAAATTCCACTTGTTCATTACTGGTATATAGGAAAGAGATTGACTTTTGTATATTAGCCTTGTATCTATCCTGCATCCTTGCTATAATCATTTATTAGTTCCAGTAAATTTTTTGTTGTTGTTGTTGATTCTTTTGAATTTCTATGTAGACAATCATCAAATAGGTTTTAAAAAAAATTGGGCCAGGTGCAGTGGCTCACACCTGTATAGGAATATTTGAAATAATAGGTCAGGCTGGGCACGTTGGCTCACGACTGTAATCCTAGCACTTTGGGAGGCCAAGGCAGGTGGATCACCTGAGGTCAGGAGTTCGAGACTAGCCTGGTCAACATGGTGAAACCCCATCTCTACTAAAAATACAAAAAATTAGCTGGGCATGATGGCAGGCACCTATAATCCCAGCTACTGGGGAGGCTGAGGCAGGAGAATTGTTTGAAACTGGGAAGCAGAGGTTGCAATGAACCGAGATCATGCCATTGCACTCCAGCCTGGGTGACAAGAGCAAAACTCCATCTCAAAAAAAAAATTATTGTTTAACCTCCAGTTCTCAGTGGGAGATTTTCTCTGATATGAACCAATGACCAGAGCTGGGAATAGAAAGCCATTTTCAAGATATATTTGCCTAATTAATTTGTGGCATGAATTAAAGAAGATAATGGACGTAAAATTATCAGTGTAAACTTGTCTATGATACTCACTAAATAGCTGGTATCTTTTTCAAAATTATTCTTTAAGAACTTTGATTAAGATGAAAAGGAGAATAGCTGCATACCAGGGAAGGGGATTCAATGGAGAGTCTTTGAGAGTCAAGGATACATGAATAATTGTACGTCCTTAAGATAAAACAACTTTATAGAAGGAGAAAATGAAATTACAGAGATATGTAGGAAATGTATCAAAGTTCTGAATCACAGAGATGAAATTTAAAAAATATATGTAACACCTGTTATATCTTAGAGTTCTGTCAATGGAAACCCAGACTGCCCATAAACAACTTTTATATCTGGAGAAAACTGGCTGATTATTATCTCTGAAGGGGTCAGGAAGAGTTATGATCTTGAGTAAAAATGAAAAAGTGTACTTTTAGAAAGAACTGTGCATACTTCTTATACTGAAATAGGTAGGAGAAGTGCTTAACCTAAATAAATAAATAATAAATAGCTGAATTCCAGTTAATTTCTTGGACAATAACTGGATTGAACAAATAGTATAATCTTTACTCATTTACTTGCCAAAAAAAAGGACACGAGGAAATAGAATACAGTGTTTAGAAGCTTAACCTTTAGAAATACCAAGACCTGAGATTGAAACACAGGCAAATTTCTTACTTTTTCTATATCTCATTTTTTTTCGTTATTAGGGAGGGAAAAAAAGTAGTATTCTTTACAAAAAAGAGTAGTATTCTTTACAGTCTACATTCTAGAATTGCTCTGATAATTTCTATCTGCCCTAGGATTTAATTTCCTGAACCATCCTACTTCAGTTTCTTTTTCTAATTCATTCCACAGCTTGTCCTCTCTCACTGAAATTATACTCTCATATCCCTTAGCTCTTTTCTGGTTTTCTCACTGTTTCAGGGCTAGAGTGTTCATGGAATCCACTGGGAAATATCCATTCTTGTCATGTCTCCTCAAACTTGATTCCAAGGACACTTCTATCTTTGAGTTTCTTTTGTGGGTGTTCTCACCCCAACCCAGTTTGGCGTGAGTATCTGTGTGGGTCACATATAACCTTTATTTATCTATCTTTGTCAGTTTTATCTTTTAAAATGTTTTGTCTATATCATATTTCTAGACTAATAATTCATATATTAATAAAAGACAACTAATTAACAATCAGCATTTGTAATTACCATGAGACAAATAGCATAAAAGCATTCAAGTGGTGTAATCCTAATCCAAAGAAAGGAAACAAGGGGCTTGGTTTAAACTAGTAAGGCTCATAATATGGGTAGATAACTTATTTTCCTTAAGTTTGGAGCTCTCCGTATACTTGGAATTATTGGAATAGATGACCATAAAAAAAACTCTCACAAGTCTAAAAAGTGGGTATTTAATAGTTATTATAACAATACCAAAAGAAAAAATAACAAATACAAATAGCACTACAATTTTATTGTTTGATCCTTGCCTTTCAGAAAGGCTTATAATATACTTGAAGTGACTAGATCTACGGAAAGATACATATTACATTGCTCTAAAAACTTTTATGTCAAAGAGTATAAGACGAGTGTATTTAGTAAAACTGTCCAGCAGGGGATCATGTAGCAAGTGAGGTGAGTATTGAAAGTGAGCTGAAATTAGGGTAAGCAAAAACAGAGGGAAAATAGTTATTTAAGGAGAAAAAGTAATGCCAGAAATAAATGAGTAAAACAAAGATTAGGATCTGACTAGGGGTCATTTTAAGACTGAGTTGCGCAAATATATTTGATCAGTGGATTTGCCACATAGAAATCACTCATTTAGTATTAGCCAAATGAACATGGAATGAATAAAATGCATTTCATTAGACTATCTGTTACTCCTCATTACTGAAAGTTATTTATTAATTTTTTTATTGTTGCTATTGTTGGTTGCTCCCCTTCAAGTACTTGACTTCATGACTCACTGGCTTCTTTTCAATCCTTTTCTCATCTCTTGTTTTGTATTAAATCACTAGGTGAGCTCCTGCAGACTCCTGGCTTTAGATACCATCTTTATGCTGATGACTTCCAAATATTATTTCCAATCCAACCTCTTTGTCTCTCTCTCTGTCTCTCTCTCTCTCTCTCTCTGTGTGTGTGTGTGTGTGTGTGTGTGTGTGTGTGTGTGTGTGTGTGTTTACTATCTCCTTAGCATCTCCACTTGGATATCTGATATAGACTTTAAGTTTGACATGTCCAAAAGAGAACTCTTGATTTTCATTTATCGTTCCCACGAAAATTTATTTCTCTCCCAGTCTTCTCCATTAGTAGAGAGTACTGCCATTCATCCAGCTGACAAATCCAAACACCGAGGGGTTGTATTCAATACCTAATTCCCTTAAACTCCACAATCAATTTATTAGTGAATTCTGTTGACTCAACTTTCAACATGTATATAGAATCCGATAGTTTCTCACCATTTCCAACATTATTTTTCTGTCTTCTCTAGACTAGAAGATTGCAGGAAACTTCCTAAATAGTCTCTCTGTTTCTATTCATATATGCTTCAGTCTCTACTTCTTATTTTACACATTATAGCCACAGTGATCCTTTTGCAATTAGAAGCAGATCAGTTCACTTCTGTAGCTCAAAACTTTTAACGGTTTTCCATCTACTTAGGATAAAACTCAAACTCATTTTCTTGGCCTTAACCAAACAAAAGCCTGGCATGATCTGGCTCCTCTCCACCTTACAACTTTCCCCTTGCCTACTCAGTTCAGGTACACTGGCGCTATCATGTTTTACTAACATACCACAAGTTGTTTACACACCTCTCATCTGCATCTTTAAATAGCATGCTCCTTTCACATGCTGGTCAAATCACTCCCTATTCAGGGATGCCTTTCCAAAGCAAATGATCTGAAACAGGACCCCTTATTGCTATGCATGTTCTCTACCTTTTTGCTGTGTTTATTTTTTGAACTATTATATAAACTTGTATTATCTCTTTATTATTTCATTTACTTATTATCTGTGTATCAAATCCTCATGGAGATTCTATCAAGGTAGGTGCATCTGCTTTGTTCTCAACTGTGTTCCCGGCGTCTAGAACAGTACAAGTGCTTAGTAGATACATGTTCAATACATGAATAAGACTAAATATGGCTTATTTTCTTGTATATTATCTCCTTTGGTAAGTTGGGTAAGAGACCTTTATCTGTAACGCAATAAAGTAGGGTTAGTATAATCATTGAAATTGTATGCCCTAGGGTCCAACTGCTGGGATTTAAACAAATCCAAGCTCCTTCAGATGTGATCTTACATTATCTTGAATACTTGCTTAAGTTGCCTATGCCTTAGTTTTATTTCAGTGTAAAAAAAAAAAAAGGACTAATATGATGCCTGTATACAGAGTTGTAAGAATTAAATGAGGAACACATCCAAAGCATTTAGAACAGTGTCTGCCTTGCAGAAGCATTAAGTAGATGCTAGGTTTTATTTCCCCTTAATTTGTTTTATTCTAATTTGACTTCCTCAAAGGTATGGTTATAGATATTCAGTATTTTTTTTTCAGATAGGGGACTCACTCTGTTGTCCAGACTGGAGTACAGTGGCACCACCACAGCTCACTGCAACCTCAACATCCCCAGGCTCAAGTGATCCAACTGCCTCATCCTCCCAAGTAGCTGGGACTACAGGCACACAACACCACACCTGATTAATTTTTATTTTTAATTTTTGTAGAGATGGGGTCTTCCTACATTGCCCAGACTGTTCTTGAACTCCTGGGCTCAAGCAATCCTTGCATCTCGGCCTCCCAAAGTGCTGGGACTACAGGTGTTAGCCACCATGTCTGGCCCATCATGCATATTAAAATCCCTCATTGAAAGGGAAGAGCACGTTTTTTTCTTTTCCCCTAACTTTTTCTCTGGCTGGGCCACTACTAAGCAATTATCACTGAAGTTATAACTCCTGCTCTTCCTATCAGGACTTTCAGTGGATGCCTTGATTTGATACTTTATCCTTTTATTCACTTGGTTATGATATAAGTACATTAGGAGAATCTGGCTTCCTTTTTGCTAAATCCTGTTCTTCAGTTCATCTTATTATTTGGCCTTCATGAAGGTAATTTAATTCATAAGACAATTTGACAGGGCCAATACACATTCTTTTATCACATCCAACAGATTCAGATAATTGAATGCATTAAGCAAGGCTTTATCCTTAGAGTCAACATTAATCTAATCCTCATACAGAAACTTTGTGATAGCAAAAACTTGCAAATCAGGTTAATTAAATTAGTAAAGTTTTAGAACCACAGCACTTTCTGTAGCATGTCAATCTACTAAAAATATTAAAAATTACTGGTTAATGGCCAGGCACAGTGGCTCACGCCTATAAACCCAGCACTTTGGGAGGCCAAGGCAGGTGGATCACGAGGCCAGGAGATCGAGACCATCCTGGCTAACACGGTGAAACCCCATCTCTACTAAAAATACAAAAAAATTAGCTGGGAGTGGTGGCGGCCACCTGTAGTCCCAGCTACTCAGGAGGCTGAGGCAGGAGAATGGCGTGAACCCGGGAGGCGGAGCTTGCCGTGAGCTGAGATCGCACCACTGCACTCCAGCCTGGGCGACAGAGCAAGACTCCATCTCAAAAAAAAAAAAAAAAAAAAATTACTGGTTAACACATAGGACAATTTGAATAATTCATTAAGTGTTGTGAAGGAAATGAAGATAAATAGGTTTATGAAATTTCTCTTCAAATACTCAACCTCTAGAAGGGAAAATATATAACTACATTTACAATAAAAGATAGAAAAAAATAGATACTTAAAGAAAATTTCTACAAAGTACTATAGGAGGTGAGCTGAAGCAACAATTATTTCTGAATAATTGCATTATAGGAAATTTCACTGATAGATAATGTTTAAGGAGGTCCTTGAAGGAAAAATTATTTTGAGACATGAGAACATGATCTGGGAGAAGGAATAACATTCCAATATGGAGGAGCATCATTAGCAAACCCATCAAGCCTGAAAATTTGGTACATATGTGAGGCAAAGGAAGAAGTTATTTGGATTGTAGCCTTTAAATGGATTACTAAATAAATTTGGAAAAGTATGTTGGCATATATTATAGCATATTAGGAGGAGAGTTTGGGTTTTATAGTCAAAAGAAAATGACTGCAGTTGAGGAAAATTGGTCAAGAGTAATATGTAAGGTGCTTGTACGTGGGAAAGACGGGAGGCAGAGTGACCAGAGAAGGGAGTATTTCTATCCCTAAGACAAAAGAGTTTGAACTAGGATTTAAGCAGTGACGATGGAAAACAAAGGAAATAGAAGTAAAATCAGTGAGTCTTAGAAATTGCTAACTTCTGTAGGGTGGGCTAAAGGAAAAGATGCAGTGATCCTGAGGGCTTAAGGCTGGGAAATGGAGTGTTGGCAAGGACACTTAAAGAGGGGCCATTTGGACAGGCGAGTGAAGAGTTGCTTTTTTACAGGCTGGGTTTGGGCATCAAGCATTCATCTAGAGATACTTAATTGGTAGTAAGCTTTTGAGTCTGGTAACATAAAGCACTGGTTAAAGCTGAAGAGTCTTAAAGTCTGTAGGCAGTAAGAGCTGAATTAAGGATGAAAGTGATTCTCAATGGAATGTGGAGAAGAAACGCTGGAGACAATCCACAAGAAGTAACCACATATATGAAGCAGTGGAGGAAGAGAAGACAAAGAAAGTAGTCAGATTATTCAGAGACAGAGAATACAGCCATTTGTTTTGTAAGTAACAATCATCTGATTCCAACCTATGAGACATGTAGGAATCCTGTACCAATGGGGATTGGTGTGTGGAGCCAGAGTGAACAAGAGCCAAACCCTGAAGGCCAGTCTAGTTAGTCTTCTATCCAATCTGATGGGGTGAAACAGAAAATTATAATAGAAGGTAAGAGAAAACTGAAACCAATGTCATCCGGTGAATACAGGAGGGCACAGAGCCAAGTGATTAGTCTAGAAGCAGAGGTTTGTTTTAAAGGGAGTTTTACCATGAGCTTGGGCAAGAAGAAAATCTCTAAGTACATAGTCCTGATCTGGGTGGTGGTGAATAATCTGATTATAGATAGAGAATACCACCATTTTAATTACATTTTTTTCCACTTGTGACCTCAACTTCAGCCTAGGGTTTGTCTAAGGCCAAGTACATGGCTGGGAAATCAGGAGATGTGATGAGGTGGTCCAATAAGAAAACATTTGAATGAGGGTTTAAACACTTTCTGAAGAACATCCCAAACTGCATTAACTGCAGGAGTTCATATGGAAACAAATATGCTTGGAAAATTATTGGCCCGAGGGAAGACTTTCTGCAAGACTGAGGAGCCTTCTGGGAAAGAACTCACCCCAAGTGAAGAAGTAGGCTATAGATAGATGCTATACACTTTAGTGGTTGAAGGCAAGTCATGATTCAAAGCACAAAATCATAAATAAAAGAGTGATTTTACAAAAATCTCCTAAAATAGTCAAGCTCAATAAATACTTTGAAGGATTATGCCCAAAGTGAAGGAATGAATTGCCTTCCACCTCTTAGATACATAACGTGGGCAGCATGACAGCTCTAGCACATCAGAGCTGGTACCCTGTAGGGGTGATACTGGATCAGAGGAGAGGCTGTGGAGCACTGTGGGCCAGTGGCAGTATTGCTGTTCCTATAGGAGCAGCAAGGGCTCAATGGAAGTGGGTTTATTTGTGAATACATGTGCAACACTTGTACAATATTCAATACTAAAAGCTGCCCTCCCGCAATCCCAAATTCTAATGTGTATATGTGTATGTGCATGCTCACACACACGTGTGCTCTCGTGTTTATTACAAAATCATTTCAAAAATAGATACAGATGCAGCTTCATGTAGTAGAATCGATACATCAGTGAAATTTGAGTTATTTCCATTAATGTGCTGGGTTTGCCACACAGATTGGTAAATTACATTTACAATTAAATAAATGTTCTCAGATTTTCCAACAACTCCTGATACACGGTGGAACTAGGTTATAAATAATGATAAGTGCCTATTTAAAAAATACATGAACTATAGCTGCAGCTGCTGTAAGGATTCTGGAGGGGTTTGCAACTACCCACTCATTTCCTAAACTAATTATTTGGCTACAGTTTCAAATTCAGAGAGTTTGCTCTAGCTGTCATCTTGAGTTTGTCTCTGATATTGCAATCTCTTTAGTTCAATGAAACCTCTAAATCACAATCCTTTTTGCTTAGATCAAATTGGACTTCCAGGAATTATGTGCAAAACGGACATAGCATATAAGCATTATATAACTATAAATTATGATTCAATGCATGTATATATTACATACACAATTCAATACATGGCACACAAATAAAAATAATCCGAGAACCTCTTGATATCTTCAGGCCACTGGCAGTCCTACTCCTAAAAATAAAAATAGATTATTTTTAGGGAAAGAGGTTAGAACAGCTACAGGAAGTAATTTATGAAGAAAATAGTTTAAAGTGGAGTGTACTGTCTCCAGAAGGCAATTAAACATTTGTTCAGTGACTTTTGAAGTGACCTGCTTGTTTTGCCCTTTTTCAGATGAGAAGAGAACAGCAATCATACTATCCACTACCTCCTTTGTAAACTTTTCTGTGGTTGGCTTTGTAAAGGTTATCTGGCCTGTGTAAAGAATCAGGAGGCCAGGCATGGTGGCACACTTGAAGTCCCAGCTACTTGGGGGTGCTGAGGTGAGAGGATCACTTGAGCCCAGGAGTTCAAGACCAGTCTGGGTAATATAGCAAGACCCTCGATAATATAACCAAGAGGACATAAAACTAAGAAAGTATTAATCTAAGTTAATGTGTCCCTATGTGTATCCCTGAGAACACTAGTGTCAGATGCTAATTTGGATATTCTTGCAAATGGGTTTCATGGTCAAATATATGTGAGAAATAAAGTGAGTCGTATTTATTTACTGAAGCTTTTTTTCAGAGTCTTTCATATGCTAATTGTTAATAGACTTTAAGGGTACAATATGGGGAGTTCCAAAACTTTGGCAGTTTCAATCTTTGTTTTATAAATTGTAAATTAACAAAATATAGTTGTATATATTTATGGGGTACAAAGTGATATTATGTTTATGAATGCAATGTGGAATAGTTAAATCAAGCTAATTAACATATTTGTTACCTTAATTTTTTTTTTCTTGAGAAAAAGTACTCTCTCAACAGTTGGAATGTGCAATCCAACATATACCCCATGGAATACTATGCAGCCATAAAAAATGAGTTCATGTCCTTTGCAGGGACATGGATGAAAGTCAAAGCCATCATTCTCAGCAAACTAACGCAGGAACAGAAAACCAAACACTGCATGTTCTCACTCATAAGTGAGAGTTGAACAATGAGAACACATGGACACAGGGAGGGGAACATCACGTACCAGAGCCTGTCGGGAGGAGGTGGGAGGCAATGGGAGGGAGAGCGTTAGGACAAATACCTAAAGTATGAGAGGCTTAAAACCTAGATGATGGCTTGATAGGTGCAGCAAACCACCATGGCACATACATACCTATGTATCAAACCTGCACATTCTGCAAATGTGTCCCAAAACTTAATATACCTTTGTAAAAAAAAAAAAAGATGTGCAATCCACTATAATTTACTACATTCACCCCCACTGCATAATATGTCTCAAAGAAAAATTTTATTCTTTCTGTCTAATTGAAGTTGTGTATCCTTTGGCTATAATTTCCCCATTCCCATCACTCCTCCCACTCCCCCCATTTCCAGCCTCTGGTAACCACCTTTCTGCTTTCTGCTTACTCTGAGTGCTACTGCTTTAGATACCACATATAAGTGAGAACATATTTGTCTTTCTGTCCCTGGTTTTTTTCACTTAGCATAATGTTCTCCAATTTTATCCCTGTTCTTGCAAAGGACAGAATTTATTTCTTTTGAAGATTGAATGGTATTCCACTGTGTATATATAGTACTTTTTTATATTTATCTGCTGATGGACATTTAGGTTGATTCCATGTCTTGCCTGTTGTGATTAATGCTACAGTGAACATGAGAGTACAAACATCTCTTTGATACTCTGATCTCAAATCTTTTGGGTTAAGACCCAGAAAGGGTGTTGCTAGATCTTACAGTATTTCTGTTTTTAGTTTTTTGAAAAACCTTCATACAGTTTCCTATAATGGCTATACTAATTTACATTCCCACCAGCAGTTGGTGCAAAAGCTCCCTTTCTCCACATTCTTGACAACACTTTGCCTTTTGTCTTTTTAACAATAGCCATTCTGACAGGTATGAGATGATATATCATTGTGGTTTTAATTCGCGTTTTTCTAATCATTAGTGACGTTGAGCATTTTTTCATACATTTGTTAGCCATTTGCATATCTTCTTTTGAGTAAGATCTATTCTGGTCCTTTACCCATTTTTTAATCAGGTTATTTGTTTTTTTCCTCTAAAGAGTTCAGTTCCAATGAGAACACATGGACATAGGGAGGGGAACGACACACAATGGGGCCTGTCGTGGGGGATGTGGGGAGGGAGAGCATAAAGATAAATACCTAATGCGTGTGGGTCTTAATACCTAGGTGATGGGTTGATAGGTGCAGCAAACCACCATGGCACACGTTTACCTATGTAACAAACCTGCACAGTCCTGCATGTGTATCCCAGAACTTAACATAAAATTAAATTAAAATTTTTTATAAAAGAGTTGAATTTCTTATATATTTTGGATGCTAACCCCTTATCAGATAAATGTAGCTTACAAATACTTTCTCACAAATATGTCTGTTCACTCTGTTGAGTGTTTCCTTTGTTGTGCAGAAGTTGTTTATTTTGATATAATCTTGTCTATTTTTACTATTGTTGCCTGCACTTTTGCTATCAAATTCCAAAAAATAATTTCCCAGACCAATACGTAGTTTTTCCCCTATGTTTTCTTCCAGTAGTTTTACAGTTTCTGATTACATTTAAGTTTTAAATCCATTTTGAGTTGATTATTGTACATGATGTGAGGTAAAGGTCCAATTTTATTCTGTATACGGATATCCAGTTTTCCCAGCATGATTTATTGAACAGACTGGCCTTTTCTCATTGTGTATTTTTGGTACCTTTGTCAAAAATCAACTAACCATACAGGTGTGTACATGCACCTACATGACCATACATGCCTGACAGTGCTGGTTTAATTACTATATCTTTGTAGTATATTTTGAAGTCATGTAATATGATGTCTCCAACTTTGTTCTTTTTGCTCATGGTTGCCTTGGCAATTTGCTTCTTTTGAGGTTCCATATAAATACTAGGATTGTTTTTCTATTTCTCTGAAAAATGACATTGAAATTCTAATAGGAATTGCAATGAATCTGTAGATTATTTTGTGTTGTATTGACATTTTAACAAAATTAATTTTTTCTAATTCATGAACATGAGCTATCTGTCCATTTATTAGTGTCATCTTCAATGTCTTTCGTTAAACACATTATAGCTTTTAGTGTACAGGTCTTTCACCTCCTTGGTTTACAGAACATTTCAAGGAACTAGTTTTCCACAGAATAGTTTGAGAAATGTTCCTCTAATTAGATGTAAATTACCTTGCAGAGAAGGCTACCTGCTGTTCTTTAATTCCATCCCCCAAAAATCTTTAATTAGAGTGCAAGAGTGGAGAATGTCAGGAAGACAGAAAATTTTACAAAGTAAAATGGGTAACATTGAAATTTAACTAAAAGAGAACACTAAAATTCAGGAATGTTCAGAGATGAAGAAATTTACTATAAATAGATGCCATATACACAGTAGGTATGCGATAATACTTGTTGATAGAATATATAAAATTGTACAGTGCTCAAATATTGTTTATAGGATCTTATTCATTGGAACTTGTAAATATTATTTCTGTTGTCTATTTATAGAAAAAGTAGAATTAAATATCCAATTTACAGATTGTAAAATTAAGACTGATAAAAAGCTGTGTAGATCATGAATCAAAATGAATTATGAATGAAAACAGTGTCAGATAATGTTCTTGAAAATGGGTTTTATGGTAAACAGAGACAGAATAAAAGACAGTTTTCTCTTTCTGATAACTTTCTTTTATAGTGCTTTCCATTCTCTTCATATTGGTTGCTCACATTCTCCTCTGAGAGATAGCTTCATTATTTTCCAATAAACTAGCTTATATAAATTGGATGTTTTTGTTACCTGCAACCGGAATATCTTTAATTAAGATAGAGCTGTGATGGATAAACATGTCACCTCCATTTCTTATTAGGAAAGGTCTCTTAAGGACACAGTTGAATGACTATGGTTGTTGCTTTCCAGGCACTGTAGCAGACTGGCAGGAGGGCATCTGGAGGCTTTTCAAATTTCACTGTGTAGGCAGCTGTCTTTTCCATTTCCACCTAAGTCTGCTGAGGATTATAAAGAATCAGATCCAGGCAGTCCTATAAGCTGCATAAAGGGCATATAGGGTAAACATGACCAAATATGCCCTTCCAGAACTCAGATTACATATGTGAACCTATATAACATCCATATTTTTTATGCTCTTTCTATCTTCCTCTGCACAGCTTAAAGAGCCCCTGAAATTGTGATCTCATCCCCAAAGCTAAGACAGTCTCCTGTGCTGAAGTGTATTTTAAAATATTTTAAGCATAACTACTAATTGTTGAGGCAATGGTTAGGCAAGAGATGCCATGGGCACCTCAGGAGACTCAGGATTCCAGAAAACAAGGGATCCAAGGAAACCTCAGGCGTGGGCAGGAGACAGAGAGTAATGTGGATGTATACGTAAAGCACCCACACTTCAGGACTTCCAGTTATTTTTTGCTGGGTACTTCCATGAGGATGGAGGTCATTCACTGCTGTCTATTGAGGCCAGGGCCCTAGATTTGCAGGCCACATCATGGACCTTTCTTCCTTCTGAAGTCCAGAATTGAATGCCCTAATCAATGATGCGTACTGCCTCCTGACATCTCTGTATTGTACTTTACTTCTGTATGTAGGCTCATTTAGCTTCCTGTACCTAGGCTTATTCTCAGAATCAAATTACGAGATGTGGCGAAGAAAATGTGTTCATCAAGTTTCTTCTAAGAGATAATCGGGTCAGGATTTTGTCCCAGGCTACTGATCAATTATATATTAAATGTTTTAATATATTAAAATAATAGAATGCATAACTTAACTCATGCACATTTTAAGTGCTATCCTGTCTCCAAAATTATTGCTTCCTCTTTTTTCGCCCTCCCACACCCATATTCTCCCCTTATTCAGCTTCAGATACCCCTGAGAAGCTCACCTGTTGCCAAAGGCTATTTGGTAAAGAGAGATTAAAGAAAACATGGCCACACAGGGGGTCCCTGTGCCTCTCTTTCTCCCTTTGTCTGTGGATTTGGGAACCATTTTATGAACCTTTAATTTTATTTTTTTTCTTTTAGTATTAGATACCTTGTTTGGTACTTTATTAATGTTAATCAGAGACTGACAGATTGTTATCAGATCCTCCTTCGTGCCAAGCACTGAGTTAGCACATGAACAAATAAATAACTGAACCCACAAGTATTACAAAGGAAAAGAGAGAAATAGGTTACACAGTAAAATTGAACATTGTGATTAACATTGTCTCTTGCACAGAAATAATTTATACGCTTTTTATTTCATTGACAGGGAAAACAAGAGAAGGGGAAGAGAGCAGAGTTTAAAAGCAATTTTATATCTTTAGACAAATGGTATCTTTTCTTTCAGAACATCTGACCTCTGCCCTGTTTTCTCTGTCTCAACAATGAAATTGCTTTGCACTTCTCCTTAGCCAGATGCCACAGAGAGGAACTAATTCAATAGTCATTGCAAAGGGAAAGGATTTGCACTACTTAGTTTGACAGCCAGTTACATGTAAACAGGTCAGAAAACTTGAGCAAAACTTGAGCAAGCCCCAAACATCAATGGACATATCACTGTGCTGGGAGGAAATGAAGACTGTGGGGTGTTGGGAGGAGGGAGCTCCAGAAAGGGAATGTAGCCTGATAATTTAATTCAGAACTGCATTTTTCATGGCAGTTCACGAATGAAGCAAATGTAAGGCAGCGCTGGGCATGTTAGAAAGAGATAGCAGTAAGAAAGTATAACAGAAGGAGCATTTATTGAATATCAAGGCTCTTCAAGACTATCTTAACTGAAGTTTGTCCCCTAAGGTGTGAAACTTTGATGAAGAAAACAGAAATTAAACCCTCTGAAATGGTAAATTTTTTTCCAATAGAATACTATGAATGTTGAAAGAGAAAGTAGCCAATGAAAACGTTTTAAATAAATGATGACTTTTCAGCATATGTGATGAAATGCTTTAGAATTTTTTTATTTTAGAATAGAGGGCTACTTATCAAAGCCCGCTTTTTATGGTCCAGCAAGTTCATTGCATTAAAATGGGGGAAAGTGATTTAATAATCCTAGATTTAATCATTTTGTTCCCTTTAAATTTGCTTTGACCCATTTTGGAATTCTTTGACTGTTTTCATCAAACTCCTATTTTATGTTGTAATATAAGGAACCTCTAATCACTTAATCCTACTGGGTAGAAAAATAAGTGAGGGAAGAGGAAAAGACAGTAATGATTTCAAGAGAGAAAAAACTGAGGGAGTAAACAGGAAATTGCTTCAAAGTCTGGTAACTTTATGTGATGTTCAAGCATTGTGTGAAGAGTTTGAGAACGATATTGAAGAATGCAACATGAGAAATACAGAAGTCAAGTTATCTGCCTCTGGCAGTGGGAGAGTTATAGAACCTTGGACTGAAAACATCTTTACAAAAATTATAACTGAGAAGATTATTACAGTGAAAGAGATCTGATCTCACCAACCCCCAACTTGCCTTTAACCTCCAGATTGCCTTTGGTCATTCCTGGGCTTGGGCCAAGCTAATGTGAGAGAAAATTTAGCCTATAGTTTAAATGATAATAGCCCTTCCCCAAAACTAAACCACTTTTATAAAACTAATGAAAGGCCACCAGATTAGGAGGATGAGAAGAGCCTGAATTCTGCTAATATATAGGATAGATAAATGATTACCAGCCATTATTCTAGAAGTAACAAGACTTGGAACTTCCCTAATTCACTATTGTAGAACTTAAGATTGGCCTTTTGAGATGTCTTTTCAGGCTTTTGCATTTCTGACAATCAGATGGCCCTACCTGGACCCTCAACCAGTCCTGTGGCCCCCAGTCGGAAGCAAACTCAGTGTATGAGGACCATTTTCCCCACACCATGATTGCATCCCCTACCAATCAGCGGTACCCATTTCCCTGGCTTCTGCCCACCAAACTAGCCTTGAAAAACCTTGGCCTCCAAATTTTCAGGGAGATCAATTTGAGTAATAACTTTATATCTCCCACATCTCAATTAAACTCTTTCTTTATTGTGATGCCATGGTCTCAGTAAATTGGTTTTGTCTGTGCAGTGGACAGGAAGAACTCATCAGTGATTACAGCACTTGTTAAAAATCAATTAGATAAGAGGCTATAGCTGGCTATCTACAGATACATTGAATTTAATCCTCAGATATCTTTGACGTTTTTCTGAATGTGAATGTCTCTAGACAGAACAGATGTGCTCCAATTCCAGCCCCACCAGCACTTACAGTTCCATATCTAGCTGGCTGTTTCACTTACTTTTATAACCTGTTCTCTGAAGACATTTGAATTTGTGATTCTTGATCTATCCCAACCCTCTCATTTTTAAATTGAAGTAAACAATGGCTAGTGAGAACAAGTGCTTCTCAAGATTACCCAAATGGAAACAACATGAGAAGTAGAACACTAGTGACCTAACTTTCTGTGTACCTGGGTGTGAGTATAACAGGTCCACAATCCTCCTTCAACAATTCTTTAAACGTTTTTTTTTTTTGTAACACACTTAGGATAGCAACAGGAAGCAGCCAAATGCCTAGGCAGATAGGGGTGGGTCCCCTGTGAAACCCCACCTTCAAACCAAAAAAACAGCCTGAAGGCAGAAAAAATGTACTACTGGTCCCAGATGAAACCCATGACCCAGAGTGAGAACTTCTGTTCCTGTTTGCCTGCCCTTCTCCTATTCTGAGCCCATAAAAGCCCTGGACTCAGCCATATTATGGAGACTTTCCCAGCTTTGGGTGGGGGAACACCCCCTTGTCCCCACTCTGCTGAAAGCTGTTTTATCACTCAATAAAACTCCTGCCTTGATCACTTTTTGATTGTCAGTGCATCCTCATTCTTCTTGGGTGTGGGACAAGAACTCAGGAACTGGTGCATAGGCCAGACTTGGCCTGGGTGTACTGATTGGGCAAGGCACCTCCTGCAGCCAGTAGCATGCCCCAAGCAAGGCCAGAGGTCCCCAACTGGCAAAGGGACCAAGAAAAATCCTGCATCATTTAGACACAAACCTATCTTGAACAGATGCTGCCTATTAGTGAAAATATTCATATCTCACTGCAAAAATTTATATATAATAATGAATTTTGGGAGTAGGTATGCTTAAATGTAATATTGATGGTGTTGTACTTTTCTAAAATCTTAAAATCATGTACTTTTGAAGTAGTTCTAGCACCAAAGTTTAAAGTAGAAGGTTTGAACTAGACACACAACACAGAAAATTGAAAGCCAAAGGGATGAGTTAAAATTCATTTTTTTCCCCAAAACTGTAAGGATAGATTCAGCAACTAATATATATCATAAATTCTACTAGGCTCTAGACTGGGTGAAGAACTCATTTGTAAATTATTTTTGTTGGCTTAAGAAGTTACTTAAGTTCATGGTTTGAATACAGAGGTATAATGATTGACCAAACTTTTTACCTGTAGTTATTTAAAATATGAAATTTAAATTTTGACTTACTTTTCCATCACCATTAGATTTTTCTCAGAAAAATAAAAATTAGAAAAATTTCTGAGTACAATATGATGTTAGATGGCATATACAAGAGTGATTATTAGCTGTCAAGATCTCCCATAGACCTAAGATGATTTTCTGCCACAGGTGGAAGTTGTATAAAACATTACCAACATTTATATGTCACATAATAGTTAAATTTCTATTGCTTCTGTGAAGTATATTCAAAAAATGAAACAAGAAACAAGTACAAATAAATCGTAAGCTCTGGAGATCTGGATGGAAAGAGGGCTTTTGTATATCTAGTGATAAGTGGGCTGGGCCATTTCCACTTTGTGGAAAGAGTATTTTCTGGTAGCTTGGAAAGGTGAATATGATGTGTCACTAATCAGTGGCCTCTGCGATTGAGGATAACAAATGTCTGAAATAGAGGAACTGTGGTAGCAGGGTAAGAGACAGAATGGTACATGGAAAAATCTGTTTCTCTCTTTTTCTTGATTACACAGAATTAGTTCTTGATCATACAGATCTTGAGACTTAAAAAAGGACATCATCTGAATAACCAAACAGGTGTTACTGATTTGGTCATTGATGGGCCAAGAAGTGAATGTGGAGATTCAATCCAAGGATGAGCAGCTTTTTTTTTTTGAGACCAAGTCTCGCCCTGTTGCCCAGGAGGGAGTGCAGTGGCGCGATCTCAGCTCACTGCAAGGTCCACTTCCCAGGTTTATGCCATTCTCCTGCCTCAGCCTCCCAAGTAGCTGGGACTACAGGCGTCCACAGGATGAGCAGCTTTTTTTCATATATGGTTGAGAGTTTCAGAATCTTTTGACAGCTCCATGGAGAAAGAATTAGAAAAGAGGCCAGGCACAGTGGCTCATGGCTGTAATCCCAGCACTTTGGGAGGCCGAGGTGGGTGGATCACCTGAGGTCAGGAGCTGAAGACCAGCCTGGCTAACCCGATGAAACCCTGTCTCTACTAAAAATACAAAACTTAGCTGGGCATGGTGGTGCATGCCTGTAGTCCCAGCTACTCCGGAGGCTGAAGCAAAGAATAGCTTGAACCCGGGAGGTGGAGGTTACAGTGAGCCAAGATTGTGCCTCTGCACTCCAGTCTGGGTGACAGAGTGAGACTCTGTCTCAAAAAAAAAAAAAAAAAACAGGCCAGGCATGGTGGCTCACGCCTGTATCCCCAGCACTTTGAGAGGTCGAGGAGTGTGGATCATGAAGTCAAGAGCTCAAAACCAGCCTGGCCAGCAAGGTGAAACCCCATCTCTACTAAAAATGCAAAAATTGGCCGGGCACGGTGGCTCACGCCTGTAATCCCAGCACTTTGGGAGGCCGAGGCGGGAGGATCACAAGGTCAGGAGATCGAGACCATCCTCACTAACAGGGTGAAACCCCGTCTCCACTAAAAATACAAAAAAAAATTAGCCAGGCGTGGTGGCGGGTGCCTGTAGTCCCAGTTACTAGGGAGGCTGAGGCAAGAGAATGGCGTGAACCTGGGAGGCGGAGCTTGCAGTGAGCTGAGATCGCACCACTGCACTCCAGCCTGGACGACAGAGTGAGACTCCGTTTCAAAAAAAAAAAAAAAATGGGGGACAAAAATTAGCCAGGTGTGGTAATGGACGCCTGTAATCCCAGCTACTCAGGAGGCTGAGGCAGGAGAATTGCTTGAACCTGGGCAGCAGAGGTTGCAGTGAGCTGAGATTGTGCCACTGCACTCCAACCTTGGCGACAGAGTGAGACTCTGTCTTAAAAAAAAAAAAAATTCAGAAAAGAAAGCAGAGCCACTAATTCAATCATTCAACGTGTGTGTGTGTGTGTGTGTGTGTGTGTGTGTGTGTGTGTGTGTGTGTCTGTGTGTCGTGTGTGTACCAGGGGGTTACCTGCTATGTGCCAGGCCATCATGAAGTCTCATTTTCACCCTGATCCTAGTTGGCTACAGTTTTCAATTTCAGACAAGAGATATGTGGAGGCAAGAGAAATTATGGTGAATATCAAGTTATTAATCTTCTTTTATAGCAATTAATTATGTATGGAATATGCATTTCCCAGAACCCAGAAGCAGGGCATTATATGCCATTTGTGAGAAATAGTTTAAAATTAAAAACTCAATAGAGCTGTTACCCTTAGTATGAAAACTTTACTAACAAAATTTCTTACTGAGATTCTTATGAAGAGATAATGGGTAGTTTTCCTTAAATAAGCAAATGAGTATAATTTTCCTTTCCAACTAATTTTTCAAGAAGTAGAACTTTAATGCATTTGTAAAAGACTTTAAAGTTATGCTTTATAAGTTAAAAAAAGGAAAAAACTCATGCCATTAGGATGCTGATTATTTTATCAATAGTGCTATAAATTCTGCCCTCCTGAGGAGAATTAAAATAGTCATTCCAGATGGCTCTTTTAGGAAATCATAATATATGTTCCCTACGGAGCTAGGGAAAGATGTCCAACCCCATGAAAATCCCCTAGAATTAAAAATATTTTTTCCTAGTGGCATATTGTTTTTAATATGTTGTGGCCTTTGCAGTGGAGTAGCAGAAGTATCTTTCTTTCCTTCCTTGCTTTTTGTTATTGTTGTTTCTAGATAGTAATGAGTCTACATAAATGAAACAAAGACGTAAAATAGAAATCATTATTCACAGAAGCAACACTGTGTAAATTTAATGCATATCTTTTTTAAAAGGAATTTAATAGGGACTCTTAAAAATTCCCTAGAGATAAACAGAACTCTGCCTTTTTCCCATTCTAGCTGTCAGAAAGAGCAGTAGGTGAAAGCAGATTTATTTCAGTTTAATTTGCTGTGTCCTCTGCAGGATAATGGTCGTCATTTGCCATTAGAAAGACCACTGATATTTTCTACTCTAGTAGTTCTAAAAGGCGAGCCTGGCTAGAATTAATATAATTTCATTGAGAGAAGCGTGTATCAAATTATTGACGTAAATAGCAGATAGAGGTTACAAAGTTTCTAATTAGGATTAGAAAGGACTTGGCCAGGTGTGGTGGCTCATACCTATAATTCCAGCACTTTGGGAGGCCGAGGTGAGTGGATCACTTGAGGCCTGGGGTTCAAAACCAGCCTGGCCAACATGGTGAAACCCTGTCTCTACTAAGAATACAAAAATTAGCCAGGCTTAGTGGCATGTGTCTCTAGTCACAGCCACTCAAGGGGCTGAGGCATGAGAATCGCTTGAACCTGGGAGGCAGAAGTTGCAGTGAGCCAAGATCGTACCACTGCACTCCAGCTTGGGTGACAGGGTGAGACCCTGTCTCATAAGAAAAAAAAAAGAAAGAAAAAAGAAAAGACTCTGTCATTTTATTCATGTAGAATTTCCTTCTGCTGTGTTTCTATCAGACAGTGGTACAGATTCAATCAATTTATTCAATATATGAATGCACACATTTTTGGGAGCATGGGAACACTGTTGAGTGCTAGAAAGTTCTTCTGTATTGAACTGAAATGTCGTTTTTAATAACATGTTCCATTTCTGGTTTTGGAAGAAAGCAGAGCAAGTCATACTCTTCTGAGAATACTTGAAAATGGCAATCAAACAATGCTCAGTTCTTTCCTTCTTTATGCTAAACTGCCTTGTTTGTTTACATTTTCCTTACAGTATCCGGGTCTCAAAGCCTCCTCACCTTCCTTGGTTTCCTTCTGGATATACATTAATTCGTGTGTCAGGGCCTCATCTAAATCATTTAATGTTTCTCTTAAGTTGAAAATAATTTCAGTTCTGGCATGATAAGATCTTCTTGCATGTACATGTCTATGTGTGCAAAATATTTTTAAGTGACTTTAAATCCTTTAGGAAACAGTTGAATATGACAAAATAGAGACAGCGCTTGAATGTATTTTCCTTCAAAAACTTATGTTGAAATTTTATTGCCATTGTTAGAGTATTAAGAGGTGGAATTTTAGAGAGGTAATTAGGCCATGAGGCCTCCACCCTCATGGGTAGGATTAATGACATTATAAAAAGGGAAGTTTGGCCCCATTTTGCCTCTTTGCCTATCTGCCTTCTGCCATGTGATGATGCAGCAAGAAGGCCCTGACCGGATGCTGATGCCTTGATTCTGGACTTCCCAGTCTCCAGAACTTTGAGAAAATAACTTTCAGTTCTTTACAAATTACCCAGTCTCAGGTGTTCTGTTATAAATGCACAACATGGACTAAGACATATAGACACATAGGCAGATATAACACACATTTTATTAGCATAAAATATTCTTTGGAAAAGCATTTGACTCGCCAGAAGGATAAAAGCTTGCATATAACTCTAACATGTTGCAACATATCCTGAGGAATAAATAGAAGTTCATTGCAGTGGACCAGAATTTAAAAAGTAAAAACATAGGCCAGGCGTGGTGGCTCATGCCTGTAATCCCAGCACTTTGGGAGGCCAAGGCGGGTGGATCACGAGGTCAGGAGTTCAAGATCAGCCTGGCCAAAATGATGAAACCCCGCCTCTACTAAAAATACAAAAAATTAGCCGGCCTGGTGGTGGGCACCTGTAATCCCAGCTACTTGGGAGGCTGAGGCAGAGAATTGCTTGAACCCAGGAGGTAGAGGTTGCAGTGAGCTGAGATCATGCCACTGCACTCCAGCCTGGGCAACAGAGCAAAACTCCATCTCTAAAAAGAAGGAAGGAAGGAAGGAAGGAAGGAAGGAAGGAAGGAAGGAAGGAAGGAAGGAAAGAAAGAAAGAAAATATATTCTTTAATTCTCAAATATTGTACATAGCTCCAAAATATTATTATACAAAATAAATTTTTAGACTATATCAAGGGCTCCATACTAATAATCGACAATAAGATCATCTGTGTTTGAATACCTTATCTTTTACAAGACATTATTTCTATAATTCTTTATTAAAATGATTTATCACATTAATCACAAGTACTGAGAATACACGTAGAAAAAAATTGGTCATTCGCCTTTTATTATGCTGCCTCTGTTGTATGTCAGCCACGTACCCAGTTGTTGGCATTAATTGATACAAGACAGTAGGTCTCAGTTCAAACAGTCTCAGTGCTAACCTTTCAATACAAATATTTTCTCACACCTTCTTTATCTTAAAATGAGAATTGCCTACTCATTTATTCAGAAAAAATTGATATAATCCCTTAACTGTAATGCAAAGGATAAAATAATGTGATTTTTAATACTACAATATAGGGTTCAATATGTAAATGTTCAGTCTCAACTAACCTAGGGATGTACTCAAGTAACTAAATTGTTATGCTATTTTAAAATGAATAAATTCAAATTTAAGAGAAGTTAGAAGATAAGAAGCCATTCCATACAAGCAAACTTGGAACTTAAAGCAAAACTATTGTTAGGATAAGTGATAATGGGTGGTAGCAATTTTTATTATATATAATTTTCTGTATAAATGTCTAGGAGGATATTAGAATGTCTTGCAGAACTCTCAAAAATTCTTCTTTATGAAGGATTATTTTGTGTATGACTTTTAGCATCCTTCACCTTCCCCTACCCTTGTTTATTAATGCCTGTAATTCTATCAAATCATCAAAACAGTTTTTTTTTAAATAAAAGCTTCTTCAAATTTCTGAAAGTGTTATTCTGCTTTTTCTGAGATTCATTGATCTAAGCTAGTCAAGGTTAATTTCATCCCTTATAAAGAATTAAATGAAGTATCCCAGTCTAAATCCATGGGTATGTGAATTCTCATGCCGCAAGGATGATGGTGCTGAGTCAGTGCCATCTTCAGAATTTTGTTAGTCTGCTCTCTCTTCTTCTGATTGGCCAGTATATGTAGCCTGGAACAGATGCAGACAGTTTGCTATCATTAATGAAGGCATTCTAAATTTGAAGCACATTCACATGATAACAGATTGAAAAATATTGCAAAAAAAAAATATAAAGTCAAATATGACTGATCTACCCTACCTATAATAATCTTGATTCTTGAGAAAAAAATTCTTTATCATTTAAACTTGTTTGAGTTTGGTTTTCAGTCATTTTCAATCATCCTCACTGATAATGAAAATATTATTTTACAAGTCCAAAATCATGGTTATTAACCAAGTTCAGATCACATTAATGATTTTTTGGTAAACTTCCAAGCTCATAATTGTCTACATCATCATCTTATTGTTGTCAACCCCTTATATCTAAAGAACAATCTAGTCTTCTTATCAGTTATTCTTACCATATTAATTTGATGTGCCTTTTCCCATTTTATACTAAAGTTGTTGTTAAAGTTTAGTGTTAATTCTTTATTAACAAATGCTGTCATCCTGGTAGTAATAGCATATTATAGCTTCATAGTGCTTTATAGGTTATAGATCACTTGCATATGCAGTAGCTCATTTAATCTTCATAAATTTTATATGTGGTATCATCTAATTATTAGTAATTAGAAACAGGGTCATAAAAGTTAATTTTCTGGATCAATGTCACTCTGCTGGATAAGAAGCAATTCTCCTGATTCTGAGTTCTGTAATCTTTCCACAGTTGCTCCACTGAGTCTGCTGTTCCTATAGCTTTTTCCCCCTAATGTGTTCCCTAAAGGGTTATTAAAACCTGCTTGATATTTCATGCCCCTCTTCCAGAGATCTTCTGAGTGAGCTGATTGGCTTTAACAACATTTCTTTCCCCATTATCTTTACTAATCCATCTATATTGTTCTATCATGCTACTTTTGCCTTCCATCTGAGCAAAAGAGCTTATACAGAAGATTTGCACTAAGATATGTGGAAAAACAAGATGCCTGGTGAGCTATTCCTTATTGATCAACTTTTTTTCTTATAATCATAATTTCTCCATCAATAATATAATTTTAGCACTTCATATTCTACTTCTTTTTCAACACATGAAACACCTCCTAACAGAAGTAGATGATATGGATATTTAATGCTTGGCAAAAGAAGAAATAAGCAATAAACAAAAAGGCAAATTTATTCCCATGACTCAGTTTTTTAAGCTGCAGATTAAAAAAGTTAAACTACATGATTTTATAGCAATGTCATAGGTCTCTGGGGAAGACCAATGGCTGTGATAAAGTATTATGTTTCTGAAGTTTGGAAATATATTTAGGCCAACCAATAATGCAATAATAAAAAGTGAAAATAAAGACATCTAAAATCTATTCTTTTTTTTTTTTTTCGAGACAGTCTCACTCTGTCACCCAGGCTGGAGTGCAGTGGTGTGATCTTGGGTCACTGCAACCTCCACCTCCAGGCTGGAGTGCAGTGGTGTGATCTTGGGTCACTGCAACCTCCACCTCCAGGGTTCAAGTGATTCTCCTACCTCAGCCTCCTGAGTAGCTGGGATTACAGGCACCCACCACCATGCCCAGCTAATTTTTGTATTTTTAGTAGAGACTAGGGTTCTTCCATGTTGGCCAGGCTGGTCTCGAACTCCTGACCTCAGGTGATCTGCCCACCTCAGCTTCCTAAAGTGCTGGGATTACAGACATGAGCCATTGCGCCTGCCTTCAAAATATTCTTAATTAAAAGTAAGACATTTTAAATAAGGTATTCTTAATTGAAATTCTTTAAAAAGTCAACTTTTTATGAATAAATGTATGTAACCGTTAAGTGATTCAAGTTTAAATTTTAAGGTGCTATTTGTTTACAGGAATTAGAGGGCCCCTTTAAGCATGCATACAAGGCTTCACCAATAGAATGTTAGTATTCAGAATATCTGACCACAAAATATCAAAGTGCATTTAATAACTCAAGATGAGTTCATTTGATATGAAAACTAATATCCAATGAATAAGTTAAATTAAAATGTAACAACACTAAATATAAAAGGCTATGATATTAAACAGGCACAATGCAAGAGCAAAATCAATAAGATAACATTGCAGTTGGTTAAACATGACTCAAAATCTCCTCAGAAGCTACAGAATACATTGCCCAAATCATCTATGATTACAACATTGTTATTCTAAGATCGTAAATTAATAGTGTCAAAACCTATGTAAATGAAATTGGTGTCTGATGTCAAATGAGAATAGCAGTTTTAGATGCCAAATATATTTTGTGTCATCAATGTTGTTGTTAGCTTTGTAAAACTAAAAAAAAAGGATTGACACTATCCTCAAGATAATTGCTTCAACTGTTAATATCAATCTAATTAGAAGTAAACAAAATCAAAGTAAGGCAATCAAAAGATACTGAATGACTGGGGTGTTGACATGAAGAAGAATGGCAAAGAGCCATCGGTGCAAATCACTGCATAGTCTGATAGTCTGATTAGTTAAAATGTGCAAACTGCAGAGGAGCCACAGCAAGCAATGAATAATAGAAACAACTTGTGTAGCTGGATCAAGAAAATATGAATGATCCCTGCTGAGTGTGTACCCAAGTACCTTAGGAAGAAGCTTGTTATTTTAGAAAGAACATGGAATTTGTAGCCACTAGTTATTAATATTGACATTTCCACCTACTACCTGTGTGACCTTGGAAAAATTATCTTACTTCCATAAGACACATTTTTATCAATTTTATACTGGACATAGTGATATCAGCTGTTCATAGGGTAACTCAGAAGAGATCACATATGTCAAAACAGTGTGAAATCTGTAAGGTGACAGTCAAATGATGGTTTATTATTATTTCTTTGCAAGTGTTCTACATGATTCAGACATTACCTTTGTCCTAACTAGGGGAAGTACAGCGTGGAATCCTGCCAACCAGCATTGCAATCCCTACTCAGTTCTTTAGCCACTACGCAGCATACATGTCTTTCTTAGACACAGAGGAACTCTGAGAACTATAAATCATTCTTTTATAATTTGATAATTACTGGACTTCTTCGTTGCTATAATAGAAAAATCAAGTAGCCATTTCTTCTACAATGCATAGACATAATCTCTAGGTCAGTTAGTTCAGTGCATGTACTAATAATTATTGTGCCTTGTACAAGGGGCTAATTTAGAAAGGAGGAAATTAATTGTTTTTTGAATGTTCCTTTTTTATGCCTCATCATGAATTCCTAAGGTTTAGGATTAATGTGTGCAAATTCCAAGCGTAAATAAACCATTGACAGCCTTAAAAACATAATTTAAAAACTTTTTTTTCTTAAAACATGAATTGTGAAATGGCCAAATAAAACCCAATGTTTTCTTAATTCTGCCATCAGGTTTACTTAATATTCGTTCTTTTTCTTTACCAATAATAACACTTTACTTATTCTTATGGTAAATTCCTAGTTTATTATGTAGAAGTACTTTATTTGATATTCTAGCATATATATTTTTTCATTAAGTGACTCTTTGTACTACTTTAAGAATTACAATAGCAGTCCCTTCATAAAAATTACTGTTGTGAATTATCCCATATAATGTGTTTCTACATTGAATTCAACTAAAGAAAATGTTGTCAATTTAATTAGTAGAAATAAGCAACGAGGTCCCACCAATAAAATGATCCAAGAGATTAAATCCTGAGGGGAATAGGTAGCATAAAAATTAATATCTATTTATATTCATTAAGCAGTGGATTGTCTAAAACTAATTGTTTAGAGATCATCTAGTAGACAAAAGAAAGCTGCAATTTAAAAACCAAATGGTATATTTACCATTTGAATGAAAAATATTTCTCAAAAATAAAATTTATCTTTACTTCCCCTAACTCTCTAGGTCAAGTTATTTTCAATTAACTGATATTTATGAACGCTTGTGTGTGGCAATAAATTAGAAATTTTAAAGACACACCTCTGCCTTCAGATAACTAATACTCTAACTGGAGAAGCTTGACATAGATGGATAATATCTTAAAAAGATACTCGTAATAATGTAGTATCTTTGCACAGTGCTTAATCTCAAAACTCTCTGTGAGTATAATTATTTTATTTGACCATTGCAAGCTGCAAATATTACTAGATAAATGTTCAATACCAGTAAGGATATGCTATGATTCAGAAGAGAATCTCTTGCCAAATGAATGATATTGGCAAATGGTGCTTTAAGCCAAAGGAAGGTATTAAAATGATAGTGTCTATCACAGAAATGAAGAAGCAACCTGTGTCAACTGGTTTTAGGGAAGATGAATTCACATTTAGACATGATGAGATCAAGTTGACAATAGAACATATAGTAGAAAACATGCAGCAGGTGATAATATGCATTCATTTACGATAATATGGATAAACCCAAATAACATATGTGAAATAAACCAGGAACAGAACGACAAATACCTCGTGATCTCACTCATATGTAGAATCTAAAAAGTTAAACTCACAGAAGTGGAGAGTAGAATAGTGGTTAATAGGAGTTGAGGGAGGAGGTTGGGGAGATGTTGAACAAAAATACAAAATTCATTATTAACTATTAATTTAATTAACTATTAATTTAATTTAATTTCAGAACTAACTCTGTCTCACAAAATTAGATGAGACAAATGGTAAATGATCTATAAAAATTAGAAATGAGGAAGGATACAGGAAAGGGCCCATTTTCGGTGGCAGAGTACTGTTGCTTGATGAACACATTGATGGAGCTCATTCCCAGTTATATGAGATTTTATTTGGACTTTCTTTACAGTATTTCTTTCCTCCAAAATAACAACTGCAAAAAAGAAACAAGTATAGTGACAATAATAGTTTGATCTGATTATCAGTCCGAAAGCTGAATTTAGAGTACATGAGGAATCTACTGTGAAAACCCCTAATTACCTTAAGCAACTATATTGACAAAAGAATATATTATTTCATTTAGAATTCATTGAGTGCTCAAATCCTTTCAAAAATATTTTATTCACTGCAGCACTAGTGTTGTAGAAATTTTAGCATTTCCTCAAACATTGCTATATTCATCTTTAAACTTTTTAAAAACATTAATTGAATTTTATATATATATAATGTGTATAAAACCTGCACATAAACTTCGTATGGTAGTCATATAATTTTTACTAATAAATTCAGTTTACACAAATACCTTCTGACAATACCATGTTTTTTTTTAATTAACCAGCATTGAGGGTTACACTGGGCCTGAAGAGTATGATGGCTATTTAGTAAATCTATCCTTTTCTTTTGAAAGCTGAAAGGTAGAAAAAGAACTTATATTTCATTTGTTGTTGTTGGAACTGTAGAGAACTGTTCACAATCTTAGTTATACTTTCGTTTTCAATTCTGCTCATGCTTTTAAGTAAGAAAATAATATACATATATGGTTTTAGAATGATTGGTAAACATCTTTCAGTGTTTGGAGAAAAGACACAGAAAGCCCTAGACAACCTCTTTATTTCTGGGTAGAGAATAGCTCACTACAATGAAACAATAAGAAATTTCCTCAACCTCCACCCTCCTAGGTTCTTTGAAACGTGTCATATGTCAGCTAATGTGCTTAATAAAACGTACTTTTGACAAACGAGTAAATTTTTGCTATTAACAGCATCACAAACTTTAAAACGACTGGTGATTTATTGGAAAATGGGTATATTTGTAAAAGCTGAGTATTGTTGGAGAAAGAATGGCAGAGTCAAAGTCTCTAGGACCCCTACCAACTCTGTAGCACTGCGGTTTTAAAAAGTTACAGGACTTTTTATATCTCTAAGATTCTTTGAATATGTAACCATTTAGTATTATTCTCTTGAGGGAACTCATTGAACTTTTTTGTTAGAATTACGGTAGTCCCCCTTATCTAAGGTCTTGCTTTACTCGGTTTCAGGTACCTGCAGTCAACCATAGTCTAAAAATATTAAACGGAAAATTCCATAAATAAACAATTCATAAGTTTTAAATTGCTTGCCATTCCGAGTAGTGATGAAATCTCACGCCCTCCTGCTCTGTCCAGCCCAGGCCATGCATCATCTCTGTGTTCAGCATATCCATGCTGTAAATGCTACCAGACTATTAGTCACTTAGTAGCCCTCTTTGTTATCAAATTTAAAAACACAGTGTATATATGGTTCGGTACTATCCACAATTCCAGGCTTCCACTGGGAGGCTTGAAAGATATCCCCTAAGGAAAAGGGAAGACTATTGGACTTTTCACCTTTCTTTCACTCGATTTCCTTTAAACTGAAAAAGTTTATTTTATAGCTGTCTTTATGGTGAGAATTAAGTGAACTGTAATACATAAAGCATCTAAAATAGTGCCTGGCACACAGTAGGTACTATATTGGTGCTTATTTTCTGTATAAACTGTACGAGAGGAGAGACTTTATTTTCTATATCACCATGTTCTAAATCTAGAGCAGTACTTCTAGAAATACACGAATTGGGCCTGGAGAAGCTCACGCTTTCCTATATTGGTTCATTCACAGGTGGCATCTTGATGCAGTGTACAAAATGGTCATCATTCAACTGAGTATTAGTAAAGACTTTCTTACTTAACTATGAATTGCCCATGAAATTATTTAAGTCACTTAGCAGGCCCAGGACTCAATTTACTTGTGTGTAAAATTAGTTGACTAGATTAGATAATCTGTTATATCTCTCACAGCTCTACATTTGTTTTGAGATATAAATTGTATTTTCAGAGAAAATTTTTAGTGAGGACAGATGACATACTAGAAATTTTGTCTTATAAGTAAAGCTTCAGACTTAAAGTATTTGTATCATGTCTGCCATCAGTTTTCCTGTGAGCTTAATATTGTCTTCAGGGTATTAGTTCATCTTTAGGCCCTGATTGACAGATACTTCATTCTTTGATGTTGGCAAAGTCCAGGCAATTGCCATGAAAGGGTGACTAATTTTGGGTGGGAGGAACTAACGGTTATCTTTGTGTTTCTAGGTCTCTGTGGCCTTTTGATTCATCTTTAGTGACTCTGAATTTCCTGTGAGTTTTAATGGGCTGTAGCAAGATATTGGTGTCACATCCAAGGTGGCCTTAAGAATAACAAGCTGATGGATTCTCAGAAGTGCAGTCACTCCTTAAATTCTTGGCACACTTGTGATTTCTGTTAAGAAGATTCTATTTTTCATTAAGATTCATTTTAATGTGTCTGTCTAAGAGCTTCAATGAGGCAGTAAAAATACAACTGAGAATCATGAGGAGATAAAAAAGAAAATAAAGGTGTCAAAATTTTTTTCTTTTAGCAATCTATTTGGAAGACCTTAAGCTAAAAAAATCTATGTATAATTTAAACCCTGCACATCTATATACTCTTACATGAGTTTTTTTTTTAATTCCAAAGTTGTGTCTAGCAATGAATTAAACAGAGAAAGATAACTTGTTAACTCAGAGAAAGGGTCAGCAAACTATTTCCTGAGGGCCACACATAGCCCACCACTTGTTTTTGTAAATAAAGTTTTATTGAAATGCAGCCATGCATTGTCTGCAGCTGCTTTTGCCCACAAAAGCAGTGTTGAATAATTGTGACAGACTGTATGGCCAACAAAACCTGAAATATTCATTATCTGACCCTTAACAGAAAGAGTTTGTTGTCCATTGGCTCAGAACGTTGCTTTTGTTTTATAGCATGAGCTTGGAGGGCTTAGTGCTACATCCAGATATATGCAAAATTCCAAGGAATCTTATTTTTTCCAAGGCTGCTAAAATTATTAATAAAATTATTGTTAATTATTAGTGAAGGAAACTCTAATCTTTTCTATTTTAAATTATAATGTAGAAATAAAATATAGTAGAATCGTTTTTGTATCAAACAGGACATTAATTAAGATATTAATGAGTTGTTCAAAATCCCTAAAAAAAGGTGTAAGATGGTATTTTAAAGTATTAATGGATTGTTTTTCTCTAATATTTCTTTTTCCCGCATGACCTTTTCTGGTACGCAGTCTACCAAGGTATTCTATAAGATAATTCAGCATATTTGCTTTATTCTTTGACCTTGCAAAGAAGTTTCAATCCTCCTATATTTTATACCATAAAGGTATCACTTTTTCCCACTCAAGAGAGAAAGCTCTTGTTCAGTCTTCATTAACTCCCTCTCATTTTTGCCTGTTGGTTTTCATCAAATTCATTTCTCCACCCTTTTACTCTCTTTGTTTTGGTCAGGTCTCCAGGCTAGTTTCAGGGTAAATCTTCTCCAAAGTTGCCAAAATTTTCTTCCTAAAGCTTAGATCTGATCATTTAATTGTCTATTTAGAAATATCAATGGTTCCTCGATGGTTATAAAATAAAATATATGCTTTTTTTTTTTTTGAGACAGAGTCTTGTTCTGTTGCCCAGACTGGAGTGTAGTGGCACGATCTTGGCTCACTGCAATCTCTGCCTTCTGGGTTCAAGTGATTATCCTGCCTCATCCTCCCAGGTATCTGGGACTATAGGCACCTGCCACCATGCCCGGCTAATTTTTGTATTTTTAGTAGAGAGGGGGTTTCACTATGTTGGCCAGGATGGTCTGGAACTCCTGACCTCGTGATCCACCCACCTTGGCCTCCCAAAGTGCTGGGATTACAATTACAAGCTTGAGCCACTGCACCTGGCCAAATCTATCCTTTTTATTGTGATGTTTTCTTTTAACTTCAATAACTGGATCTCTGTCTGAAATGTTCTTTCCTTTTTCTTGGCCCTATTCATTTCTTCTTATAACACATGTCAGGCATCAGTTTTCCTTGGGAATTTTTTTCCGGTCACTTGTCCTCTTCTAAAGCTGCATTAGGCATCCTTATTTTCTATTCTCCTATAACACTTCACACTCCCCCGACTTATGCAACCCATTGCTGTGGGAGCACTCTAAGCTCCAGTGGAGAAACAGCAGGAAACAAAGCACTCTCGGAACCAGAGTTGTCATCTCATGGGGAGTCTCATGTGACAGTCAACAGACACAACTTGTGAGAAGTGTGAGAAATGTCCCTCGACTTCACAGTGTTTACAGGAGAAGGTGAGAACGATAATCCGAATGTTACTCAGAGACCAGATGCCAGGGATCTAAGTTTGAGTTTTGATGCTAAGGGGGTCACCTTTATACCTACAAGTTGAAGGGGCCTAAGAATATTCAGGTTACATTTATATCCCACACTTCATACCTCATCTAAAAATTGCTACATTTAAATTAGCAATCTGGCTTCAAACTACCTTTCATCTTCACCTCCCATTCACCCCACCTTTTTTTCTCCCTGTGCCCTCACCATTCAAAATCACATTGAATGACTTCCCTAATGCACACTTTCATGCCTCTGTGCTTTTGGTCCAATCTAACCTCTCCTGTAATACTTGACTTCCATTTTTTTACCTCTCAAAACCTTAGTTGCTTTATAAAGCTTAAATAGTTCAAATGCCATTTATTCTCTTATTCTTGAAGAAAATGGCCTACTCCTCTGCGTTTCTTGGCCACTTAATCCTTTCCTTGACAAATCAATTAACAGGTAGTATTTTAAATCATTATAGTCTCATTTCAAATCATCATAAGTGACACATCGCAAGATGATGTGTTACTTATATTACCCCAGTGACTGGCTCAGTGCTTGATATATAATATAAGCTCAAAAAATAATATATTACTTTATGTTATTAAACTGAACTCTACTAAGTGTAACTTAGTACTCACACAGCACTTATAGGTAATGTCATTTTTCCCAACGACTTCAAGTCATTTGTGTTGCTTTGTTTTGTTATTTTTTAACTTGGAGAGATTGTAAATTTGCTGTAGTTTTCCAGTATGTACTCTTCAATTTCCTATCACAGTTTTTCTGTGCATTATCTTTCAAATGAATCACAACATAGCAGCCCTGACAATATAGCAGTCCTCTGAGTGGCTGAGACCAAATGGGTGTTTTCATGTGCTCACAGAGAAGTGCTTCGCTTTGGCTTATTACCGACAGTGAACTCATTCAAGGCTTTTGTAAAAGGTACTCAAGTTTTAGATCTCGGTAAGTTATTTTCCTTTCAGAAATATTTATTATAAGTGCCCAAAATATTAGTGGATGCTGTATATGGCTTATTTAATATCATTTTATAAGCTGCTTACTTACAGCAGGAAATAATGTTGGTGATATTTAATTGATTTTACGTTCCTAATACAAAGAATATTCTCACAAGTCTAGTGAGAAAAAAAAATTCGGACGTGATCTTACCAAGCATCTTTCTTTCTGGATAGCTGTGGCATAGAAGTTGTGCCTGCTATGTAAATTCACCTTGTTTCTCTAATGATTTATTGCTTGTGTGGTATGTCTGTAATTAAAGCTTGACATGACCTTCTCTACAAAGCAGCTCTCTGTGATTGCCAAATGAAATGCAATGCAGATTGACGAGATTAGTTCTGAATTCTCTAGCTGATATAGATTGGATATTTATTCCTCCAAATTTCATGTTGAAATTAGATCTTCAGTGTTGGAAGTGGGGCCTAGTGGGAGGTGTTTGGATCATGAGGGTGGATCCCGTACTAATAGTTTGGTGCCACCCTTGCAGCAATGAGTGAGTTCTCACTCTATTAGTTCTCTCAAGAGCTGGTTGTTAGAAAAAGAGCCTGGCACCTTCCTCCTCTCTTGCTTTCTTCCTCTCTCACCATGTGATGCCTGCTCCCCTTCACCATCCACAACGAGTGGAAGCTCCCTTGAAGCCCTTACCAGGAGCAGACACTAGCACAATGCTTCTTGTATAGCCTGCAGAACCGTGAGCCAAATAAACTCCTTTTCTTTATAAATTATCCAGCCTCCAATATTCCTTTATGGCAACACAACATGGACTAAAACACTGGCTTTCTTGTATCTGCAACACTGATTTTGACACATATTCAATTTGCCTTTTAAAATTTGGGTCTTCCCTTTGTACATTTTCAATTTCAAAAAAAAAAATTCACACAAATCTGTTAGAAATGAGCCTTTTTGAAGTTTCTGTTAACAGCTGCCAGCAGCAGCTGTGCCCGTGGGCAAGTTAGAATATGCACATCACCTTGGTTTCTTTTGGCCTTGAAAGCTGACTTGGCTTTATAACTTTCAACAGTCATGATCAGAGTTAAAATAGAATGGATTTAATTCCAATTTTTAAATGTGAAATACCTCCATTCATTTTATCATTCACTCATTTATTCATTCACTTATATGTCTATAAGATAGAATGATAACAAATGCCAACTATAAATATGGCATTAAGATAAAGAAGAAAATAGTATCAGTTTGGGTGGTTGAAAAAGGGTAGGTTTCATTGCGGAGCTGAATCTTGAAAATTGGCCAATTTTCATCCATTCAAAAAAGGAAAGCTGGGCATGATCAGGTATGTCTATAGTCCCAGCTACTCAGGAGGCTGAGGCAGGAGGATAGCTTGAGCCCAGAAGGTGGAATCCAGCTGTGTCAACATAGTAAGGTCCCATCTCTAAAAGAAAAAAGGAAATAATTGAACACTTACTTCAAGAAATACTTATACATGAGTAACAGGATGCCTCTTGTTGTACATATATGCCACTTTATTTTAAGCCACGACATTCATTTTACTATTTTTAAGCTATATGAGTATTCAAGACATTATTTTTCTTCTATAGAAACTGAAGCATCCCTTACATTGTTAATACATTATGATAAGAAGAAATGCTTTCTTTATATGGGCTTACAAAGTGTTTAAGGAGTTCAATATTTTAGATTAAATTGCACATGTCCAGGAAGGGAATTTGACTTCACTATTGACAAAGGGTAAGTAACCATTTGCAGACTTAATGAAGGGTGTTTTTGTCTGATGTAAATACTAAGATTGAAAATATCATGTTTAATAGGCATACAAGATTATAAATGATTTATTGGGAAATTAATGGAGGCAATTCCATAAAAACAACCATCTAATCCTGTGGACTTTAGCTATTTAATCCTGTGGACTTTAGCTATTCATGAAGTGAATTATTTCTGAATACACAACTTGAAAGGGGATACATTCGTTTGACATGGAAACAAAACACACTGAAATGCGGAATACTTATTTTTCTAGTCTTATGCTAAAGGCTATAAAATGAGTAAAGATAGAGGAAAGCATCTCTTCTTCTGGGCTTTGTAGAATCCAGAGGGATCAAAGACAATGGATAATGATGTTTCAGGCATGACATTGTATGAACCATTATTAGAGAGATAAAAATATATACATTAATTAGACTAAAATAGGATCAGTGTTATAATGGCAGTGCTAAATAGACAAAGGGAGTATTTAGACAAGTAAGGGGGAAAGAAAATTAGGACACACAGCGTGTATGAATGAAAACCTGGAGTTCAAGCATAAGCATGATGTGTTTGAAAATCAGTAAAGAAGAGTTGGGTTTGAGCTGAACAATTATGCTGATGTGAACTATACAGAAAGACCAAGTTAGCTTAGGATGGTGTCAAAATGTGGAACAAGTTTTTCTTACAGTTCTTAAAACCGATGATCAATTTTGAACAAGGGTGGTTATATGTGAAGATCACTTAGGGGATTAGAAGTGTAGAGATTAAAATAAAATGGGAAATGGGAAAATAAATAAAATTTATGAGCTGTTAGAACCCCAAAAAGCACTTTAAGTCTTGAGAGAGATATAACTATGATCTAAGTCGTGTAGCAATTCTGCTTCTTAGATTATAGCTTAACTCTCTTTCTTATTGTTCTTGTTCTATAAATGACTAGGAAAGATGAGGGACCAGAACTCCCCCATTTCAACCACTGATCTTTGTTATAGATTAGCAGCATCCTTTATTGTCCTGTAACTAACTCAGAGCAGATGGAACCGCAACAGGGACCCCATGAAAGTTACAACTTCAGTGTGGAATGTTAAATATACCTTTCCTGAAAGAAAAAGACCACCTTAACTAATCAAATCATTGTAACTATGCACTAAGCCTTACATAGAAAGATGATGAAATTCTGTTTGACTTCCTTAACTTTGTATAAATGATCCTAAATTTCTACACTTTGGAACACTAACTTAGTTCTTTGGAATCTGTGCTTCCCGGGCAGGTTGCCCTTAAACTTTGTGCTTGAATAAACTGTCTTTAAACTAGATTCTGACATTTTTTATTATTTTAGATTGACAGAAGGAAATGTAGATAAAATACCAAGTTAGTACACAGTTATGTACTCTAGGCAAGAAGTAAGGCTTTAGCTGTGCTAATAAGTTGAAAGAAAGAAGAAAAAGTGCAAAGGAACAATTGATAATTTAGTGTAGATTGAACATGGAGAGTGAAAGAAGGCTGTTTCAAAAATGACTCTGAAATTTCAAGCTTGAGTAATTGGAAATAAAGAAAAAACATGAACAGAAATAAATCAAAATTGGGGAATCTGGATTGGAGATAAAATGGTAAACTTGAATTTTCAGGTATCTCATTTGATATAATGGAGACACACTCAGGGAGTGATACTATAGAAAAAGCATGTGTAAGAACAAATATAAATTAAAAATAAGAGGCCTGATTATCTCTGTTGAAAATGTGGAAGACATTTTCCTCATTTCTTTTTTTTTTTTTTTTAGAGCATCTATCTTAGAAAACTTAACATCGTAAGTACTTTCTTATCTCTTTAAAATGTATATAAGCCTTTTCTAAAACTAAATAGGCCTTTTGTCAGCTTTAGGACCCAAGCTTGTCCTTCTCTAGTACTTCGGAGCCATCTCTTTTAAATGCAAGCACCGAGGGTGATAACCCCACCATCTCCCAGTTTCTATAGGGAGGTAGGAGCCTAACTTGCAAAACTGCCTTCTGTAATATAGAGATGAGAATAAAGTAAATTCGCCAATACAGAGGGGTGTCGCAATCACCAGGCAAATTTAGGATGATTTATGTGTGACAAATGGTGCTGTCAAGTCCTCTTATTTGAGGGCTACTTTTTATCTTAAAAACACGTATGTAATGAATTATATCTGCTTGCCTGTATAAAAAGGTGATTTTTTTGGGGGTGGTCTTTGCAACTGCTTATCAGGTTGCCTGTCATGCACATCATGTTCTGGTTTAATACTTACTCATTAAGAATTTTTTTTTTCCTCTTCTACCCGCATGGAAAGGTTTCTGGGTTGGGAGATTTTTGCTTTTAGTTATATTTTTCTAATGAATGATATAGGCAAAAGTTCAGAGTTGAAGAAAAAAGTTATCTTCACAGAGACAATTAAAAATGATGAGAGTAAGAAGAGTTAACTAAGAAAAGTTAAAATAAGAACAGCTAGGACCACATTTTACATACAGCAGGGCTACAGGGTTAAAAGAAGTGAAGGGAGTAGGAATGGAAACCTTCAGTGAGATAGTAGTAGAACTTTTCTGTACAGTGCAGTTATGAAGAGGAGAAACACTTTATGGAATAAATATTCAACTGTTCATTCTTCCAAGACATCAATGGTAATCACACATTGAGAGTCTGCTTGTTTTGATCTCAGCGATATTCCCCTTCCTGGACTCTCCTTTCCCCCCTTCCTTCACTAAGATAAGCACTCCTCATTTTCCAAGGCTAAGTGTAGACATCTTATCTTCTAGGAGGTCTGCCCTAACCACCTCCCTCCTAACTAGGCTGGATAGAGCATGACTCTTGAGTGCCCCATAAAATCTATGAAGTTTTCACTTACAATATTTTGTGTGATTTTTATAATGACCTTTTTCGTGTAAATGCATCTAGCAATACTGTCAACTCCTTTAAAAAAGGAAGTAATGATGGCTCATCTATGTATGCACTGTCGGTATTCAACACAGGGCCTACTGCCTTAAAATGTTTGTTTAATTAAACAATTAACCATGTTAAGTATCAAGAGGTCCTAAGAAAATGTGTTGGGGATTTTTGTTTATTTGATTTTTACTTTTTTTTTCTCTCTCTTTTTTAAAGACAGGGTCTCTCTCTGTCACCCAGGCTGGAGTGCAGGGGTGTGATAATAGTTCACTGCGGCCTCTGCCTCCCAGGCTCAAGTCATTCTTCAGTCTCAGCCTCCGCGGTAGCTGGGACTGCAGGTGTGCACCACCAGACCCAGCTAACTTTTGCATTTTTTGTAGAGACACAGTTTTGCCATGTTGTCCAAGCTGGTCTCGATCTCCTGGGCTCAAGCAATCTGCCCACCTTGACCTCTCAAAGTGTTGGGATTACAGGAGTGAGTCACCACGCACCCAGCCAGGTTGCGTTTTTGAAGGACAATTTAATCTATATCTGTACTATTCAATATGGAAGTGACTAGCCACATGTGGCTATTAAGCACTTGAAATGGTCCTATTCTAAATTGAGATGGACTATATGTATAAAACATACACTGCTTACTGAGAAGAAAAAATGTTATATATCTCAATAACAATTTTATATTACTCACATGTTGATAAATGTAACATGATGAAATGCTATTCTGGATATAGTGGTCTAAATAAGCATTTTTTTTTAAGTTTTATAATATGGTCACTAAAAAATGTAAAATTACATGTGTGGCTCATATTATATTTCTATTAGACAGTGTTAGTCTGAATAAAAGAATATCCCAAAATACATTCAAATATGAAATCATTAAAATCAATATGCTTAAGTCCCACCCCAAAATCTAACAATGTTTTCTGATACGTCTAATTCTATAGATAGTGGCTCCTGAGTCAAAACTCAGGTTTTCATTGGGTATTTAGAATGAAATGTCTGGAATAACAATTTGCTTCCCGAGGAAATTTTATAGAAGCCATTTACTAGAGTAAATAGGCTTAATCTTTCCCCTTCAATAGCCTGCAACAGTTCCCAGCACACTCAGTGTATGGGTTCTTCTAATATCCTCTTCCCATCATCCCCATTGCCTTCCAAATGTGCTAAGGATATATAAAGCAGAATCAAGTTCATTCATGTACATTAATTTGAATGTTTCTATGTACCATGTGCTGCTACAAAGCAGAGAATACCAAATGAAGAAAACAAGATCTCTAATCTCATGTAGCTGACAGTTTAAAGGACAGAATATAAAAAAGAACCATGTACACCAATGAATAAATAAGATCATTTTACATTTCTTTGAGAATTGTTTTTAGCCACAAATAATAGAATACCAAAACAACAGTGACTTAAACCATAAGGATGGTTTCAGAATAAAGAATCTAGAGAAATACAACTTCAGGTATCTTCAGGCAACCAAACAATGATCTCAGAGCTCAGCTTTGTTGTTTGCTCTCTTTCCACATCTGTCGTTAGTATAATACCTTTTAGTTTTTATGCTTTTTATTTTCAAGTGCTAAGATGAATGCTACACCTCTAGACACCTCATCTGAGATCAAGGGAGCTCTCTGCTTGTGTTTACTTTTAGCAGAAAGTGAAACATCTTCTCAGGAGCCCTCAGCACCCTCCTACTTACTGGACAGAACTGGGTCACATGGACATGTTTAGCTGAAAGGGGGTCTGGAAAAGATAATAGTCATCCCTCAGTATCCATGGGGAATTGGTTCTAAGACCCTGGAGGGGTCACTAATGCTTCAGTTCCTTATATAAAATGGTATAGTTCCTTATATATAGTTTTTTATATATAAATGTACTTATTTAATATACGTATATATGTATTTATATAAATGTATTTAATATATATTTTATATATATAATATATAATATATAATTATATATTATTATATATTTATTATATATAAATATATATGAATAAATACATATGTAATATATATTCAATATATATGAATATATATTATTTATATTTAATATTTGTATTTAACTATATATTATATAATATTTTATATATAATATATATTTTATAATATAATATATAAGTATTTATATATTATAATATAATATATAAGTATTTATATATTCTAATATAATATATAAGTATTTATATATTTTATAGATAATATATAAGTATTTATATATTTTATAGATAATATATAAGTATTTATATATTTTATAGATAATATATAAGTATTTATATATTTTATAGATAATATATAAGTATATATTTTATATATAAGTATTAAATAATATTTAATATAAATATATAAGTTCCTTATATATAAATGGTGTATTTGCATATAACCTACACACATCCTGTAGTATACTTTAAATAATATCTAGAGTACTTATAATAATATCTAATACAATGTAAATGCTATTTTTAAAATTTCAATAGGAGTTTGGTTGTATATGTACTTTTATTATTTTTTGTAGTATTGTTATTATTTTTTATTATTTGTGATTTACAGTTAGTTAAATCTATAAATGTGGAACCACAGATACTGAAGACTAATTGTATCTATTTTTGAGGCGCTGTGGTGAGGCCAACAAGAGAGAATATTAAATACAAGCTACAATGTTGTTTTTCTTTCTCTTTTGATAACATTTCAGGTAAGTCTTATGAAGAAAATACAACAAAGTAATGGGATAGAGAACAACTGGTATGTAGGGCATATTTATGGAAGATAATTAGAAAGGATTTTGTTAAGGAGGTGATACTTGAGCAAATAATTCAGTGGCCTGGTGCAGTGACTCACACCTGTAATCCCAGCACTTTTGGAGGCCGAAGTGGGCGGATCACCTGAGGTCAGGAATTCGAGACCAGCCTGGCTAACATGGTGAAACCCCATTTCTACTAAAAAAAATAAAATAAAAATACAAAAAATTAGATGGGTGTGGTGGCACATGCCTATAATCCCAGCTACTCAGGAGGCTGAGGCAGGAGAATCACTTGAACCCAGGAGGCAGAGGTTGCAGTGAGCCAAGATCATGCCATTGCACTCCAGCTTGGGCAAGAAGAGCAAAATTCCATCCAAAAAAAACAAAGAATTGAATGACGAGAAGATCACCATATAAACATTTGGGAAAGGAGCTCCTGTCTTACTCATGGGGACATTGTCAGGTCATGAGCAAATTCAACACTTCTTGTTCACAAAGAGAATTCTATATTATTTTATATTTATCCTTTATATCAGCCAGGGCTTTGCAGAGAAGCTGAACTTGGCCTCTGTATCAGTCATTATTTTCCCTATCTGTATGCTTATGTATGTCCACATATACAGAGAGAGAGAGGGAGAGACACATACAGAGACAGCTATTTCAAGGAATTGGCTTACATAATTATGGGGGCTGGCAAGTATGAAATACGTAGGGCAAGCCAGGTGGCTGGAAGCTGTCAGGCAGGAGTTGATGTAGTAGTCTTGAGGCAGAATTTCTTCTATGAGAAACCTCAGTTTTTGCTTTTAAAACCTTTCAGCTGATTGAATGTAGCCAACCCACATTATCAAGGATAATCTACTTAAAGTCAACAGATTGTTGATGTTAACCAAATCTGCAAAATACCTTCATAGCAACACCTGGATTTGTGTTTGATTGATATTAAATATTAAATATTTAGGTACTATCACCTAGCCAAGTTGACACACAAAGCTAACTGTCGTAGCCTCCATAGCTAAACTCCTAGAGAGCCTTGTTAAGTACAACTAATAGCGTTATGTCTGCTACATGCACAACTTATGATAATTTGAAGATATTATATTTGGTTCTATTTTATATTGTCATAAGTACTTAATAGTCTCAATTTTTCCCAATCAAAAAATACCTTAAATTTCACAATGTTAGAAGGCAAAACCTTAGTTCAATAAAATTGAAAATGTTAATTTAGGCTATTTAAATGGCTTATCTGAATGCCTTACACTGGGGCTGGGCACGGTGGTTCATGTCTCTAATCCCAGCATTTTGGGAGGCTGAGGCGGGTGGATCACCTGAAGTCAGGAGCTTGAGACCAGCCTGCCCAAAATGGCAAAACCCTACCTCTACTAAAAAAAAAAATTGGCCGGGCCTGGTGGCAGGCACCTGTAATCACAGCTACTTGGGAGGCAGAGGTTGCAGTGAGCTGAGATCACACCATTGCACTGAGTATGTGTTCACACCATTCCAAAAAAGTGAATTTCTTATTTATTTAATACAGTAGTCTAATGCAAAAGAAAAATCTGAGGCACAATAAAATTTTATAGTTTGAGCAAATAGCAATCATGAGTTGGGAATCACCAAACTGAAAGAGGTTTCCTGCTCTGATGATGAAGCATTAGAAACAAGTATTTATAGGGTGAGTATGAAAGTGAAATAAAGAAATTATTTGATTGGTTGCAGTTATAAAAATGCCCCTAGTCATATAACCATATGTTAGTTAAGTACTTATGACTGGCTAATGTTTTGTTTTGTTTTTTGTTTTTTTGTCTAACACAAGCGTTTACCAGAAATGACTCAAGTTTTGCTTATGTTTGCATTTAAGCAAGATTAAGGCTATTGTTTAATGCCTAGTTAGTTTTGTTTGCTCAGGAATTTTTCAGGCCTGGTCTTTATTTTAATTTTACTTCAACACTAGAAACCTGTATGAATAGTTTTCACATAGCAAATTCTATATTGCTATGGTAGTATATATGGCTTAAAATGGTCGAAAAATGATTTCTTAACATGCTCCTCACAAAACTTTTTGACACTATACTAGTTCTTCTATTTCTTTAAAAACAAGAACGTTTCAAGCTTTACCAATATTTTTAAATGAATAATTCAATGATCATTTATTTCAACAATATTCCAGCTAATATTTTTTAAAAAGCACAGGCTATTCCTAAACAAGACATTAAATTGACATAAGTCTAAATAGAGAGTTGGAAATATAAAAAGAGCACCTGACACTTCACTTTCAAACCTTATTGATACTAAAACAGTGAAACATGAGTAAAAATACTAGAAGTCATTACACAAAAATACTAGAAGTCATTACGTGACATTTGACATCATCATCATGACAATGCTGGAAAGGAACATATTTGGTAGGCTGAATATAAAAATATAAGTGAAATGGAAAATATAATTGAAAAGACTGACAGCTCTGCAAATTTCTGGTCAAAAAGTGTTTTCTTCTTTTCCCTACTTCCTCTTCCTCTTTCTAGAAACCCTCATTCATTTCTAGTTCCCTCCATAAAGAGTCTCCAAACATCTAAGTGTAACAAAAACATTCAGGAATATGTATTCCCATCAAACAGAAAGGCACAAAGAAGCAGTAGATAGTATAGTTCTTATATCATAGAAAGTAGGTGCCTGATTTATTGTACAATTGCTGTAGGCTGCAAATACTAAGTGGATCAAAAATACAAAAGCAGCTGTGATGAGAAAAGGGAAGTCAAACACAAAATGAACATTAAAAAAGACATAAACCTGAGCTTGCTGAAATATTACACTAACACTAAATTGAGAGTTAAGAAGGGCTGGTAGTAAAGTATCAAATGATTTATGCTTTGCTTCAGTTTCAAGTTAAAATATTATCTACATTTGAATAATTAAGATAGTAATAATTAAGACCAATAACTATAATTAGAATTTAGATATTTGTCATTGAATATTCAATTTTACTTTAAAAATTATATATGTAATATATAAATTACAGATATACTTTGTATTGTACTAGGCACTGATAAGTCACAAATCTACTGATTTGTTTGCAATCAAGGAGATTATAATCTGATTGGGAGGTTGAGAGTAAGTGCCATGATGATAGACAAAGAACAAAAACTACAGCAATATGATACATGCTCTAAAAGAAATATACCCAAAGTGCTAAGAGATTTCCAACATGGTGAAATGCCATCTCTACTAAAAATACAAAAATCAGCCAGGTGTGGTGGGTGGTGCCTGTAATACCAGCTATTTAGGAGGCTGAGGCAGGAGAATCGCTTGAACCCAGGAGGCAGAGATTTATGTGAGCCGAGATCACACCACTCCATTCCAGCTTGGGGGACAGAGTGCTAAGTTTTTTCACATAAGGGATCAAGTAATGTTTTACACAGCCAGTATCATTTCTATTGCATTCTTAAGGATGGTGAAGTTATTAAATATATTCTAAGTTGATTAACTCCATATACATTTCCACATCATTTTTGCAATGTCACTTTCCCAAACTCCCTTTCAACTAGATGTAGCCAGCAACACAATTATGGTCAATGAAACATAAATAGAGCTCTAATGGGGATTTTTGAGAAAGTCTTTGCTGTCATATTTAAGGCTCTGTCCTCTTTTCCACTTTGGCTTATTTATATATCTTTTTGCCTGGAGTATGGAGTGGTGGCCAAGATGCACCAGTCATCTTGGCTAAAGGAGAGAAATTCGCTTTGATACCTCAGATCTCTAAGGAACACCAGCAACTACCTATCTGATTTAGTCTTGTTGCATGAGAAGAAGTAAACGCCTACTTATCCAAGCTCCTGCACTTTGTTAGGTCTTTTTCCTTGCAGATGAACGTTGCTAACTACTGCATAGGAGGACATGAGATCACTTATCAAGGATATGTTGTGAATGTAAAAATAAAATCAGCCATAGGGAATCTACAAATTAAAGTTCATAAGGCCAGAGCTGGTAGTAGAATCTGAGAAGTCCACAGGTAGATTGAAAGCACTTTTTTGGACAACAAAAAAGAAATGGCTTTTCATGAAATAAATGGTCTTATCAGTCAATTGCTCTGAAATGTGGGTAAAAGTAGACTCTATTGAATTTGACCATTAAAGGGCATTGGCGTTTTGGAGAGAGCAGATTTCGTGAAGTGTTGACAATACAAGCCAAATTGCAGTGGGAAGGGAGCAAGCAGAAGATGCTGAAAACAAGCCAAAAGAACAAAGCCAGAGGCATCATGCTACCTGACTTCAAACTATACTACAAGGCTACAGTAACCAAAACAGCATGGTACTGGTACCAAAACAGAGATATAGATCAATGGAACAGAACAGAGCCCTCAGAAATAATGCTGCATATCTACAACCATCTGATCTTTGACAAACCTGACAAAAACAAGCAATGGGGAAAAGATTCCATATTTAATAAATGGTGCTGGGAAAACTGGCTAGCCATATGTAGAAAGCTGAAACTGGATCCCTTCCTTACACCTTATACAAAAATTAATTCAAGATGGATTAAAGACTTACATGTTAGACCTAAAACCATAAAAACCCTAGAAGAAAACCTAGGCAATACCATTCAGGACATCAGCATGGGCAAGGACTTCATGTCTAAAACACCAAAAGCAATGGCAACAAAAGCCAAAATTGACAAAAGGGATCTAATGAAACTAAAGAGCTTCTGCACAGCAAAAGAAACTACCATCAGAGTGAACAGGCAACCTACAGAATGGGAGAAAATTTTCACAACCTACTCATCTGACAAAGGGCTAATATCCAGAATCTACAATGAACTCAAACAAATTTACAAGAAAAAAACAACCTCATCAAAAAGTGGGTGAAGGATATGAACAGACACTTCTCAAAAGAAGACATTTATGCAGCCAAAAAACACATGCAAAAATGCTCATCACTGGCCATCAGAGAAATGCAAATCAAAACCACAATGAGATACCATCTCACACCAGTTAGAAAGGCCATCATTAAAAAGTCAGGAAACAACAGGTGCTGGAAAGTATGTGGAGAAATAGGAACACTTTTACACTGTTGGTGGGACTGTAAACTAGTTCAACCATTGTGGAAGTCCATGTGGCAATTCCTCAGGGATCTAGAACTAGAAATACCATTTGACCCAGCCATCCCATTACTGGGTATATACCCAAAGGATTATAAATCATGCTGCTATAAAGACACATGCACACGTATGTTTATTGCGGCACAATTCACAATAGCAAAGACTTGGAACCAACCCAAATGTCCAACAACGATAGACTGGATTAAGAAAATGTGGCACATATATACCATGGAATACTATGCAGCCATAAAAAATGAGGAGTTCATGTCCTTTGTAGGGATGTGGATGAAGCTGGAAACCATCATTCTCAGCAAACTATCTCCAAGGACAAAAAACCAAACACTGCATGTTCTCACTCATAGGTGGGAATTAAACAATGAGAACACATGGACACAGGCAGGGGAACATCACACTCCGGGGACTGTTGTGGGGTGAGGGGAGGGGGAGGGATAGCATTAGGAGATATACCTAATGCTAAATGACGAGTTAATGGGTGCAGCATACCAGCGTGGCACATGTATACATATGTGACAAACCTGCACATTGTGCACATGTACCCTAAAACTTAAAGTAAAATAATAATAAAATAAAAAATAAAAATAAAAAAAAGAAAACAATGAGAACAGAATGATGAGGGTACACTTTTAAAACGGCAGAAAGATACAGGATAGTGATTTAGAGAGAGAAGCAATGTTGAGGGAAAATTTTCTTTCACTTTAGGATAGAGCAAACTTTAGAAGAAAGCTTCGGTGGAGAAATAATAAAATTTTAAGGACACGAGGTCATGGAGGGAGTGGAAGACAAATAATGGCCAAAGGTTCTATGGGACAACCAGAGGAATATTCCCATAAAAGAGGGTTATCCATGTCCTTTGGAGAGAAAATAATGAGTATGGATATAAATGTGTGGAGATAGGAAAAAGGGATACAGACAGAAACTACTACTAATAATCTTTGTGAGATTTTTTTTTTTATTATTGTTAAAATGTTCAGTCAGCTTCTCAGGGTAAGTGAGTGGATGTAAGGTATAAGATTTTAGGAATAGATAAGGGTTTAGAACAACCAAATGAAGAATAAAATTGGACAAGGAGTCCTGGTGGACCCAGGAAAGGCTTGCAAAGGTGAGCTGAGCAGCCGGCTAAGACTGTGACCTATTGGTTCTTCAATTATCCCTAGCTTCCAGAGACTGACAGTTCCTCTTTCTACACAGGTGTGGGCATGGGGCAGATTATTACATGTGGCTCTCCTTGTTTGCACCCAACTCAAGTTTTTATAAAATGAAACAGTTACAATAAACATCAAGGGAAATTTGGAAGAAGAAGTTAGAAAAGAAAACAGAAGGCCTGAGTGGGTTGGAGTGTGGCAGGTAGAGGCAGTCATTCCTGTCTGTTTTGCCTTATCGAGGGAGTGATTGTGGATGGATGATACAGACTTCCCACCGTTTTGGGCTCTAGATCTTGCTGTTCTTATGTCTTCCTACCCCTTCCTCAGAGTCACACAATCCAGTGGTTAACTTTACAGTATCTCTAGAAACACATACCATGATTGTAACCTCAGATTTTCTCTCTTAGGCATTTGTAGATGTTGCCAAAGTTGTATAGATTCTAAATAAATAGCACTTTCATCCGCATCTGTTTATATGACACACATATCTATATACGCATTGTATTTTTTTCTAATTTATGATTTCATCATATTGTAGAGAAAAAATGATTCTAAAGTGAGATTGGCAATGAGATTTTAATTTTCAAAGGAGTCTTTGAAATATTATCAAAGTGAAAAATAAAAATAACTATTTCAGCCTCAGAAAGATATTCAGAAAGTATTCAGAGTCCATGATGAGTAAGGAAATTCTTTCTTTTTAGTAAAATATGTTCTTAAAATGCTATGTCATCACAGCTTTTGAATCTCCCTCTGGGATTCCCCAAGGCAGGTGATTATTCTACTGAGACAGAGTATCAGCATTTTGCTGTGGGTTTCCCCTTAGTGAATGGCAGGGACATTTTTCAAAGACAAAAAGACCTCTGAACTGTCTCCCCAAATCTGGATTCTGTCAGACGTGGGCAGGGCAGGAATTTCCCTTGCTCAACTCAGAATGAGTGAGACAGCTGTCAAACCTGCTATACCTGCCTACATTCTCATGCTTAGGGCGTCCTTACTTCATCATTCCACCCTCATAAAAAAAAATCTTCCAAAAAAGCAAGCGTGTGACTAAAGCCACATTCAGTAGCACTAGAGGTTTTGCTATCAACCCAGGAAAAAATTAGTATAAATTCTCAAAGTATTGACTTCAAATAAAGTCTTGAGTTGCCATTATGTGAAAGGTTCTACGTTTCCTTAGAGGAGTGACTTTGGAATGATTGAAGAATGTTAAAAGAAGGTTAATTTAGGCGCATAATACAAAACTTGCTTTCTTTCTTCTAATGAGAACTTTTTAGCTGTAGAAGGGCATGTGTCTACATGCCTTTAAAAGCAGAAGCTGATTAAACTCCTGTGAAAGAATCCTATAGTAGAAGTTTGAACTAACACAATTCTAAATTTCTGTTCAATTGGGAGTCGATAAGCAAATATGTTGTCCAACGTTTCTCAAGTTTTATTTCTGTGAGAAGTTAATAAGTATGATTATAGAAAAACAGTTTTCTGGTCAATTTATGTTTGGAAAACACAGAAAACTGTATTTACTTTTTTAGGTATATGGTTTACATTAATACATTAGATCTTTGAGTAGGTTCATATTTTAACCAAATGCTTTACAAATGTTTCTAACTACAGAACTGGCTTTGTTTTGTTTTGTTTTCCAGGTTTTTAGAGGAAAGTTTTGTTTTGTTTCACTTTGAATTCTGGCTTATTTGACACCAGGCACATAATGCATAACATAAAGGCTTTAACATGATATATTGCCTTAATAATATATATATATTTTAAGCAATATGCCAAATTTTGTATCCAGTAGTCAGAAAACATAAGATCTGCTCTTGAAGTATGTTTTTAAAAAGAATACCAAGTTATTATGACTTATGTGAGAATTAGATCTCACATAATATTCATCGTCTAAGCTATGATACATAATTCAAAATTCTTTACCATAAAGCCTGTAAGTACTTGAGGGCTGATGTGTGGCTTAACTACTTTGCTCAGAGGAAGGGTGATGTTGTTGCCTGCCCAGAATCACTGCACCTGAGAGAAGGGAGGGGTCATTACCTTAGCGTAGCCACACACCCTAATATTGTCAGTGCTACACATGAGTGATGGTGAAAATCATTTCCGTCATAAGGCAGAAATAATGATTAACTTCATTTAAAAAATCCTATGCTGATGTAGCTTTCATGAGTCAGCTACTTCCTTAAAAATAATTCTCTAAAAGCAATGTGGTATCCTGGATTGGATCCTGGAACAGATCAAAGATATGAGTGGAAAAAAATAGGTATAATCCAATTTAAAGTCTGTTTTTGTTGTTGTCATTTCGAGACAGAGTCTCACTCTGCCACCCAGGCTGGAGTGCAATGGCATGATCTCGGCTCACTGAAACCTCCCCCTCCTGGGTTCAAGCGATTCTCCTGCCTCAGCCTCCTGAGTAGCTGGGCTTATAGGCGTGCCCCACCATGCCCGGCTAATTTTTGTGTTTTTAGTAGAGACAGGGTTTCACCATGTTGGTCAGGCTGGTCTCGTTTAGTCAATGTATTGTAATAATGTTGCTTTCTTAGTTTTGAAAAATATGCCATGGTCAGGTGAGATGTTAGCGTTAAGAGAAGCCAGTTAAAGAGTATATATGAACTCTAACATCGCCGCAGCTTTTCTGTTAATTAAAATTATTCCAAAGTAAAATATAATTTTGAAACATTTTAATAGGAGAAAAGAAGTATTAGTTTCCTTTTGGTGATCCTAAGAATCATGGTTTCTGCTTTTGAAGCTGAAAGATGAGCACGCATGCTATATGGATTAAATATGAGAAAGTATACTGTATTTAAAAAACATCTAAAAAATTACCCTGAATGAAGTGTAATTTTTAAATCTTATAGATGGGGAAAGATAGGTAATTTTGTCCTTGACACCAGAATACCTTTTAGGGAGAGTATTCTCTTTATTTAAAAGTGTACCTTGCTAGGCTTTGTAGGAGAGACCCTAGGAGCAAAATCAAGGCAACAGAAATGAGTTAAATGACTCTGCATGGCATTAGTTTTTGGTTCTTAAAGGAGGGAAAAAAAAACCAGAGAGATAAGAAACAGAGAAAGGAAGGAGGAATGAAATGATCCAGTGATACGGCTTGGGGCAGCAATTTTGAAGAGCCATTTAGGTGTCTTTATTTTCACCAGAAAATATGCTATGCTAAATTAATATAGGCTTGACTGCTAATCTTAATAATCTTTCTTATAATGAATTAGATTTTATAGTGATTTAGAGTAAGGCATTTTTTTTCATGTTATTCACAAAGGACAGAAAAGAGCCAATCATATGTGACCAACCAACATGATTTCTTTGGCTTGCATAGCATTTTAAAATAATTTGAACTGGTTTTCAAAAATGGAGAAATAATACTATTACTATTAAGATCTTAATTTCTTGCTTCCCTTGAAAAATCAGAAGGGCAGCAATATTGAGCCCATAATTCCAGGTGCCGACATAGGCTGAGACTGCATGAAGGATTCTGCCTTAGGACTAGGCAGGCAAGTGCTTTCCAGCTCTCAACCATCTCCACCACTCCCTATAATCTGCACTGAGGCCCACTTCACTCATTGTCTTGCCTACCGAATGTCAACTAGCAAACATAGCTGTATCGTAGTAACTCTTCCAGTGAAGCAAACAAATATTATATTAACAATTTGCACATGGTTCTGTACTTAGAAGGATATATTGCACTATCTAGAAATCATATCATAGAGAAAAGAAATTGGTTTTAGATTTAGACAGATCTTGATATTGAAATCTTCCACTTAGAGTGATTTATTATTTTATTTTATTTTATTTTTATTTTTATTGTTTGAGACAGGATCTTATTCTGTCACCCAGGCTGGAGTGCAGTGGTGCAATCTTGACTCACTGCAGCCTCAACTTCCCTAGGCTCAGGAGATCCTCCCAGTTCAGCCTCCCAAATAGCTGAGACTACAGATGCACCCAACCACGCCTGGCTGATTTTTGTATTTTTTGTAGAGACTGGGTTTTGACGTTTTGCCCAGGCTGTGTTCGAACTCCTGGGCTCAAGCAATCTACCCACCTTGGCCTCCAAAAGTGCTACAATTATAGGTGTGAGTCACCATGCCTGACCCACAGATCCTTTTTCTACTCATTACACACACATACACACACACATGTGTGCATGCATGTCTAAATTATGAATATACTGAATACACAGTTTTGCATTTTATTATTTTACTTATATTAACTTGCATAACCCCCCGTTTTCTTATCTGTATGTAAAAGGGGATAATAAGCCCAACTTTGTAGGGCTTTTACAAGGATTAAATAAGATTCTGTATGTGAAGTCATTCACACATAGTAGGTACTTGGCATGTAATCCCCTCTTCTTAGTTTTCATTACTGTCAGCTACAATGACATATGAGCTCCATTTTGGTCAATGGTTTTAAAAACGGACCAATATGGAGGAATATTTTCAATGTAACTGAATTATGATGTTTTCCTATATTTTAAAACTGACAGCCGGGCGCGGTGGCTCACGCTTGTAATCCCAGCACTTTGGGAGGCCGAGGCGGGCGGATCACGAGGTCAGGAGATCGAGACCACGGTGAAACCCCGTCTCCACTAAAAATACAAAAAATTAGCCGGGCGTGGTGGCGGGCGCCTGTAGTCCCAGCTACTCGGAGAGGCTGAGGCAGGAGAATGGGGTGAACCGGGGAGGCGGAGCTTGCAGTGAGCCGAGATTGCGCCACTGCACTCCAGCCTGGGCGACAGAGTGAGACTCCGTCTCAAAAAAAAAACAAAAAAACAAAAAAACAAAACCTGACATTTAAATTCCTCTGATAGGTGAAGTTTCAAATAACCTGAGTCATTATTACATTGCAATCTAATGCAAGTGACCCGAATTCATGACAAAATTATTCGTTTGAGTGCTGGTCCAGTTTGAAAATCTGCAGTCTCAACCATGTTGGTTGAGGAAAGAGAAAGAAGTCAGTGGGGAAAGAGAAAGTTGCAAAGGATTAAATAAGTTAATGCTGACTAGTCATTCCTACTGATGCTAACAATCACATTTCTTTAGTTTAGCTTTATTCTGCTATTCTTCTGTGGCCAGAAAGGAGCAGTTAGTTAACTGGCTTTTTTTTGTTGTTGTTCTTAATCCCTTAAAGACTTTTGCTGGTTTATGGAATAAGAACATATTAGATATGCACAATGTGGCGAGATCCCATCTCTCCAAAAATAAAAATAAATTAGCCAGGCACAGTGGTATGTACCTGTGGTCTCAGTTACTTGGGAGGCTGAGGTGGGAGGATTGTTTGAGCCTGGGAGGTTGAGGCTGCAGTGAGCCATGTTCACACCACTGCATTCCAGCCTGGGCAGCACTTAAGACTCTGTCAGAAAAAAACAAAAAATAGATATAAAGGTAAAAGTGAAGGAAAACATTCCCACATTCCTAATTGCTTTTCTTAAAGTGTGGTGGGATATTAGAAGAGATATTAAAAAAAAAAGAAGAGATATTCCAAATGGAAATTACATGAGTAAATAATTATTCAATTAACAGTTTTTGATATGTTCTCTGTGTAAGACACTGCATAAGATGCGCAGACAATTTAACATTCAATAAGACGGATCACAAGGTCAGGAGATCGAGACCATCCTGGCTAACACGGTGAAACCTTGTCTCTACTAAAACTACAAAAAATTAGCCAGGCGAGGTGGTGGGCACCTGTAGTCCCAGCTACTCCGGAGGCTGAGGCAGGAGAATGGCATGAACTTGGTAGGCAGAGCTTGCAGTGAGCCAGGAGGGCACCACTGCACTCCAGCCTGGGTGACAGAGCAAGACTCCGTCTCAAAAAAAAAAAAAGAGGCATGTTCTTTGCCCTCCAGGAGCTTATGTTCTAGTAGAACAAAGTACACAAATAACTGTAGTGTAGGAAATATACAGTACAGATCATACATGAGGTGTGAAGAAACAGAAGAGAGAACTTCCAGCAGAAGGGATCAGAACATACCACAGAAGAGGTGGCATTCAAGTCAAGTATATGTTTTCCTGATTGTAAAGGCAATGTGTGTTAATTAGATACAATTTGGAGAATGCATAAAAATATTTTTAAAGTAATTTAAAACAATTGTTGTCACTCAGAGATAACTACTACTGACACTTTTCAGCTTTGTATTTTTCCTTTATAAATTTTTTTTCAGAATAATGAACATATAGAACACACAGTTTTACATTTTTAAAATTTACTTAAAACTATACTCTGAGCATGTTTCATTACCATTAAGTTTCTATAACATGTTATTTTGAATCTCCAGTAAGACATAGCCACATCCTTTAGCTGCAAATTCTTAACCTCAATCTTACCACAAGAAAACATCAGACAGACCTTACCTGAATGATAGTATTATATCCTAATCGAAGAATTATATCCTAATTGAAGGATATAATACTAATAATACATAGTATACGCACACACACATTTGGCAAATATTCTTCAAAATGTCCAGTCAAAAACAAAGAAAGACTGGCATTAGCAGTATAATTGGTGAAATTTGAATATGGTCTGTAGATTGGTTAGTTTCCTCGTTTAGATAATAGTACCATAGTAATGTAACCTGTTAACATTAAAGGAAGCTGAGCAAAAGGTATATAGAAATGCCATGTGATGTTTTCACAACTTTGTTATAAGTCTAAATTATTTCAAAACAAAAGGTAAAAATGAAAAAGACAGAAAAGAGTGAATAAAGCATGCACCTTTAAAGAAAAAGATGATTTTGTGGCCATATAATATTTTCTCTTGTGGATAGGCCTTAATTCAATTAATTCTCATATTGGCATTGATTTTATTTTTCCCTTTTTGCTATCATAAGTAGTAATAATATATCTTTTCTTATACATAAATCTTTGCCTAAATGAAAGATATTCCAATAACAAAAAAGTGATGTAGAAGAGAAGGTAAATTTATACATGGAAAATAAATGGATTGAGAAAATGTGTGAAGAAGAAGCAACCCAGGCATGACCAAAGCATTATGTGAAGTCAGGTTTAACAAAAGAATAGGGTCATCTTGGGAGGAAGTTCTAGATCAGGTCGAAGTGGGAAGATGGGGTCATGCTGCAGTGGGCCTCAAGATCGAACAGTCACACTTCAGTTGACAGTTGATGGGTTGAAGGTTTGCCTACAGATATTCTTTTTTTCTACATGACTTCTCTAGTATCTAGCATAATATTTGTGATTTTATTTTCAAATGGATGTTTGGATGAGGGGTTAGGAATGCAAAAATGTTTGTGAAAATAGTAACATAAAAGAAACTCTGACTCAAGACCATTTACTAGGATTGTGCAAAAACTAGCAGCTACCCATTTTGATTTAGAATGGTAAATGTTTGAAAATTTTGACCTTTAGCAAGCTGAGAACCAGCTGAAAGTAACGGCCAGAAATAGATCTGCAATCATTTGACATTGACAGCAAGTCCTGAAAATTACTCACTTTTTACAATAATTGAATGTAGATAGATGAAAGGATAATAGACAAATGCTCTTTACATAGATGAGATAGGTTTCATAATATTACTTATCTTTGGCCAACACCTTACACATGATAGATCATAAATTTGAAATGTAACCCAAATTTTAAAGAAAAATAAGCTCCGTGGCAGCTACTTTCAAGCCTATTACTGTAAAAGCTTAACCTGTAGTTAAAATTCTTTGAGCCTAGTTTCAAATCATTAAAGAGAATTATATCTATTACATAAATATTACATAAATTACATTATCTCTTTCACTGGGTTACTCTTCATTGAATTTCTTAATATTACAACTTGATTTCCTAGTCAATATCAACTTCTGGAAGATAAAACAGGAAATTAGTCTATTAGTATTCATTATAGAGTTAAACCTTCAACAGTAAAAAATATGAAATCTCTATATTTAAATTTAATCACTAGTTCCCCAATACATACATTTACCTTTAGCTGAGCAGTATTCTGTATATAGGTTGTTTGAAAATCTGATTAAAACAGAAATTAGGTGAACACCTCATGTATCTTTCCTAAAGTTACCTCACCTTTTTCTTCAGACAGACTTAATATTTAAAGGCATGATTATCTTCAAGAACAAATAAATTAGATGAGTGCCTACTTAGCTAGTTTTGAAGTCCTCTGTGTAAAACTGCTGCCACAGAACTATTCCCATCATTAATAAAAAATAACCTTTAAATATCTATCAGCATCCAGTAAACTGAGGGATAGAAAGGAAAATTAGCCTGTTATCAGTGTTAAAATCCTCCAGACAAAGAGTACAACAGTGTGTGTGTGTTCTCCCTTAGTGCCACAAGTATCAATAAACTCAACTATGTTGACTTAAAGGGGGTGGGTGTTCCTAGTGCCTTTGATTATGGGGCATATGCTTCTGCTAGTAATTTATCAGCGATTAGTTGCCTCGCAGTCTAGACTTACAGAGACAGATGGAGAGTGAGGGGAAATGGGAAACCCAAGTTAAACTTCCATATAACTTGCCCTATGGCTGTCCTCGTATAAAGAGGATTTGTGAGAAAGAGAGAAAATAAAGGAGCTGTAACTCTGACTTGGATTGGGATATAAAACACATTATGCTAAATTAAGTTGTGGCAATGTTTGAGAAATGTTTAAAACAACCACATCATGGTTCTCCAGACATTCCTCTGCAACCCAAAAAATCTGATTTACCGTGATTGTATGGTATTAGTACCACATCATTGAATATAAGTAGAAACAAGTCACAGTCAGTCTGCCAATGGCAAATGGCATAGAAAAATAAAGAGACACTAGCTTGGGATTCAGAAGAAAGTGATTTTATTTCAGTTTTTGATATCAACTATTATGACTTATATAACTTGAGGCTAGCAAATGTCCCCCTCTCAACTTCTATATAAAGGGGTAAGAAATTGATCTTTACTTTTCTTATTAGTAACGGGGTTTCTTCTCTCTAAATATTACATATGGGGTGGCAATGCACAAAGATGCAATTTTAAATAGCAACTTCATGGTATACAAAAGACAAGAACCACCTATTGATATTCTTCCTTTTCAAGTCTGAGGCAGAAGGAGAATTGAGTGCTGAAACAAAGGATTCTCTTTTCATGCTACTTAATGTGTGGTCATTGGCATCCCTGAAAGCTTCTTCAAAATCTAGAATCTCTGAGCCTTCTCTAGACTTCTGGAATCAGATTCTGCATTCTAACAATATCCCCAGGTGATTTTTGTACAGAATAATATTTCATAAGCACTGTCCTAAATCACAGCTAGTATAGAAAACTCACAAATATCACCTCAACATCTCATCGTTCTTCATTTTCAGTGCCTGATCCATTGTAGGGAGGCTGTTCAGTGCAGGGAAAAGAGGTCACGACAGCTGATGCATCACAGCAGCAGCTCATAGCTGATGCATCATAGCAGTGAGAATGCACCGTCCCAATTTCTGACGTTTCTCTCCATATGGAAATGTGATTCTTCTGATTTCTTTCTCACTTACTCCTCGCCAAGAGTGACATAATCTCATTGGTTACATTAAAAACAAAACAAAACTGGGAATTCTTAGTTTAGTTTCTGCCTTTCTTCCTTTTGAAAGTTAACTGCCCACAGCAAGCCTACATTGATCACTGTCCTTCAAGGTAAAGTGACCAGGCTCATCTCTCTTGTAGGAAGGTCTGCTGTGGTCCAGCATCACCTGTACCTCTGACTAGCTGTTTCAGAACACCCAATTCTGGGATAAGTTATGCAGCCCTTCTTGGTAAGCCGTAAGCTGTATTCTCCAACTTAGCCATTAACGGTAATACAAAGGATATTGTTTGTCTTGTTTTACATTTTGTTCAGAAACTAAGTGTGGAAAAGATGATGTTATTATTTGGATCCCCTCAGGAAACCTAATAGTTGTCAACAGACCTAAATCATGGTTCAGATTTTTATTTACTGGAACTCAATTTCTTCCTCTGTAAAGTGAGATGGTTGGATGGTTCCCAAACCTGAATGAGCTTTGGAATTACCTATGGTTTTCAAAGTGCCCTTTTTTTTTTTTTTTTTTTTTAGATGGAGTCTTGCTCTGTCACCCAAGCTGGAGTGCAGTAGCATGATCTCGGCTCACTGTAACTTCCACCTCTGCCTCCTGGGTTCAAGCTGTTCTCCTGCCTCAGCATCCCTGGTAGCTGGGATTACTGGGGCACGCCACCATGGCTGGCTAATTTTTGTATTTTTAGTAGAGACGGGGTTTCATCATGTTGGCCAGACTGGTCTTGAACTCTTGACCTCAAGTTATCCACCTGCCTTGGCCTCCCAAAGTGCTGGGATTACAGGTGTGAGCCACTGGGCCTGGCTGGAAAACACCACTTCTGATTTAAAATCTCTAGCAGTGGGGACCACAAATCCACATTATCCAAAAGTGACTCGGGTGTTGCCAATCTGAATATTCTTTTTAGAACCCCCTGCCCTTGCTGCTGAAAGTCTGGTCCACCTTCCAGCACTATAGGCACTGTTTGAGAGCTTGCTGGAAATGTAGAATTCTTGACCCTGCTCCAGAAGAACTGAATCAGGATTTGAATTTTTACAAAATTCCCAGGCTTTTTCGTATGCACATTAAATACGAGGAAGCCTTTCCTTGGACTATGTTATCTCAACAGTATTTACCAAGCTGAAACTGCTATGATTCTATTTCTTTTTCATTGCTCTATCTCTGGCATATAGCAAGATGCTCAATAAATATTTATTGAACTAATTAATCCATCCTCTGCTCTGTTCAGTGGAATGTGACAATGGCTTAACATTTGGTCACAATCCCTGCATTTATCCCTTAATAAACAGAGCAGAGGCACATATCTGTCTCTCTGGTTACTGATAGTTACTCAGAACAACCATGGATCTAAAATCTGTCTGTTTATATGCTCCCCACCTTTTTCTGAATTCTGATAATAATTTGGTGAGAAAAATCTTTTAGGAAGTTAAGTTACTCACTTTATAATTATCTCCCTTTTTGTTCTCCTGCCAAATTCAGAGGGCTTCTCTCAGGTTGGTACTCCCTGGTCTCATTGATCTCCCTGGCATTTAACAGTGTTCATTACTCTCTCTTTTTGGAAGCTTTCTTCATTTGAGTTTCAGGATATATTATTTCTTAATTCCACTTATCACTTCTTCTCTTGTTGTTTTACACTCTCTTCTTCTCAATCTATTGTTAAGAATAACTAACCATCCTTGGCTGGGCACGGTGGCTCATGCCTGTAATCTGGTGAATATTAGATTAGATTCACCAGAATCTAATATTCAGCAGGGAGGGGCTGGGAGCGGAGAGGATAGGGAAGGGGAGGGGGGAGGGGAGGAGAGGGGGGAGGAGAGGGGGGAGGAGAGGGGAGGGGAGGGGGAGGAGAGGGGAGGGGAGGGGGAGGAGAGGGGAGGGGAAGAGAGGAGAAAAACTAACCATCCTTTATGGCACAGCTTAATTATCACTTCCAGAATTAAGTTCTGAAGTTTCTACCATCTCTAACTAAATTAAGGGCAAACCATTATTTAGTTTTTATCTATTCATTTTTATGAGTTAGACAAGACCAAAATGAAACCATCTTACATTCGATGACCATGGGTTTTACAGGTCTAGCACAATTTGAAAGACATAGTCAATGTTTCATTAATAAATATTTACATAATCGGGCCATCATTGTTACATGGGAGGGGTAGTTGGTGACTAGGGATGGCTTAAGGCAGGGAATTACCCCAATGGGGCATTAAAGAAACTCCAGATTACTGAGCTCCTGCTGCAGATATTAATTCTGCAGGTCTGAGAATGATAACCTCAAATTTATATTTAAAAAGAAAATATTCCTCAAGTGATTCTAAAGCATAGCAGTGGTAGTAGCCACTGAAATATGCAATTTTGTAGATACAAATGTCTGTCCATACAGGACAGATTTAAAAGCCTATCTAAAGGCCATTATTGAGAAATATTTTCTATCTTACCCCGTTAGTCAAGCATTGGACAACCAAACATAATATCTGATATTTTGTCAGAAAGAGAGGAAAAATTAGAAAGATTCAGAGCTGACAAAAATTATGGAGGCACAGTCCAATGACAGGCTAATAACTCATATTGCAAACAATACATGAACCAACGCTTGATAGCACAAGTATTGGCTGTCCCTTTGCACTGATCAGAAATGAAATTTGTATTATAAAGTTGGCCTGGTCTGAAATAAGTAAGTTAAAGATGTTTCTGCCATTTTTGGAGATAATTAAACTGTTGTAGTACGTAATAGGTGTCATGAATGAAAACAGAATTTTCCTCCAAGTAAAAAAGGTAAGAAAATGCCTTAAACCTCATAAAAAAATCTTCAGTTGGATTATTAGACTTTATTTCTGAAACAATGTCAAGTCATATCATTATTCAGAATCAGTCTCAGCACATTATTAAATATTAATCACATGAGGTAACTGGAGCTTAAAGCTGATGTCTCCACTTGTCTGCATAGGCCAGTGAATTTATACGGCTCAAGCCAGGTATCCTATTTAATTTCAGCAAGCATTCTCAAACTTCCTTTTTCAAATTTCTTATCAAATAGGATATCTTTGTAATGTCAATTTGTATTCAAGAACTGATACTGTTGTTCCTTGTGTTTGAAGAAGCAGTGGGCACCACTGTTTGGCATGTGTAGGAGAATGAAATGTTTTGTGACAATTGCTGCAGGACAAGTTGTGCCTCTTTACTGAAAGGCCAGTGTAAAGTCCTGGCACTCAACCAATGCTCATTGATTACCTTCCCAGCTGTTTGTTCCCACTGAGTTTCACTATAAGAAATCATGCCTCACTGTGTCCTTCTGTTCATGTCAAACTATATTGTTCCACTTCTGCACTTAATTCAATATTCTGTGGGCCAACCCCATGTCATATCAATAGCTCTGAGGGAAAAACCGAACTTGAGTATACGTTCCATCTGTGATGAGCCTTTAGTTCAGTTAACTATAGCATGATGTCAAAAGAAAGGATTGACCCTTCCACGAGCCAGCCAGCATTGCATAGAGCAAGGGCTCTCAAAAAGTGCTCCTGGACCAGCAGCATCAATGTAACTTGGGAAAGTGTTAGAGATGCAAATTGTTGAGCCTCACACTGGATATACTGAATCATAAACTCTGAGCATAGGGTTTAAATCAATGATCTGTGATTCAACAAGCCTCCAAGTAATTCTAATGAACACTCTACTGTGAGGACTATTAACAGAGAGAAATATTTATTGACCCATTCTTCTGGTCATTTTTCTTTTATTTTTTTCTTTTTTTGAGATGGAGTCTCACTCTGTCGCCCAGGCTGGAGTACGGTGGTGTGATCTTGGCTCACTGCAACATCCACCTCCTGGGTTCAAGCAATTCTCCTGTCTCAGTCTCCGAGTAGCTGCGATTACAGGCACAAGCCACCACGCCCAGCTAATTTTTGTATTTTTAGTAGAGATGGAGTTTCTCCATCTGGCCAGGCTGGTCTTGAACTCTTGACCTCAGGTGATCTGCCTGCCTCGGCCTCCCAAAGTGCTGGAATTACAGGCATGAGGCACCGTGCCCGGACTGATCATTCATTAATGCACATTTTTAAATTCATATTAAAAGTCAGGCACTGCCAGGGGCATCAAGATGCTGGAGACGGAAAGGGAGTAAAACAAAATCCCTCAATAGTTATTCTAGGACCCATGGCTTCTACACTGATTCCAACCCTTCCCTCTGAACTAGAGCTGGCAACCAAAAGAGTGAGAGAATTTGTTAGTATGACTGGCTAAAGACAAAAATTTTTCCACTATAACATTTGACTCAAAAGTATTATTTTCCAAGGAGAACAAAATGCTTTTCTAAATTTTGGTGGGAAAAAGTAACGTCCAAGTCGTCATATGTAAGATTACACTGCACATAGTTTTGTCAACAAAAATACATGACGGTTAATATTTTTGTTAAGAGGACCGTCTTTCATTTTATAACAGTTTTAAACTATACGTATGTGTGTGTGTGTGTGTGTGTGTGTAGAATATATGCACACATATATTCTACTTTTACGTATGAGGCACAGAGAGAATTCAGAGGCCTGTTGCCTTGGGTTACACACTGATGAGAAATCAGGCTCTGGAAAAGCACTGCAACTTAGGAGTTATTCCTAGAAGATTAGTGCTTTTTAAACAATGTGCCTCTCCATCTTAACATCCAAGCCAATGGAATTACATCCATAGACAAGGAAATAGTCAGGCCCCCAAAATAAAGATATAAATGACCCAGGGAACTTGTATCAGTTTTATGAATTGAGGTTCTAAGATAATGTTTTATTTGATACTTTTTCTTCTGCTCAAAAATTAAAACACCACACCATCATACTGGCTTGATTTGGGAAGATTTCTACCTGCCATGGTTTGAAATTAATTTTTGCATAGACTATTAAAAAATAATAAAACTACAATCACAAGTATGAAAATTCATGCACAAAGACAATATTTAAAATAAGACTTGAAGGGAGTACATGTTATTCTGCCATCTCTTTTCATTGCCCTATATGACTTTGGAATGAATTGTGCTGTGGTTGTCTCACGTTCTGTTCACACAGCTCTCAAAATAGTGACAATTGCTTTAAAAAATAACTTGTTAATCTTTTGCTCTAAGTGCTGCAACTTTGAACATTTAAGTGATTACCTTGGCTTTAAGTAAATCCCAAAACTTAAGAGGGCTTCTTACAATTTTTACAATTTTTGTAAGTCTGCATGAAACTTTTACGATTATTTCCACTTATTTAGTTTTGAATTCATAATGAACACATTTCTGTTGCAGGTTCTGTATGTGTGGTAGAGTGCTCTGTGTCAGGACTAATAAAAGCTAAATGTAGTGAGCACACAAGAGTATAAACTCTCGAGGCAATATCAACTAACCACCAGAACAAGACTACAATAGCTATGTTCCATTTTACAGATGAGCAAACCAAGATGCTTAGAGTTTATTAAGTTTAGTAACTCTCCCAAGGTTAAATATTTTATAAGTGACCAAGCTCTCTGAAACCAAGTTTGTTTCATACAAATTGAAAGGGTTCGGGCAAGGATCAGACTACACCAGTCACGGTCAAGAGATCTTTATTGGAGGTATCGAGCAGAGAAGGAAGAGAAGAGAGGAGAAGAGAAGAGAGAGAGCTGCTGGTGTGCTGGGTTTATATCCCTTGGGCCTACGTGGGGCGGGCCCAAGGGAAGGCGGGAGATGCTTCTCTCTGACTGGCCCTCCTTTGGCGGGTTCAGTGTCCGGTCAAGGAGAGGAGAAGAACCCAGAACCGGCGCCATTAAGGTACCCGTTACCTAACATTCCTCCCTTTTTTGTTTTTTAAGAAGTGGGGAAATGGGCGTTGTAGTTCGTCTGGCTACTTCCTGCTGAACAGGGGCGTTGTGGGGGAGGGGTAAGGGAGGACTGTGAGGGTTGTGGACAGGGCACAGTAAGAGTATAAGGCCAAGTAGTAGGGCGCTATATATGAACACCTCTTCGGGTGTGAAGTCTATGCCAAAGCCGTGAGCCAGCCAAGGGGCAGGGAGGGGTCTGCGATGAGCCAGCTGTCCATGTGGAGGTCGTCTAGGAACTGGTGGAACCGAGACATTGGGCGTTGGACCTAGGTTTAGCCCAGAAGGAAAAGAGAATGATAGTTATTTAGAGTGTTTGGCAGACTTGACCCTGGAAATGGCTGGATGAGGGATGTTGGATGAGGGGTTGTTATGGTAGATCTTATCTGACTGGTGTCGGCTGACTGGCGTATTGGTCATTGACGTATTAGAAGGGTGTGAGGCCGTCTCTGGAGTCCTCTGCGTCTTCACAGGTTGCTAAAAGTTGGTAATTTCTGAGGAGAAGCTGGTTAAATGTTTGGTTAGAGAAGGAAACGATGAAGTTAGTAGTGGGGGCAGAGGAGTTATTGGCAGGCATTGACTTGGCTAAGGGGATGGCAGCAAGAGAGGGCTTTGACTGTGAAAAGGTAATAGGGCTGTGAAGGGGGTTCGCTGGTGGAGGAAGGTGAAAAGATGTGGGAGGCGGTAAGAGGAGGTCTGTTAAGGTTTGCATATAGAAGTGGAACTTGAAGGGAGTTTGTGTGTTCTCCTGTTAGTAGTGAAGCGGGGTTGGAGGTATAGGAGCCTAAGCGTTTTTCTATTTGTGAAAGATCAGCCATAGAAAAGGGGACATGGACGCGAACGATGCCTTCTGCCCCTGCTACTTCTCGCAGAGGAGCGAGGACAGGGAGGTGAGATCTGGAGCGAGTAGTAGAAGGGCTGAAAGGTGGAGGAAAGGAAGTAGGAGAGGTTGGAGAGGACGGGAAGGAAGGCTGGGGTTGGCGGAAGGAGGTGAGGCTGCTGCCGGGGGCGGGGCCCTTGCGGGCTGGGCAGCAGCCGGGGGGAAGGGCTGTGGATGGTGATGTGGTGGGGGCTCATCGGCGGGATCAAAGTCAGGAGCGGAAGGAATGAGGGGAGTCAGGGAGGGTGACAGTTTGAAGGCCTTTAGGAGGAAAAACCCGTGGAGGTACAGGATCTCTGCCCATTTTCCTGTTCGCTCACAATTGTTATAGAGATCCTGGAGGATACCAGGATCGAGGGACCCATAAGGGGGCCACTTGTTTTGGTTATCTAAGGGGTAAGTGGGCCAGTCTTGTGTGCAGTATTTAATTAGACGTTTTGGTTTGAGGTCGGCCGCTAAGCCTAGGGCTGACAAATCGTTTAGGAGGCATCGTAGGGGAGAGTCGGCCGGCAGGGATGCGGAGCCTCCCATTGCGGGGCTACGAGAGGATATGCAGTGAGGGCTAAGTAGGGCGTCCCCTAATAGCCGAACACTGCGATGTGACTCAGAGCTTCCGGTTCGGTCATCACCAAAGCGAAAGGACTGAGGGGCCGACTATGGCCGAGGACCATGGGCCACCTGGTACCAGGATGTTTGAGACGAGAAAGGGAAGCGGGGCCCAGGCCGGAGACGCGAGGAGGAGAGGGAGAAAACTCCGTTCCCTGCAGGCCGAGTCTAGAGTAAGATTTACGGCAGCCGAGAGGGGGCGGCTGAGACAGGAGTTGGTCGGCTGGTGTTGGACACCAGGAGGGGAGACTTACCGAGATGAGGCCGGTGTTGGGTGGAGAGGTCGGCGAACGGGAAAATGGGCGAAGACCGGCCGGGGCCTGGACCGAGCCCGAAGAGGGATCGGGATCCCACGGAAGGGTGGGATGTTCCCGATTCGAGTCATGGCACCAATGAAAGGGTTCGGGCAAGGATCAGACTACACCGGTCGCGGTCAAGAGATCTTTATTGGAGGTATCGAGCAGAGAAGGAAGAGAAGAGAAGAGAGAGAGCTGCTGGTGTGCTGGGTTTATATCCCTTGGGCCTACGTGGGGCGGGCCCAAGGGAAGGCGGGAGATGCTTCTCTCTGACTGGCCCTCCTTTGGCGGGTTCAGACAGTGCCCGGTCAAGGAGAGGAGAAGAACCCGGAACCGGCGCCATTAAGGTACCCCTGTTACCTAACACAAATTATGTACATTAATAATTGTTATATTATTCATTCTAAATTCTGTTGAGTGATACAATTTGAAAGATCAGTAATCTAGAGAATAACATGGGTGAATGACAGTTTTTCCACCATTCATTATTGTACTGTAATCAGGATGTCTCAGGCACTTACTGTATAACAACAACAACAACAAAAATGGGAGACTCAAGGACAAACAAGGGCCCTCAAGATGCTTTTAATCTAATGCAGAGCTGTCCAATATAACCACCAGTCACCTGGGGCTACCTAAGTTTATGTTTAAATAAATTAAAATTAAACAAAATTTCAGTTCCTCAGTCAGACTAGCCACATTTAAGTTGTTAAATAGTGACATGTGGCTAGGGGCTACTATGAACAGTACAGACAGAGCATTTCCATCAGTCAGAACTCTGTGTAATTTACTATAGGAGTAACGCTACGGCAAATGGTGCAATGATTTCTGATTTGACACAACTGATGAGAGACATTCGCTCTGTTATACTGAAATTTCTTTATGTTTGTTAACCCTTCAAAGTCCATACAGTAGCAGAGAACATCATTATTAAATGTACTCTGCTCAAAAGAAGATATAGATATGCACTAGAATTCAGACGCAGGCCATTAATATTGCAATTCAAATTTTCATAGTAAAATTACAGTGAAGAAAAAAATAATACCTACCATATATTTCAATTCGGGGGGGGGCACAATCTCCTTTGTAGAAGTTTATAAAATAATGGTTCATCTCAAAGTATTGTAAATTAAGGACATTAAACTAATCTTAAACAGCTGTATGAGGGCTAAACAAGGAAAACACAGCCAGGACCTATTAACTTCCACAGTTCCTTATTTAGGAAACCAAGGAGCATAAAATCAAGTTAAAATGTATCATGTCTGCCACTATTGCTTTCAGTGCCATGCTTTCTGAAACTTTCTTTAAGCCTGACCTTTTATTGCTTCTTTGTGCATAATAACCAGTTCATTTAACCAGAGGTTGATTTTAAGGCATATTTTGTAAGTTGCATTTTATTCATTTATTTCCCCCAATTAGTATGTAAAATATAAAAAAACATGCTGCATAAAGCAGGTATCTCTGTTATAATGAGTGGCTTTTTGTTGTTGTTCTTGTTGTTATTTCTGCTACTAATGAACTGCAAATTTGGCTGAAATAAGAGTGAAAAAGTCTAGAGCTAGGGAAAGCTTACCGAAATTGGAGATACCCTGTTCACTTTTCTTTTTCTTTTTTTTTTTTTTTTTTTTTTTGAGATGGAGTCTTGCTCTGTCACCCAGTGATGAGATCTCGGCTCACTGCAACCTCTGCCTCCCGGGTTCACAACATTCTCCTGCCTCAGCCTCCTGAGTAGCTGAGACTACAGGTGTCCACCACTATGCCTGGCTAATTTTTTTGGTATTTTTAGTAGGGACGGGGTTTCACCGTGTTAGCCAGGATGGTCTCGATTTCCTGACCTCGTGATCCACCCGGCTCGGCCTCCCAAAGTGCTGGGATTACATGCGTGAGCCACTGCGTCTGGCCTTTCACCTTTCTTTCTTTAATTTTTTTTTTGAGACAGTCTCGCTCTGTCGCCCAGTCTGGACTGCAGTGGCACAATCTCTCCTCACTGCAAGCTCCGCCTCCCGGGTTCACACCATTCTCCTGCCTCAGCCTCCCGAGTAGCTGGGACTACAGGGGCCCGCCACCGCGCCCGGCTAATTTTTTTGTATTTTTAGTACAGACTGGGTTTCACCGTGTTAGCCAGGATGGTCTCCATCTCCTGACCTGGTGATCCGCCCACCTTGGCCTCCCAAAGTGCTAAGATTACAGGTGTGAGCCACCGAGCCTGGCCACTTTCTTTAATTTTTAACAGGTTACTAAGTAAATACTGGAAAGAGTGATGTCAATTCTGCATTAAAACGTGTACACATAAGCAAAATAAAGTCTCCTAAATGTGCTTATGGTTTCAACTTATGATGAAATGGGCCTGCCTAGAAACAAGAAAGTGCTTTCACTGTGTTTCTTTCTATTCAGGGTGCCAATTCATCTCAGCCCTTCTCCATTAGGTAGTTCAGGTTACTGATAGACTAGGTCAGTGTTAGTATTTAGCAAACAGATCAATTTAGATTTTAACTCTGGTAGTAACATCAGAATAGGAGCCACCATTATCTAGCCAAGTAGGCCACTGCTGTGTTTGTTTTGCTAGTTTTTTTTTTTTTCTTTTTTTTGGTTAGGCCAGTAGTTTCCTGTTGTTACTCCTGCTTTGCTTGTGGAAATCTGCTTTCGATCGATATGAATACCTTTTGCAGGGATGGGCTCTTCGAACTGTTATTTTTCCCTCCATTCCCATCATTTTCACACCCAGCCACTTCATGCATTTATTTGTACAACTTACCAAGCCTCTGAAACATTTTGAGTTTTCAACCCTCGAATTAGATGTTTCTTCACATGAAAATAGTTAGGAGTCTTACACAGAGATTTATGAGAAAAACATATTTGCTTGAAAATAATAATCTTTTAAGTATGTATAACAATTAAAAATCCTAAGAATGGAAAATATTCTGTATAAGTATGTTTATTATCATTAAACATATTAACAATTTAAAATTGTAATTTAAAAATACAAATTCTTGAGAATTAGGTTTAAACCAACAATCTCTGAGTTAGCCATGTCTCTAGATGTGAATGATTAGCTGTCTCTAATTTACTATTTTTATCATTGTTTCTTGTCTATCATCCTTTTTAAAGATGAGTTAGGCCTGGCGCAGTGGTTCAGGCCTGTAATCTCAGCACTTTGGGAGGCTGAGGCAGGTGGATAACCTGAGGTCAGGCGTTCGAAACCAGTCTGGCCAAAATAGCAAAGCCCCGTCTGTACTAAAAATAAAAAAATTAGCCAGGCATGGTGGTGGGCACCTGTAGTCCCAGCTACTCAGGAGGCTGAGGCAGGGAGAATCACTTGAACCCGGGAGGCAGAGGTTGCAGTGAGCCAAGATTGCACCACTGCACTCCAGTCTAGGCGACAAAGCCAGACTCCATTTCAAAAAAAAAAAAGATGCATTAGATTCTTCCTCCTTCCTTTTTAATCAGTGTCAAACAACTAGTACTTCTATAAAGATTTTGCTGTTCTCTCTGCAAATCTTTATAACTTCCCTTCTTTGAGCCCTTTTCTTAGTTCTGTTTTCATGGCCACATCACTTCACACTGCTTGGTGCTTCCCTCCCTTCCAGTTTCAGCTTTTCTTGCTTGCTACACTTGTTCTATTCTCATCCTGCCCACACTTCTCCATCTTCACAGACATTTTCTGCTGTACCTGTCACTATCCCTGAGTTCACTCTCTGCAGTTGCCCTCAAGCTAAGTGGACTGGTTTCAAAGTTCTCTTCTTCACTCTTTTTTTTTTTTTGGACGGAATCTTGCTCTGTCTCCAGGCTGGAGTGCAATGATGCAATCCCAGTTCACAGCTACCTCCACCTCCTGGGTTCAAGCAATTCTCCTGCCTCAGCCTCCTGAGTACTTGGAATTACAGGCGCCTGCCACAGTGCCCAGCTAATTTTTGTAATTTTTAGTAGATATGGGGTTTTGCCATGTTGAACAGACTGGTCTCGAATTCCTGACCTCAGGTGATCCACCTGCCTTGGCCTCCCAAAGTGCTGGGATTACAGGTGTGAGCCACCACTCCCGGCCCTTAACTATTTACAAAGCCTGGGATAAGGTGTTTATCCATCCCTCCATCTGGATAGCCATCATTTCCTCTATTCCCTCTTCTTTATCCTCCAAGGAATATAAAACAGCTGGTATAGGCCGGGTGCAGTGGCTCATACCTGTAATCTCAGCACTTTGGGAGGCTGAGGTGGGTGGATCATCTGAGGTCAGGAGTTCGAGACCAACCTGGCCAATATGGTGAAACCCCATCTCTACTAAAATTACAAAAATTAGCCAGGTGTTGTGGTGTATGCCAGTAGTCCCAGCTACTCAGGAGGCTGAGGCGGGAGAATCGCTTGAACCCGGGAGGCAAAGGTTGCAGTCAGTTGAGATCATACCTCTACACTCCAGCCTGAGCGACAGAGAGAGACTGCGTCTCAATAACAACAACAACAAAAACAGCTGATCTTTTGAGTCCTAGAAGCAAGTTGTCCATATGACTGAGGAGAAGAATAAGGAGAGTAAATATAAAGCATATGAGTAATGTAGTGAAAGAGCAACATATGGTCTCTATCTGTGCAGAGCATTGTATGTAATAGTTCAACTCTCCTCACCAGTAAGAATTTGGAAATTTTCCAATTCTGCGTGCCTAATAAACTTAGCTAGTAGTTGATTTAAAAAGTAATATGATAAAGAGAAAGATGAAATTTCTTTTTTTGTTGTACATATACATTCTGTAGTTCCTGGTTGTTTAATTCTTCAGTGCTTATATTTTGTAATAGGTAATACACTATTCCTAAATTGTTAATAAGAGATGCTTACTCAAGATCATAATCATTTCAGCAGCTGAAATATTTTAAGTCTCTTGACTATCTCCTTTCATATTTTTACAATTTTGGATTAAATTGCCTTATGCTACACAGTCATATTCCCTACATGTTTTTTTTTTTTTTTTTGCTAGAATATAGTACGAAATGATATTAGTGTTAAGGTAATATTGTTAATATATTTTTAATAGATATAAACATGTGTATGTTTATAATTCTGAGACTAGATAAAGAATAAACATGTGACTAATATGTATCGGGGGAACCAGCCCCCAATATTTCAACGTAGGTTCTTTTCTATTTTCCCTAAGTGTCGGCCGGTCTGAGACATAAACAAATGTCCGTGAAATCTTCACAATTTATGTTCTTTTGCCGTGGCTTCAGCCGGTCCCTCCATTCGGGGTCCCTGACTTCCCGCAACAAACGTGTTAACTCTCAATCTAATTTTTACAGTTTATTCTATTTAATTATAGCTATTATCTTAACACGGATTTATTTGTCATTTCAACATAATGACCAGGAAAGAGGTAAATAAATTGTTGTACGGATCCAAGTAGATACCATTTCAAGTTAGTCATTTCTTCATAACGATTGTTGTTTGTGACCTATACTTATAAGCTCATCATAGTCATCCCTGTGAATTAACTCAGAGGTTCATTGTAGACTCTTCTCAGGAGGGTGCAGTCTACCTGTATACATCCCATATATAGCTGCAGTACAGGCATTCCAACACCAGGTGGCACTAGTAGTAATTTATAGCTGGTTAGTCTTGGGTCGCGCAGTTACCTTTAATAAATTCAAAGTATTAGTCAAAAAGTATCTCTTTATTTAGGGCACCATGGGATACTAATCATTTTCTTCTAATTTTATTATTTTCACAAATGATATTGTCTCATGTGAATTTTTAAATGATTTACATTATATAATTCACATTGTCCATATTTCCCTTTGTTTAGACGTTTGCATCTCTTTGTGTCTTTCTGCTGTGCTTCCTAGCCTTACTACATGAAAACATGTTAGGAACACAGCTAGAACTGTTTTTAATAAAATTGAGCCATCTTCTTCTACTTCTTTAGTTAGCACATTCTCAGCCATTTCTTTCTTACAACTCTGCCTTCTCCCCCTACCTTAATTTCACATCCAATCTTTAATTAACTGAACCAAACTGATTACAAAACAATCATTGCTTTCTCTTTTTACACTCGAATGGTCCAAACAGCAGAAGCTTTTGAGCAAGATTCCCAACTGACTAGAACAAGCCTGGGCAGTTTAACGGGCTTATTGAGAACACAATGGGATAATTGTTTAATAAGCCTTACCACTGGGCAATCAAAAGCTGTCAGTCAACTTAGCTTTCATAGATAATATTGAAATCTAGTTCTCTAAAATTCTCTAAACATTAACTAAGATAAGCAACCTGTTTTAATATAATGTAGTCTCTAAGAGACCGGGCCATGGGAAAACCATCAGACTTTCCCAGCTCTTACACATCCAGGCAAAATATAGCAAAGAGAACACAGCAGCAGATGGGGTTGGCTCTTTAAATTCATACCCACTACTATATACTCAATGCTTAACTGCAGTCATAGTGATTCATAAGCACTTTAATTGTAAGGGTTAAGTTACAGCAAACAAACACAGAAGGTGGTAGCTGAAGACACACATTGGTTTGTTCCTTCACATGAAGACTATCTTGTTCCTTCTATACAGGTTGAATGAAGAAGAAAGGTGCACAGAGATAAACAACAATAGGTTAATAAAATACAATCCATTCTGAAAGTAACTAGATTCTCTCTCTCTTTTTTTCTCTGTTCTTCATTTTTCCTGCCTCTTTTTTCCATTCCATGCTTGTCAGGAGGATAACCTCAAATATTCAATTTATAGGAGAGTGTGTTTTTAAATATCACAGGGAAATCCATATTTGTTTTGGCTGACACTCAATAGCTAATTAGTCTTAAACAATCTGGTAAGAGCTTGAACAGAGACAGTCTTTCCTTGAAATTGCCTCTGTGGCTTTACAGGACCCAGCTTTTCCAAAAAACTTTGGACAAATTTACAGTAGTTTTAGACTCCAAGGTATGGAGCCAAATGCTTTCTTTTTTTTTCCTATTTGCATTGAACTGTGCTAAAAATTGTATCTGATTTATACCATTGAATATGATAAAATAATGATAGCTGGCCTTTATTGATGACTTCCTATATGTTAAACCCTTATTCTCAGCTCTTCATGTAAGTTATTTAATATTCCCAAAACCTTGATATTATGTTTATTTTTACAGTTGACAAAATTGAGACAGAAACAGTTGAGTAAATAGTAGACTAAATACAGTATGTGGCAACAGTTTGTATTTCTATTAAGTTGGACAAAGCACAATCAGAATGGAGGGTTTAAGCTCTGATTGATTTGTAGTGAACACATGCTTTACCTGGGGGAAAAAAAAAAAAAGCTTGATTCCCTGGAGAGACAGCTTTCACATAAACAGACACTCTGACCTCACAGCACGTAGAAACACTATGCTAATCCTCTGAAATGTAAAGAAGTGGCTTTGATGTTTTTTATAAGGATGATTCACAACTAAAAATTAAAACACTTTTCATCATGACAAAAGTCATACAAATATACACATGTTCCTAAGGATTTTCGTTTAATGATATTCTTACTGCATGTAATAAAATCCGACATTTCTTTTTATGCTATTTTTTGTGTGGTAGAGACTCATAAATTGATTCCTTGAACCACCAATGGGTTATAATCTGCATGTTGAGAAAAAAGCTGGTTTGTAAAACAAAACAATAAAGAATATCAAAATCCAAACAGATGAAGAGTCACATTACACTTTACCACACTATTTGACGTCTTCTACATATGATTAAATAAAGAAAATCCTCTATAATAGTATTTCTTAACTGGATATGAATTTTCCTGTGGAAATGTAAAAATGTGATCATGTGTTCCTTTTGGTAATGGGCAGCACAAAACTATGAAAGCCTGGCTGCTAGTGCTAAAAAATAGACACAAAAGGCACAGAGCATCCAAACATTAGAATGGCAAGAGAGACAGAAGAATCAAAATTAAAAAGAGAAGTGAGTTGGGGTAAAGGCCATCAAAAGGCACATAGGAATTTCAGACTTAGGTCAGCAGAAGCTTTGACAGCATGGAGTGGTGGGAAGAAGGAAAAGGCAGGGCTGGACAGAAGGGACAGTGGGTTGACAGCAAGATTATAGATAACATAGAAGAGCACAGATAATTTAGGATTGATTTTAATGAGTGTTCAGATCCAGAATCCAAGGGATCATGCTGATGAATCCCAGCAGAGAGACTTCAGACACTGGTGATGTTCAATATTAGACAAACCATGGAATTGTGGCTCTGAGGTAATGGTTTTCAAACTGTAGAATGTATGTGAATTGCATGATATATATGCTTAAAATTCAGATTCCTGAGTGTCACCCTAAAAAATTTTGAATATATGGAAACCCAGGACTCTCCATTGTAACAAAAGTATAGCCATGCCTTGAGAAATAACCTCTTTAGTATCTGGAGAAGGATCTCAATGGAGCTGGGGAAATGGTGCCGGTGGATTCCTATAGGGACTTGGCCAATTCTGTCTTTGAAAAGACTAAAGTTTAGTGGGAACTCATGTTCAAGCCTTACCAGGCAGATGGGATGCTACGCTTGAGTTGCAAAGTTGACCCTACAGAAAGCTGCCTTGAAGGCCAAGAACAATCCTGCCTAATACAGGGGTCAGAACTACCTCTGAAAATTGTTGTGTCTTGCTAGGTGATAGATATTGGTGGCTACATGGGCCAGAACCATAAGCAAACATAAATGAGTCTTCTGAAAACTATTAAGAATGATTTTCCGAGGGCATAGAATGAAATTTAGAGAAAATTCTAGATGAGGTCAAAGGTGGAAATAGAAAAAAATTTGGCCTCTTTGGGGCCAGCAGGGAAAGGACATCAGATAGAACAAAGGTTCTCTAAGATAGGCATAAGTTCCCTAATGAACTAATTCTGCCATGTCTCATGTGTATATGTTTTGTCTTTATAAATTCTCATCTTGACATTACCAGTAATCACCATCAACAAGTATACATGAAATGCTTTGTTTTATTCTATTATTTGGTGTGATTAGTACTTAAAATTTAGCAAATATCTTTGTTTTCCCTTAACCACAAAGCTCTTATAAGGTTACTGGTTAATAACATAGAGTTTGAAATGATCCTTAACTTTAAATTCTCATTCATTCATTTTCAATTATTTGACCTTGAGCAGGTTACGTGGTCTGGATAGTTCTTAATTATTGAACATGTGAAATTAGATGAGATAAAAACATGTATTTCTCTTCTTATATATTATCTCTAATCCTCAAAATAACATGGCAAAGTGAATGTATTGATTCTATCCTTCAGGTGAAGAAATGGAGGCTTCATAGGTTAAGTAACTTGAAGCCATCGAGCTAGTAATAAGTTGACCCACAACATATCAACAGCAATATCTACCTCAAAGTTTAGCATTTTCTTACTAAGTCACACTTCTACCTTCACTGTCCTCCACTATGGCGACTTCACCTTTGTTTTATTTCTTGCCCTAGCATCTACATGATCTGAGATATCAGTAGAGGAAAATTTATCATCATTCCTTTTACTAGTTGAGACAAAGTGAAGAGGGAGAAGCTGCCTTCTCTTTCCCTCAAAACATATATTTTAAAAGAATGAGAATGGTTCAACAAAACCCACCTGATGGTTAACCATTTAAAGTTATTTCCATAAATTCAATAAAGCATCTCTTAAGTATGAAGGTATGGATAATGTTGATATAATTAGAAAGAATCTCTGCAGGTAGATAAATTCCCAAAGGAGTCATAATATAAATTGCCACACCTATTCTACATGGGATTTGGGGGCATTACTATAAACAAGAACAACAACAACAACAAAAAACTTTATCTGTTTTGTTGTTGGGAAGGCAGAATCAGGACTTTAAATCCCATCTTTGGAAGGTTTGCCTCCACCTGACCTGGGATGCTTGAAGTTCAGAGCAACATGATATACTTAAGTGGGAATGTGGAATTCCACTCTTTGATTCATTTGAGCATAATATAGGAGCCAACATTTTCTTTTCTCTTTTCAAGTTCTTCTCTACATGACTGAACAAGTGATCTAGGTGTGGTTTTGATGATTATTTCTGGAGCTCAGAGCCAAGATAGGGAGAGGTATAGCATTGCAGTTTGGCTTTCTTGCCTGACTATAAAGGAATGCAGGAAAGGTGCCGATTTCATTGAGTTTAAGCCCAAGCACTCTTGCGAAACAACACTTTATAAATGTCTGCCTTTTAAAGAATATCATGTGTGGCCAGGTGCGGTGGCTCACACCTGTAATCCCAGCACTTTGGGAGGCTGAAGTGGGCAGATAATGAGGTCAGGAGTTTGAGACCAGCCTGACCAACATGGTGACACCCTGTCTCTACTAAAAATACAAAAATTATCCGGGAATAGTGGCATGCATCTGTAATCCCAGCTACTCAGGAGGCTGAGACAGGAGAATCGCTTGAACCCAGGAGGTGGAAGTTGCAGTGAGCCGAGATCTCACCACTGCACTCCAGCCTGGGCGACAAGAGCAAGACTCAGTCTCAAAAAAAAGAAAAAAAAGAACATCATTTGTAGAATATGCCATCATGTTAATGTCACAGTTTGATAAATTTAGGAAAACTAAACTTACTTTTTTCTGAAATGTTCTGGAAATTTAGAATTGAATATTTTTAAAAGACAACATTTTCAGGTTAGTCATTTATTCAAAAATTATCCGTTATTAAATGTTCTTATATTCTACGTATCTTGACGTTGAATTGAAATTGGGTAGATATTTTTATCACAGGATTCTCTGCACCTCTAATTGGAGGAATGGATATGTTTTATATGTGAATGGCAGTGTCTTATTATTGCTTTTTTCATGAGTGAATGAAACCATAGCAGGGTACCAATCCAGAATACAGTTTTTGCTTTCTTCCCTTTCCTCTCAGTTTAAAATTGAACTTGGGACATGAACAGAAAACAGCAACTACATTAAACTCTTTAAAAAGCTTTTTCACATCTCTTGAATCAAAATGCTGTTTTTTCACAAGCCAAGTAGGATGATTGTGGCTGGCATTAAATCGATCTATTGAATGCTAAAGTCATTTTTCCATAACACAAACCCAGCATGTATAGCTGTGGCTAAGCCTCCATCACCCTCCCCTACTGAGGAGTCTCAAACCAAATTCACAGGGAACCTCCTTTAGCAATTTCTGAGTTTTTATATTCACATAATTTTTAGACTTTCATCCTTGATCATCAGAAAGATATTTTTATCAGTTATGGAAACTTGTATTTTAAACATACAAAGAAAATGAACTACAGCATTTTGCCCAGACAACTGCTGACAGAACATCTGCTAAACAATAACACTTTTGATTCCCACTGACCTAAGTCAGAACATATATTGGCAACTTGCCGCAGACTTAAGATTTCCTAGCTATTTTAATAAAAGTCCGTTAATCAATTCCAACCTGTTTCTCATAATAGAGAGTAACCTCAGGAGGAAGTAATATGACACTGAACAAATAATTCCTATTTGTAAAATTGTTTAAACAAGTATTCACATGAGAGATTCTTGACCCAGAGGGATTTATATTATGTAGGTTCATTCCTTTAAGGGCAAGTAATTACTTTTCAAGATGAGCATTAATAATAAAGATTTGCAAAGACATGTTTAGAGTTTTATCTTAAATGCATCAAGACCAGTCCTTCTCCTGTTGCATCAAATTATTCTTCTCTGCTAGAACTTTTTACCTAGTTCTAAGGGAGCTTACCTGCTTTGTCCAGTTGCAACCCGGCAATTGCATATAAAATTGAAAATATGCTCTAAGGACACCATGTAAAAAAAATAGAAAACACTTGACTCCATACGTTACTGTTAATAAACTGTAGGTTGTGGCTTTTTCATTAGCCAAAGTTTCTAGAGGGGATTTAAAAATAGTGTTATGTTTTTATATATTTTTTTATTTTTATTTTATTTCATTTTTTAAATTTTTAATATAATTTCATTGATGGAAATTCAAGATCTGAGTAGACTTGAGATTTTTGGAGTTAGGAATATATGTTCAAAATCTCTAGTTTGACAATGGGTCTCAATTTATTATTTATATGACCTTGGGTTGTCATATAACCTAAGTTTAATTTTTCTTTTCTGTCAAGTGCAATTTATAATAATTTTATTTACCTCAGAGTTATGATGGATAACCTATGATATAATGTTTCTAAAATATTTAGAAATGGCAAAGTTCCATAAGTATTGGAAGGGTCAAACCCCTTACCTTAGACATGAGAAAAATAAAGCCCAGAAAAATTGGTAGGAAGGGCTAAGACTAAAACCTGAGACTCTTAATGAGATTGAGGAACCAGAAGAATATATGTTTCCAAATCTAGACTTTAAGTTTATTATAATCTATTGGATTTCATGCAATAAATAATGCACAGAATGTATTATATATTACTGACATACAATAGTCCCACAAAGAGTGGCCAAGACCCTGAAAGGCCTGCAGGGCTTGGATATGAGTGATATAAATCTGTGGCTTGTTTTTGAGTGATATTCCCAATCTGTGTATGAGAATGGCTACCCAACAAATTCCTTGAGGATGGAGAAACTGCAGATCCCTGGAAGTTCTTTCTAAGGCAAGACTTATTGGAGAGCCAGCCAGTGAAAGAGAACTATTCAATATTATACCTGAGGCCAGTAGGGGAAGAAGGTTCCATCATTGTGGAATATATGGTTTTAAGCTCTTTGAAGTGAGGAAATTTGAAGAGGGGCCATGTTATTAAAATAAGTGGGCATTGTCAAATCAAGGATGGCTTTGGGTAGGAAGTTACAAAATTCAAGTGTGTTAATGAGAGATATAATGCTGTAATATGGGGGAGCACATGGACTTTGGAGTTAGTTCTGGGTTTGAACGTCAGCTTTGTGAATTTCACAAGTCATATAATTTCTGGGTCTTAGTTTTTATAAATAGAAACTGGAGATAATGTTACTTATTTCTTAGGACTATTAGCAAAACAAAAGAGAAAATATTTGTGCAACTATTTGCATATACTAAGGTCTTTAATAAATGCTACTTCCCTTGAGATCTATTTATCTTCCTAATTGTCTGTGTTTGTATATTCATTGGATTACTTTTATTCATCATCTTTTGTTCTTGGTTCCTTACAATGCCCACAGGTTTATTGATAAATTAGGTTAAATATTGTATTGTTCTATTTTAATGAATTTTATGTTACTTCTGCAATAATTATTGTTGATACATCCTGATGTTATTTAGTAATTTTAGAGCAGTTTTAAAGTAAATGCGTTTTATTTTTCTTTGAAATTTTCCAAAATTTTAAATTTTAAATTAAAATGATTCTACTAATCACTGAAAAAGAAAATTAAGTAATAAAGGTACAAGGTATTTTCTATTTTATCTCATATTTTAGGTAATATTCTTCATTTTTTCTCGGTATCTATAACAACTATTTCTACCCAAGTGAGATTGTGCTACTAAGTGACCATGTAGCATTTGAAAAGTACTTAGGTTTTTCATTGCCTCAATTTCTTTAGCTGTAAAGTGAGGATAATAATTTTCCTACCTGCCTTCTAGGGTTGTTGACGATCAGATGAAATAATAATTGTGAAAGTGTTTTAAACATCTTCATGTATTATACATTTAAGGAAAGTTTTTATGCTAAAATGTCTCTATCTTTAGGAAATTCCACTCTCTTGCTTAATGTTTTGTAATTTATTAATAAGAGCAAAAATATCCCTATTGTGGTATTTTAATATCTTCTCTGAACATCTTGAAGATCTTCACTACTTTTTTTAAACAATTTTTAATTTCTGTGAAAAATTTTAACACTACCAAAATGAGAGCCTTCTAGAATGAAAGATTATGATGCTAAGATTTCTACTTATTTTATCCTACTAATAGGAAGAATTAGTCTCTTAGAGATATTCATGATATGACCTAGTCTGTGAAAATTTTAAGTGAAATATGTTAAAAGTTACGCACTCAAATACAAGTGGCAAAAATAAGGTGTAAAGAGTTGTGTTTCTGCATGATAATATCAAGGGAATGTAAAGTGCCAGTCATGGCAAGTGAAGAACTATAATTAAATTTCTCACTATGTTAAAAAAATTATGTTAAAAACATGTTAAAAAAAACATACCTCTCCTTGTAAAGTTCATGTAGATGGGAGTTTCTTCTAAGACTGTGGATATCCAAACAACTCTAGTTCCCTACTATGTGCCCACTATCTTTAATCAGGATGCTCATGTAATGGAGTGCTATACTGGTATTAAGTCCAAAGTGATCATCAAGCCACTTCCTGATTATTTTCTTTCTCTTTTTACTTTCTTTGACACAATGAATTTCAACTCTAAGAGTTGTTTTATGTATTCCTTCAGTAAATATCTACCATGTAACTACAAGTGTTTCTCAAGAAGCTTAACATTGAATAGAGAAGCTATATATAAAAAAGAAATAATGGATTATAAATATCACAAGAAAATTACAAAGTAATAAAGTAGGTTAGGGGAGTATACATAACCTTAATAATTTTACTGTGGGAGTATATTAAGGGAGTATACTTAGCCTCATAATTTTACTAAGAGGATCATAATCTAAACCACATGTATTTGATGAAAGACCTGACGTCTTTGTTGTTCAGAGTTGGTAGCATTTGCATTTGGCCTCAAAGATGGATGAGACCTTGATAAGTGAAGATGAAGGAAAATTATTATAGATGTTTAGCAAAACACACATGAAGGTATAGAAAAAAGAGGACAGTGTTGTTTCTGCAATTAAAGAAAAAAAACAAAAACAAACAAAAAACCCTTATCCAGTCTAGCCAGAGCACACACAGTAACATGGAGCAGAGTACAAGGACATACCTCTGGCCAGTTGAGTCTGTAATGGTAGAAGGTCTTGAATGTAAGCCAATCAGTTTGCCTATGAATTTGAATGAAATGGAAAGCCACTGAAATTGTTTAATCATAGCATTGAGATAACCAAACTATAGCATCTCCAAAGATTAGAGAGATTAATTTAACAGAAATTTACAGGCCTGGGCCTGCTTCCTATTTCTACAGTGGGAAGATATTAGGTAGGATGAGCAGAAAAATCGCAGATAATTTTACTATGAGGAGCAAAATCCAAACCGTATGTATGCGATGAAAGCCCTGAACTCCCTGTTGCTATATGGTGAAAGTGACTTGCTGACAGTGAACCATAGCCTACTTGGACTCAAAGGCCACATACAAATTTTTGCCAGATGACTAACATGAAAAAAAATTCAGCAGGAAATAAAAGCATTCCTTATTTTAAAAAACAGGGATTCTCAAAGAGGAGAAAGTAGGAAAAGAGGCAAAGGACTGGTCATATTTATATAAATAAAAATCTTCCTCTGTTATTTATGATACATTCCCACTGTCAACCCACTTTTGTTTAAGAATAATTGATGAACCACATATCTACAACCATCTGATCTTTGACAAACCTGACAAAAACAAGAAATGGGGACAGGATTCCCTATTTAATAAAGGGTGCTGGGAAAACTGGCCAGCCATATGTAGAAAGTTGAAATTGGATCCCTTCCTTACACCTTTTTTTTTTCCAACATTAATAATTTTCTGTCTTTCTTTTTTTTTTGGGGGGGGCTTAAATTTCTTCTTATTATTATTATACTTTAAGTTTTAGGGTACATGTGCACAATGTGCAGGTTTGTTACATATGTATCCATGTGCCATGTTGGTGTGCTGCACCCATTAACTCGTCATTTAGCATTAGGTATATCTCCTAATGCTGTCCCTCCCCCCTCCCCCAACAGTCCCTGGAGTGTGATGTTCCCCTTCCTGTGTCCATGTGTTCTCACAGTTCAATTCCCACCTATGAGTGAGAACATACGGCATTTGGTTTTTTGTCCTTGCGATAGTTTACTGAGAATGATGGTTTCCAGTTTCATCCCTGTCCCTACAAAGGACATGAACTCACCATTTTTTATGGCTGCATAGTATTCCATGGTATATATGTGCCACATTTTCTTAATCCAGTCTATCGTTGTTGGACATTTGGGTTGGTTCCAAGTCTTTGCTATTGTGAATAGTGCCGCAATAAACATACGTGTGCATGTGTCTTTATAGCAGCATGATTTATAGTCCTTTGGGTATATACCCAGTAATAGGATGGCTGGGTCAAATGGTATTTCTAGTTCTAGATCCCTGAGGAATCACCACACGGACTTCCACTATGGTTGAACTAGTTTACAGTCCCACCAACAGTGTAAAAGTGTTCCTATTTCTCCATATCCTCTCCAGCACCTGTTGTTTCCTGACTTTTTAATGATGGCCATTCTAACTGGTGTGAGATGGTATCTCATTGTGGTTTTGATTTGCATTTCTCTGATGGCCAGTGATGATGAGCCTTTTTTCATGTGTTTTTTGGCTGCATAAATGTCTTCTTTTGAGAAGTGTCTGTTCATGTCCTTCACCCATTTTTCGATGAGGTTGTTTGTTTTTTTCTTGTAAATTTGTTTGAGTTCATTGTAGATTCTGGATATTAGCCCTTTCCCAGATGAGTAGGATGTGAAAATTTTCTCCCATTTTGTAGGTTGCCTGTTCACTCTGATGGTAGTTTCTTTTGCTGTGCAGAAGCTCTTTAGTTTAATTAGATCCCATTTGTCAATTTTGGCTTTTGCTGCCATTGCTTTTGGTGTTTTAGACATGAAGTCCTTGCCCATGCCTATGTCCTGAATGGTATTGCCTAGGTTTTCTTCTAGGGTTTTTATGGTTTTAGATCTAACATGTAAGTCTTTAATCCATCTTGAATTAATTTTTGTATAAGGTGTAAGGAAGGGATCCAGTTTCAGCTTTCTACATATGGCTAGCCAGTTTTCATAGCACCATTTATTAAATAGGGAATCCTTTCCCCATTTCTTGTTTTTGTCAGGTTTGTCAAAGATCAGATAGTTGTAGATATGCGGCATTATTTCTGAGGGCTCTGTTCTGTTCCATTGATCTGTGTCTCTGTTTTGGTACCATTACCATGCTGTTTTGGTTATTGTAGCCTTGTAGCATAGTTTGAAGTCAGGTAGCGTGATGCCTCCAGCTTTGTTCTTTTGGCTTAGGATTGACTTGGCGATGCGGGCTCTTTTTTGGTTCCATATGAACTTTAAAGTAGTTTTTTCCAATTCTGTGAAGAAAGTCATTGGTAGCTTGATGGGGATGGCGTTGAATCTATAAATTCCCTTGGGCAGTATGGCCATTTTCACGATATTGATTCTTCCAACCCATGAGCATGGAATGTTCTTCCATTTGTTTGTATCCTCCTTTATTTCATTGAGCAGTGGTTTGTAGTTCTTGAAGAGGTCCTTCACGTCCCTTGTAAGTTTGATTCCTAGCTATTTTATTCTCTTTGAAGCAATTGTGAATGGGAGTTCACTCATGATTTGGCTCTCTGTTTGTCTGTGATTGGTGTACAACAATGCTTGTGATTTTTGTACATTGATTTTGTATCCTGAGACTTTGCTGAAGTTGCTTATCAGCTTAAGGAGATTTTGGGCTGAGACAATGGGGTTTTCTAGATATACAATCATGTCATCTGCAAACAGGGACAATTTGACTTCCTCTTTTCCTAATTGAATACCTTTTATTTCCTTCTCCTGCCTGATTGCCCTGGCCAGAACTTCCAACACTATGTTGAATAGGAGTGGTGAGAGAGGGCATCCCTGTCTTGTGCCAGTTTTCAAAGGGAATACTTCCTGTTTTTGCCCATTCGGTGTGATATTGGCTGTGGGTTTGTCATGGATAGCTCTTATTATTTTGAGATACGTCCCATCAATACCTAATTTATTGAGAGTTTTTAGCATGAAGGGTTGTTGAATTTTGTCAAAGGCCTTTTCTGCATCTATTGAGATAATCATGTGGTTTTTGTCTTTGGTTCTGTTTATATGCCGGATTACATTTATTGATTTGCATATGTTGAACCAGCCTTGCATCCCAGGGATGAAGCCCACTTGATCATGGTGGATAAGCTTTTGGATGTGCTGCTGGATTCGGTTTGCCATTATTTTATTGAGGATTTTTGCATCAATGTTCATCAAGGATATTGGTCTGAAATTCTCTTCTTTGGTGGTATCTCTGCCAGGCTTTGGTATCAGGATGATTGTGGCCCCATAAAATGTGTTAGGGAGGATTCCCTCTTTTTCTATTGATTGGAATAGTTTCAGAAGGAATGGTACCAGTTCCTCCTTGTGCCTCTGGTAGAATTTGGCTGTGAATCCATCAGGTCCTGGACTCTTTTTGGTTGGTAAGCTATTGATTATTGCCACAATTTCAGAGCCTGTTATTGGTCTATTCAGAGATCCAACTTCTTCCTGGTTTAGTCTTGGGAGAGTGTATTTGTCGAGAAATTTATCCATTTCTTCTAGATTTTCTAGTTTATTTGCATAGAGATGTTTGTAGTATTCTCTGATGGTAGATTGTATTTCTGTGGGATTGGTGGTGATATCCCCTTTATCATTTTTTATTGTGTCTATTTGATTCTTCTCTGTTTTCTTCTTTATTAGTCTTGCTAGTAGTCTATAAATTTTGTTGATCTTTTCAGAAAACCAGCTCCTGGATTCATTAATTTTTTGAAGGGTTTTTTGTGTCTATTTCCTTCAGTTCCACTGTGATTTTAGTTATTTCTTGCCTTCTGCTAGCTTTTGAATGTGTTTGCTCTTGCTTTTCTAGTTCTTTTAATTGTGATGTTAGGGTGTCAATTTTAGATCTTTCCTGATTTCTCTTGTCGTTATTTAGTGCTATAAATTTACCTCTACACACTGCTTTGAATGTGTCCCAGAGATTCTGGTATGTTGTGTCTTTGTTCTCATTGGTTTCAAAGAACATCTTGATATCTGCCTTCATTTTGTTATGTACCCAGTAGTCATTCAAGAGCAGGTTGTTCAGTTTCCAAGTAGTTGAGTGGTTTTGAGTGAGTTTCTTAATCCTGAGTTCTAGTTTGATTGCACTGTGGTCTGAGAGACAGTTTGTTATAATTTCTGTTCTTTTACATTTGCTGAGGAAAGCTTTACTTCCAACTATGTGGTCAATTTTGGAATAGGTGGGGTGTAGTGCTGAAAAAAATGTATATTCTTTTGATTTTGGGTGGAGAGTTCTGTAGATGTCTATTTGGTCCACTTGGTGCAGAGCTGAGTTCAATTCCTGGGTATCCTTATTAACTTTCTGTCTCGTTGATCTGTCTAATGTTGACAGTGGGGTGTTAAAATCTCCCATTATTATTGTATGGGAATCTAAGTCTCTTTGTAGGTCAGTCAGGACTTGCTTTATGAATCTGGGTGCTCCTTTATTGGGTGCATATATATTTAGGATAGTTAGCTCTTCTTGTTGAATTGATCCCTTTTCCATTATGTAATGGCCTTCTTTGTCTCTTTTGATCTTTGTTGGTTTGAAGTCTATTTTATCAGAGACTAGGATTGCAACCCCTGCCTTTTTTTGTTTTCCATTTGCTTGGTAGATCTTCCTCCATCCCTTTATTATGAGGCTATTTGTGTCTCTGCACGTGAGATGGGTTTCCTGAATACAGCAGACTGATAGGTCTTCACTCCTTATCTAATTTGCCAGTCTGTGTCTTTTAATTGGAGCATTTAGCCCATTTACATTTAAAGTTAATATTGTTTTGTGTGAATTTGATCCATCATTATGAGGTTAGCTGGTTATTTTGCTCATTAGTTGATGCAGTTTCTTCCTAGCCTCGATGGTCTTTACAATTTGGCATGTTTTTTCAGTGGCTGGTACCAGTTTTTCCTTTCCATGTTTAGTGCTTCCTTCAGGAGCTCTTTTAGGGCAGGCCTCAGTATTTGCTTGTCTGTAAAGCATTTTATTTCTCCTTCACTTATGAAGCTTAGTTTGGCTGGCTATGAAATTCTGGGTTGAAAATTCTTTTCTTTAAGAATGTTGAATATCGGTCCCCACTCTCTTCTGGCTCATAGAGTTTCTGCCGAGATATCAGCTGTTAGTCTGATGGGCTTCCCTTTGTGGGTAACCCGACCTTTGTCTCTGGCCACCCTTAACATTTTTTCCTTCATTTCAACTTTGGTGAATCTGACAATTATGTGTCTTGGTGTTGCTCTTCTTGAGGAGTATCTTTGTGGCATTCTCTGTATTTCCTGAATCTGAATGTTGGCCTGCCTTGCCAGATTGGGGAAGTTCTCCTGGCTAATATCTTGCAGAGTGTTTTCCAACTTGGTTCCATTCTCCCCGTCACTTTCAGGTACACCAATCAGAGGTAGGTTTGGTCTTTTCACATAGTCCCATATTTCTTGGAGGCTTTGTTCATTTCTTTTTATTCTTTTTTCTCTAAACTTCCCTTTCGCTTCATTTCATTCATTTCATCTTCCATCACTGATACCCTTTCTTCCAGTTGATTGCATCGGCTACTGAGGCTTCTGTATTCTTCACATAGTTCTCAAAACTTGGCTTTCAGCTCCATTAGCTCCTTTAGGCACTTCTCTGCATTGGTCATTTTAGTTATACATTTGTCTAATTTTTTTTTCAAAGTTTTTAACTTCTTTGCCATTGGTTTGAATTTCCTCCTGTAGCTTGGAGTAGTTTGATCGTCTGAAGCCTTCTTCTCTGAACTCGTCAAAGTCATTCTCCATCCAGCTTTGTTCCGTTGCTGGTGAGGAGCTGCATTCCTTTGGAGGAGGAGAGGCGTTCTGCTTTTTAGAGTTTCCAGTTTTTCTGCTCTGTTTTCTCCCCATCTTTGTAGTTTTTTCTACTTTTGGTCTTTGATGTTGGTGATGTACAGATGGGTTTTTGGTGGGGTTGTCCTTACTGTTTGTTAGTTTTCCTTCTAACAGACAGGACCCTCAGCTGCAGGTCTGTTGGAGTTTGCTAGAGGTCCACTCCAGACTCCGTTTGGCTGGTGTCAGCAGCAGTGGCTGCAGAACAGCGGATTTTCGTGAACCGCAAATTCAGCTGTCTGATCGTTCCTCTGGAATTTTTGTCTCAGAGGAGTACCCGGCTGAGTGAGGTGTCAGTCTGTCCCTACTGGGGGTTGCCTCCCAGTTATGCTGCTCAGGGGTCAGGGACCCACTTTAGGAGCCAGTCTGCCCATTCTCAGATCTCCAGCTGTGTGCTGGGAGAACCACTACTCTCTTCAAAGCTGTCAGACAGGGACATTTAAGTCTGCAGAGGTTACTGCTGACTTTTTGTTTGTCTGTGCCCTGCCCCCAGAGGTGGAGCCTACAGAGGCAGGCAGGCCTCCTTGAGCTGTAGTGGGCTCCACCCAGTTCGAGCTTCCTGGCTGCTTTGTTTACCTAAGCAAGCCTGGGCAATGGTGGGCGTCCCTCCCCCAGCCTCGCTTCCACCTTGCAGTTTGATCTCAGACTGCTGTGTTAGCAATCAGCCAGACTCCATGGGCTTAGGACCCTCGGAGCCTGGTGCGGGACACAATCTCCTGGTGTGCCGTTTTCCAAGCCGGTTGGAAAAGCGCAGTATTAGGGTGGGAGTGACCTGATTTTCCAGGTCTGTCACCCCTTTCTTTGACTAGGAAAGGGAACTCCCTGACCCCCTGCGCTTCCCGAGTGAGACAGTGCCTCGCCCTGCTTCGGCGCGGCTTGTGCACGGTGCACTAAACCGACTGTCCTGCACCCACCGTTTGGCACTCCCTAGTGAGAAGAACCCAGTACCTCAGATGGAAATGCAGAAATCACCCATCTTCTGCGTCACTCACGCTGGGAGCTGTAGACCGGAGCTGTTCCTATTTGGCCATCTTGACTCCACCCCTCCTTACACCTTATACAAAATTTAATTCAAGATGGATTAAAGACTTAAATGTTAGACCTAAAACATAAAAACCCTAGAAGAAAACCTAGGTAATACCATTCAGGACATAGGCATGGGCAAGGACTTCATGTCTAAAACACCAAAAGCAATGGCAACAAAAGCCAAAATTGACAAATCGGATCTAATGAAACTAAAGAGCTTCTGCACAGCAAAAGAAACTACCATCAGAGTGAACAGGCAACCTACAAAATTAGAGAAAATTTTTACAATCTACCCATCTGACAAAGGGCTAAGATCCAGAATCTACAAAGAACTTAAACAAATCTACAAGAAAAAATCAAAGAACCCCCTCAAAACGTGGGCAAAGTATATGAACAGACACTTCTCAAAAGAAGACATTTATGCAGCCAACAGACACATGAAAAAATGCTCATCATCACTGGCCATTAGAGAAATGTAAATCAAAACCACAATGAGATACCATCTCATGCCAGTTAGAATGGTGCTCATTAAAAAGTCAGGAAACAACAGGTGCTGGGGAGGATGTGGAGAAATAGAAACACTTTTACACTGTTGGTGGGATTGTAAACTAGTTCAACCATTGTGGAAGACAATGTGGCGATTCCTCAAGGATCTAGAACTAGAAATACCATTTGACGCAGCCATCCCATTACTGGGTATATACCCAAAGGATTATAAATCATGCTGCTATAAAGACAAATGCGCACGAATGTTTATTGTGGCACTATTCACAATAGCAAAGACTTGGAACCAACCCAAATGTCCATCAATGATGGACTGGATTAAGAAAATGTGGCACATATACACCATGGAATGCTATGCAGCCATAATAAAGGATGAGTTCATGTCCTTTGTAGGGACATGGATGAAGCTGGAAACCATCATTCTGAGCAAACTATTGCCAGGACAGAAAACCAAACAATGCATGTTCTCACTCATAGGTGGGAATTGAACAATGAGAACACTTGGACACAGGAAGGGGAACATCACACACCGGGGCCAGTCGTGGGTTCAGGGGTAGGGGGTAGGGATAGCATTAGGAGATTAGCCTAATGTAAATGATGAGTTAATGGGTGCGACACACCAACATGGCACATGGATACATATGTAATAAACCTGCACGTTGTGCACATGTACCCTAGAACTTAAAGTATAATAAAAAAAGAAATAAAATAAAATAATAAAATTTTTTAAAAAGAATAATTGATGTAAAAACAAATGCTCTCATAACAGAAAACTCAATACAGTTCTAATCACAACACTAGAGAGATATATCAAAGTAGAAGAAAACAATTTCCATAGAGGACAGATAAATACATGAGTGAAAGGGACTTTTAAAAATTGACAATCTTAGATAATGAAGGATTTTTTTAAGAAGGCATTTGCTTAACCTTACAAAATTACGAAGGATATGGTTAACATGCCTAAAGATTTGTTCACTTGGCATACCAGAATCATTACATGGAGTGCTCTTCCAAAAGCGTATAATGGAAGGATCAGGGCAATTATTTCAAAGAGAGCTCTCTACACCCTCATAGTAATACAGACTGACAATATTAGGAGCTATGTGAAGGCTATTAAATAAATTTTATAGGTTACAGAACAACAGTACACTACTAATCAAAGCTAAGATGTTTTTAGTAAGAGAGCCATAACCTTCTAATCTTTCTTGGAATCACTGTTAATAGAGGGAAGGGAAGAATGTATATTCTGTGAAAAGAAAAAAACATAACGAGAAAAGATGATTCTGTGCTTGTTGTGGCTTGTGCATTCTACTAGGTAGTTTCACAGAGTTATTTCATGTATTCCTCACAGTAAGTGTTGCAGAGGTAAAATATGAAAATAAGCAACTTATTCAAGTAAACACAAGATGAAGAAATAGATCTAAGATCTATAGATGTCAACGCTTTTTTTTTTCCTTTTACTATGCCGAAGTATTTATTCAATGACTACTCATTGAGCACCTACCAAGTGTGCCTTGCACTGAGAACATACTAGTGAACAGGTAACAATTTTTCTGACATTGTAGGGTTTATGTGTTAGACACAAGTAAATCTATAGTCAAATAGGAGTTAGAGTAAATTTCTGTGAAGAAAAACAAAACTGCTGTGAAGAAATCAGGGTGAAACAAACAGCAACAAGATAGAGGACGTGGTGGAGGTACTATGGTATGCAATCAAGGCTTCTGTGGGAAACGGATGTTTCAGAGATCTGAGCAAAGTGAGGAAATGAGACACAGGACTCTGCCAAAAATTCATTCCAAGCAGAATGAACAGTAAGTGCAAAGGTAAGTGGGCAGAAATGAAGAGTGATCTTGATGTCTTCAAGAAATAAGACAGTGTGACGAGAGAAGAGCAAGCAAACTGGGTTTGTTAGCAGTCCAAGTTTTCTACAGCGTCAAAAAATAATTGAAGCCATGGGTTTAATTATCTATAAAAGGCGGGACTTGAATATTTAAAGGACACGCAAAGGAGGGTATGCTGGCAACAGAGATTGAAAGAAGTCAGAGATGTGGGAGTAAAACCAGCAGAGGATGATGAAAGAACAATGGAGCATTTCAGGAAGAACAACAGGAGCAATCATTTTACATGCAGCTGAGAGGTAGGTTGAAGACCAAAAGATGCCCATTGTGTTGCTCGACATGGAGATTCTGACTGTGGTGATTTGCCAGCAATTCAAAAGAGGAAGAATAGCCTTTTCAACAAACAGTGCTGGAACAATTGTGCAGCCATAGGAAACAAAACAAAACAAAACAAAACAAAAAACCTGACTGGACCTAAGCCTCACACCTGCTATAAAAATTAACTCAAAGTTAATCATAAACTTAAATATAGCACATAAAACTATAAAACTTATAGAAAAATCATAGAATAGAATATATTTGGGATCTGGAGATAAGTAAAGAGTTCTTAGATGTTACACTAAAAGCCCAACTTATAAAAGAAAAAATTGATATATTGGACCTCATCAAAATAAAAAATTTTGTTATTTGAAAGAAACCAGACTGGGCGCGGTGGCTCACACCTGTCATCCCAGCACTTCGAATCACACCTTCTACAAAAATTAACTCAAAGTTAATCATAAACTTAAATATAACACATAAAACTATAAAACTTGTAGAAAAAAAGCATGCAATAGAATATATTTGGGATCTGGAGATAAGCAAAGAGTTCTTAGATGTTACACTAAAAGCCCAACTCATAAAAGAAAAAATTGATAGATTGGGCCTCATAAAAATAAAAATTTTTGTCATTTGATATACCCCAGGCCGGGAGCGATGACTCACACCTGTAATCTTTCTTGGAATCACTGTTAATAGAGGCTGAGGCAGGTGGATTGCTTGAGGTCAGGAGTTCAAGAATAGCCTGACCAACATGGTAAAACCCCATCTCTACAAAAAATACAAAAATTAGCTGGGCGTGGTGGTAGCACCTATAATCCCAGCTACTCAGGAGGCTGAGGCAGGAGAATTGCTTGAAGCAAGGAGGCAGAGGATGCAGTAAGCCGAGACTGTGCCACTGCACTCCAGCCTGGGCAACAGGGCAAGACTCCATCTCCAACAACAACAACAACAAAAAAGCCAGGCATGGTGGCTTAGGCCTGTAATCCCAGCACTTTGGGAGGGTGAGGTGGGTGGATCACCTGAGATCAGGAGTTCGAGACCAGTCTGGCCAATATGATGTAACCGCATCTCTACTAAAAATACAAAAATTAGCCACGTGTGGTGGCGCATGCCTGCAATCCCAGCTACTTGGGAGGCTGAGACAGGAGAATCGCTGGAACCCAGGAGGCGGAGGTTGCAGTGATGGGAGATCATGCCACTGCACTCCAGCCTGGGCAAGAGGGAGACTCCATCACACCCCACTCAACCCCCGCCGCAAAAAGACCACATTCACAGGATGAAAAGACAAACTATACACTGGAGAAAATATTTCTGAGTCATGTATCTAACAGAGTATATGTAGAGGATTCTTAAAATTCAAAAATTAAAAAAAAAAAAAGTTCAACGTTTTTTTTCCAGACAGAGCTAGAATATAGTGGCACAATCTCAGCTCACTGCACCCTATCTCCTACCTCAGCTTCCCAAGTAGCTGGGACTACAGGTGTGTACCACCACACCCAGCTAATTCTTTTCTGTATTTTTTTTTTTTTTTTTTTTTGTAGAGATGGATTTCCTCCATGCATCCCAGGCTGGTCTCAAGCTCCTAGGCTCAGGCAACCTGCCCACCTCAGCCTCCCAAGGTGCTGGGATTACAAACATTAGCTAGTGCATCTGGCCAACAGCTCAATTTAATCATGGACAAAACCTCATTTCACCAAGAAGGAGAGATGGATGGTAGATAAGGAGACAAGCACATGAAAACATATTAATTATTAGCCATCGGAAAAATACAAGTAAAATCCACAATGAGATGTCACTACACACCTATTGAAACAGCTAAATTTTTTTTAAATCATACTTTGGTTCTTATCAAGTATTCAGTAAGCATCAAGTGTTTATTAGTATCAATATTTATTGACAAGTTTTTTAAGATATAAACATGGTTATAAAAATGAATTTTGATATTTGTATACATTATATTTAGTATTATTTTTAAGTCAAACATTTAGTATAAATTGTCTTATTTGGCAAGTAACCACTACATAAATCACATTTCGTGGAAAGAAATGTAAAAGTGACAATTTAGAAATGTTTTAAGATACTTAGAGCTTCATGTGAAATTATGTTTTAAACATTGCTTCCCTAGTTAAAAAGATGGGAAGCAAGCATTAAAACAAATCAATAGTCTAATATAATTAAGCTATTCAAAAATATCGTGTTTTTTTTTTCATTTGCTAATGCCTCCTATACCATGTATACAAAGTGTAGACAATTCTGCCAGGGTATACTCAGTGATCCAACCTATGACAGAATGAAGAGTTTTGTTGTAATTTAAAAATGAAAACGTTTGATTATGTTGTGCTGAAATATCCTGTGATACTGTGTTACTATATATAGAAAGCACATCTGTATTAGTCTGTTCTTGCATTGCTATAAAGAACTACCTGAGACTGGGTAATTCATGAAGAAAAGAGTTTTTATTGACCCATAGTTTTTCAGACTGCACAGGAAGCATGGCTGGAAAGGCCTCAGGAAACTTAAAATCATGGTGGAAGGTGAAGGGGAAGCAGGCATATCTTACATGGCCTGAGAAGGAGGAAAAGAGTGAAGGGAAAGGTGCTGAACACTTTTAAACCACCAGATCTCATGAGAAACAGCAAGAGGAGGGTCCACCCCCATGATCCAATCATGTCCCACCAGGCCCCTCTCCAACATTGGGGATTACAATTTGACATGAGATTTGGGTAGCGATTTGAAGTTTGTCATTACTATGCATACTTTTGTAAATGTATTCTATATATATCTTACTACACATATTTTTGTAAATTTATTCTATATGTATATTTCTCTGAACTAAATATAATAACTTTTGGAACAATGGTTTTGCATGCTTTTGAACTATATATACAGTGATAAGACTGTATATATTGCATAAGACTTGTGAAAAAATTAACTTTGTAATTTATCTATTGTTGTAAATGTAACTCTAATTTCTAGCAATCTGCTAGATCTTAGTCTTTATTTGAATTTTCTTGTGTTTTTTTCTTTATTAGTCTAGCTAGTGGCCTACCGATATTATTTATTCTTTCAATGAAGCAATACCTGGTTTTGTTGAATCTTTTGTGTGGTTTTTCACGTCTCAGTTTCATTCAGTTCAGCTCTAATTTTGGTTATTTTTTGTCTTCTGCTAGTTTTGGGGTTGGTTGGCTCTTGTTTTTCTCATTCTTCTAGGTGTGGTATTAGGTTGTTAATCTGAGATCTTTCTAACCTTTTGATGTGGGCATTTAGTGCTACACATTTCCCTCTTAACGCTGTCTTAGCTGTTACCCAGAGATTCTGGTATGTTGTTTCTTTGCTCTTTTTTTTTTTTTTTTTTTTTTTTTTTTTTTTTGAGATGGAGTCTTGCTCTGTCACCCAGGCTAGAGTGCAGTGGCGTGATCTCAGCTCACTGCAACGTCTGCTGCCTCGTGGGTTCAAGTGATTCTCCTATCTCAGCCTCCTGAGTAGTTAAGATTACAGACACAAACCACCATGCCCCACTAATTTTTGTATTTTTAGTAGAGACAGGGTTTCGCCATGCTGGCGAGGCTGGTCTCAAACTCCTAACCTCAGGTGATCTGCCTGTCTTAGCCTCCCAAAGTGCTGGGATTACAGGTGTGAGCCACTGCACCCGGCCTGTTCTTATTAGTTTCAAATAACTTTTTGATTTGTGCTTTAATTTCATTGTTTACCCAAGAGTCATTCAGAAGCAGGGTGTTTCATTTCCAAGTAATTGTATTGTTTTGAGTGATTTTCTTGGCCTTAATTTCTACTTTTATTACATTGTGGTCCAAGAATGTCATTCATATAATTTTAGTATTTTGAATTCTCTGAGAAGTGTTTTATGGTTAATAGCATGTTCGATTTTAGTGTATGCGCCCTGTGCAAATGAGAAGAATGTATATTCTGTTGTTTTTGGGTGGAGTTCTGTAGATATTTGTTAGGTCCATTCAGTCAAGTGTAGAGTTCAGTTCCAATATATCTTTGTTTTCTATATCAATGATTTGTCTAGAATGTTGTAGAATGTTGTAAAATATTGAAGCCTCCTAATATTATTATTGTGTGGTTATGTAAATCTCTTCGAAAGTCTATAAAAACTTGCTTTATGAATCTGGGTGCTCCTATGTCAGGTGCATATATGTTTAGAATAGTTAACTCTTCTTGTTGAATTGAACTCTTTACCATTACATAATGTTCTTATTTGTCTTTTTTGATCATTGTTGGTTAAAAATCTGTTTTGTCTGAAATAAGAATAGCAATCCTTGCTTTTTGTTTTTGTTTTGTTTCTTTGTTTGCTGGGTAGATTTTTCTCCAACTCTTTACTTTGGGCCTATGGGTGTTATTGCATGTGAGATGAGTTTCTTGAAGACGGCATCTTGTGTCTTCCTTCGTTATCCAATTTGCCACTTGTGCCTTTTAATTGAGGCACTTAACCTGTTTGCATTCAATGTTAATATTAATATGTGTGGATTTGATCCTGTCATGGTGGTGTTGGCTGTTGTATATAGACTTGATTGTATAGTTACTTTATAGTGTCAGTGGTCTATGTGATTGTGTTTTTGTAGTGACTGTTGACAGTCTTTTGTTTCCATATTTGGGACTCCCTTAAGGACCTCTTGTAAGGCAGGTCTGGTGGTAACAAATTCCCTTAGCATTCACTTGTCTGAAAAGGATCTTATTTCTCCTTTGCATATGAAGCTTAGTTTGGCTGGTTATAAAATTATTGTTTGGAGTTTGTTTTTCTTTAAAGATGCCTAATATTAGGGGATACAGATTATCCCCTAATCTCTTCTGGCTTGTAGGGTTTCTGTTGAAAGTTAGCCTGATGGGGTTCCCTTGGTAGGTGACCTGCCCCTTCTCTCTTGCTGCCTTAAAATTTTTTTTTTTCATGTCGACCTTGTGAAATCTGATAACTGTGTGTCTTGGGGATGGTCATCTTGTATAGTATCTTGCAGGGGTCTCTGCATTTCCTGAATCTGAATGTTGGTTTCTCCAGTGAGGTTGGGATAATTTTCATGGGTGATATCCTCAAATGTATTTTCCAAGTTGCTTACTTTTTCACCCTCTCTTTCAAAGACACCAATGAGTTGCAGATTTGGTTTCTTTACATAATCCCATATTTATTGGAGATTTTGGTTATTATTTTTCATTCTTTTTAAAATTTTTGTCTGATTGTGTTATTTTAGAGAGCCAGTCTTCAAGCTCTGAGATTCTTTCCTCAGCTTGGTGTATTTTGCTGTTAATACTTGTGATTGTGTTATGAAATTCTTGTTATCTCTATCAGGTCAGTTTCTTTCTTAAAATGGCCATTTTGTCTTTCAGCTCCTGTACCTTAGATTCCTTAGTTTGGGTTTCAATTTTCTCCTCAATCTCAATGATCTTCATTCTTATCCATATTCTGAATTCTATGCCTGTATTTTTTTTTCACCCATTTCAGCCTGATTAAGAACCATTGTTTGTTCTAGTGTGGGAACCAGTGTGGTTGTATATAGGTGAGAAGACACTCTGGCTTTTTAAGTTGCCAGAGATCTTGTGCTGGTTCTTTTTCATCTGTGTGGGCTGATATTCCTTTGGTATGCATTTTGTTTTATGGTTTTTTTTTTGTTTTTTGTTTTGTTCGTTTGTTTGTTTTTTCTGGCAGAGTCTTGCTCTGTCGCCAGGCTGCAGTGTGGTGGCGTCATGTTGGCTCACTGCAACCTCCGACTCCCTGGTTCAAGCGATTCTCCTGCTTCAGCCTCCCGAGTAGCTGGGATTACAGGCATGCATCACCACACCCAGCTAAGTTTTGTATTTTTAGTAGAGACAGGGTTTCACCAGGATGGCCAGGATGGTCTTGATCTCCTGACCTTGTGATCCACCCGCCTCAGCCTCCCAAAGTGCTGGGATTACAGGCGTGAGTCACCACGCCTGGCCTGTATGGGTTTGTGTTTTTTTTTGTTTTGTTTTGTTTTGTTTTGTTTTTTGTTTGTTTGCTTTCTTTTATCTTCTTTGATACCCTTGGGAGGTTGATTGTGGCATAAAGTAGATTCAGCTTACTGGCTTCAATTCTGGACAATTTCAGGGGGCCAAGTCTCAGCTGAGCACTCCTGAACTGTATGCTATAACTCTCGGAAGCTGGTACCTGGCCCCCAGCTTTGTTCTCTGTCTATTCATGGTTGGGAATCTGTTGCATTGGAGGGGGTTGAGGTGTTCCTGGTCTTCTGGCCTCAACACCCTCACATGGGGGTGCCGGCCAAAGTCAGGGTGCTGACAGTGGGATCCATGCTTGCATGCATGTGCCAAAAGCCAAAGTGGTGTGGCAGTGTGCATGTGTGTTAGCTGGGGTAGAGAAATGGTGGGACCCTTTGCCTTAGTTTTCACAGGCACTGTATATTGGCAAAATATTCTGGTGTTGTATTTTGGGCTGCGATCCAGTAGGTGACTTAAGAGTGTCAACCAGCAGGTAGGCTTTTACTCTGGGCATAACTCTTTTGGGTTTTGGCACAGTTGGAAGTAGTGTTCTATGGTTGGGGGGCAAGGTCCACTTGGGGACCTTGGAGGCGCCCCCTCTGATTGCTGGCTTCCTGCCCCCATTTCTTTTGTTGCGTGTTCTGGTCCACGCGGCTCCCTCAGACAGGGGCTGCAGTTGGAAGACAGGCCATATTCTTGATGTATAGGCCTTGCAGTGGGAGGCACACCCCACTTCTCCATTGGCCTGAGAACCCGGGAGTCTTACCTGTCTGAGTTATCTGAGAGTGAGGGCTCCTCCCTGCTTGGGCGCCACCTGAGCCAGCAAGTCCCTCTTGATTAGGAGCTGTGGCGGGTGTGGGGTCACCTAATCAGCTGTCCGGGTGCCTTCCCGGGGACCATGGGGATGTGCCTGCCACAGAGCTCAGGCAGAAGAGGGAAAGCTGGGCTGGAATCAATAGCAGGTGTGGCCTCTCTGGCTATGGGAGGCGAAAGTGGGTGGAGTTGCCCACTGAATTCAGGCCGAAGAAGTACTGCTGGGCTGGACGCTCTAGCAGTAGCGGCCCACCCAGCTACCAGCGTCGGGGGGTCAGTGCAGTTGCCTGACCTGCCATTCAAGTATTTCCCAGGACAACAGGGAGGCTGCACCCACCAGCTGAGTTCAGGCAGAGGCGGGACTGCTGGACCAGCTTCCGGCCCCAAGCCTTGTCTGGTGAGGGGGAGTGGAGAAAGCTTACTGCTCCCAGGTGCCCCAACTGCAGCTTCTGTTAGGGCTATGGTGCTGATGCCAGTGTGTTCTGGGGTCCAAGACTGGTAGAGGTCCCCTTGGACTTGGGAGTTGCCTCTGTAAAATATCCGGTGGCTCTCTGCCTCTGTTTAGGAATGCATGGGGTTGGGGGGTTGGGGGATGGGTGTGTAGGCACAGGGAGTCTCCCATCCTGTCTTGCACTGGTCCCTGTGGAGAGCGTGACTCCCCTGGGGGCTCTCACTCATTCACCCTTTCCCGTGTCAGGCAGCTTCTCCTGGCTTCATGTTGATCCCAGAGAGGCAGCTGCCTAACTTGGCTCCTCTCTGCACCCCCTGGAGGCCTGGATGGATGCTGACATGGTTTCTTAGGTGATCAGCTTGGAAGGTTATTGTTCACTAGCCCTTTTGGTTCGTCTCTGTGAGAATGGTTCATATAAGCTACTTCTAGTCTACAATCTTGACCCAGTTTTCTAAATTTTAAATATAGCCCTAACTCATTATTTTTACTTTTCATGGCAGTAAGCAAGGCTACATAACTATGCAGAATTACTTGTGGGACAGATCCCTAATGTATACGAATTGGGGGTTTACAAATCTCCACATTTATGAGGTACTGTTTCAAAGTGAGTCAACCAATTAACAGCCCCACTAATGGTGTTTGAGAGTTCCAATTTCTTCACATCCTCACCAAGACAGGTATTGTGAAACCATCTAATTTTTGCTAATCCGATGGATGTATACTGGCATTTTATTATTGTTTTCATTTGTTTTTCTTATATTTTTATATGTTAATATGTTAAGAGAAGAAAAAATATGATTAGCCATTCCATTACTGGCCAATCATATTTCCCCTTCTCTGAAATGCCTGTTCATATTTTTGCCTGTATTCTTATTGTGCTGTTTATCTTTTTTAAACTGAGTTTTTGGAGCTTTTTTATGTTTTCTAAATATGATTCTTATGTTAAATAAAAGATCATGGCTTATTTTTAGACATTATGACATTTTTAATATGTAAAAATTTTTCTTAATTTTAATAATTTCAAATGTAACAATTTTTTTAAAATGTGGTATATTTAATGTGTTTTGTTTAATAATTTTTTTGCTTCATTAAGGTCACAAAGATATATTTTTCAAGTTTTAAAGTCTTGCTTTTTACATTTAAGTCTTTGATCCACATGGAATTGATTTGTTTTGGCGTGATGTAATGTTCAAATCTAATTTTATATTTTTCTCTAAGATAACCTGCTTTCTTAATAACATTTTTTAAATAGCCCAACATTACTCAATCTGACATCTATCAAACTCTCAAATATAAGAAGAGATTCTGCCATATCAGTTGAAATAGTATCATGTCACTGAGGATTTTGGTATCTCATTTATGTATTCTGTATTGATTTCTTTTTATTTTATTTTATTTTTTTTTTTTTTGAGACAGAGTCTTACTGTGTCACCCAGGCTGGAGTGCAGTGGTGCTATCTCACCTCACTGCAATGTCTCCCACTCAGGTTCAAGAGATTCTCCTGCCTCAGCCTCTTGAGTAGCTGGGATTATAGGGCACTCACCACCAAGACCAGCTAATTTTTGTATTTTTAGTAGAGACGGGGTATCACCATGTTGGTCAGGCTGGTCTCAGACTCCTGACCTTGTGATCTGCCCCCCTTGGCCTCCCAAAGTGCTGGGATTACAGGCGTGAGCCACTGTGCCTGGCTGTATTCTGTTTTCAATACCCACTACATTAATCACTGTAGCTTTATAATACGAAGTGATTATCTGATAGTTTACTTAACTCCTGTTGTCTGTTTTGTTTTGTTTTGTTTTGTTTTGTTTTTCCCAAACTGTCTATGTTTTGGGCTCTTCCCTATGAATTTTACTATCAACTTGTTATAACCTCCCACTCCTTCCCCCAAAATGCCTTATTGACATATTGATTCATTTACTTATTTTATAGATGATTTTTGGAAGAACTATAATATTACATTTTTCAATTCATTCACTCAATTTTTTGTAATCTTCAACATATTTCAATTTTTTGTATAAAAAGTCTGACATATTTTGATATATTTATTGTAAAGTTTTTAAAGTATAATACTTTATATGCTATTATAAATGAAATTTTTCTATGTTTTTAATTAAACTTTGATTTTAAAATAATTGCAGATTCATATGCAGTTATTACATGTAATCTAGATAAATCCATGTAAACTTTCCATGTGTTATAAAAATAGATTCATAAGGTATGTAACTACTTGGAATTGGCTATTTTTTTACTCAGCATAATTCTCTAGAAATTAATCTAGATTGTTGCAAATATCAATAGTTCCTTTTTATTTCTGAGTAGTATTCCATGATATGAATGAAGCAAAGTTTATTGAACAATTCACCTATTGAAGGACACATGGGTGGTCTCCAGTTTTTGGTTATTACAAGATGCTGTAAATATTTTCATAAATGTTTGTGGGAATGCAAGTCTTCATTTCTTTAGAATAAATGCCTAGAAGTGCCATTACGGGGTTGTATGGTATTTGTATGTTTAGTTTTTAGAGAAACTCCAAACTATTTTTCCACCATGGATGTGCCATTTTATATTCCCACAAGAAATGTATGAGAGATCTAGCTACTCTGCATCCCCAGTATTTTGTGCTGTCACTTTAAAAAAAAAAAAAAAAGAAAAAAATAGTTTAGCAACTCTGGTTGATGTGTAATGATACTTATGTGGTTTTGATTTGCATGTTCCTAACAAATAATGACATTAAACATCTTTCCATGTCTTTATTTGCCATCTGTATATCCTCTTCATCTCATGATATGGTTTTGCTGTGTCCTCACCCAAATTTCATATTGAATTGTAGCTCCTATAATCCCCACGTGTCATGGGAGGGACCTGGCAGGAGGTAATTGAATCATGGGTGTGGGTTTTTCCCATGTTGTTCTCCTGATAAGGAGTAAGTCACATGAGAACTGGTGGTTTTATAAAAGGACAGTTCCCCTGCACACACTCTCTTGCCTGCCACCATGTAAGACATCTCTCTGCTTTTCCTTCATCTTCTGCTATGATTGTGAGGCCTCACCAGCCATTTGGAACTGTGAGTCCATTAAACTTCTTTCCTTCATACATTATCCAGTCTTGGGTATGTCTTTATTAGCAGCATGAGAACAGACTAATACATCTCATTTGGCCATTTTCTAATTGTATCATTTGTTTGTTACTGTTGAGTTTTGAGAGTTCTTTATATATTCTAGATAGTCATCTTCTGTTGGATATGTTGTTTGAAAATATTTTCTCCTAGTCTGCAGCTTATCTTTATCTTCATAATAAGGCCTTTCACAGAGAAAGAGTTTTTAATTTTAATGAAGTCCAATGTATTTTTTTTCTTTTACAGCTCACACTTTTAGTGTCATATTTAAGAACTCTTTGCCAAGCTCTAGATTTCAAAGAATTTCTTCTATGTTTTTTCTAAACATTTTATAGTTTCATGTTTTACATTTAAGTGAATGGTCCATTTCAAGTTAGTTTTTGTAGGTGTGGTGTTATTATAGACCAAGTTGTAATTTTTTGTCTATGGTGGTCTGTTTTGTTTTAATTTTTGTGAAGGGTGTGTGTGGGTCTAGATTCATTTTTTTTGCATGTGGATATATGGTTTTTCTAGCACCATTTCTCCAAAAGCCTACCTTTGAGCCATTGAATTGCTTTTGCTCCTTTAACAAAGATCAGTTGACTATGTTTATATGGATTTATTTCTGGGCTTTCTGTTCTCTTCCATTTATCTGTTTGTCCTTTCATCAATACCAAAATATATTGATCAGTAGTTTTATAGTATGTCTTGAAGTCTGGTAGTGTCAGTCCTCTAACTTCATTCTCCTTCAGTGTCATGTTGGCTATTATGGATATTTTGCCTCTCCATAAAAACTTTAGAATATGGTTGTTGATATCCACAAATTAATTTGCCAAGATTTTGACTGGCATTCCACTGAGTCTATAGATCAAGTTGGGGAGAACTGATATCTTGACAGTATTGATCTTTATATCCATTAATATGAAATATCTCTTTATTTAGTCCTTTGATTTCTTTTACGAGAGTTTTGTCATTTTCCTCATCTAAATCTTGTACCCACTTGTTAGATTTATAGCTAAGTACTTCATTTGGGGAGTGCTAATGTAAAAGATATTTTGTATTTAATTTCAAATTCCACTTGTTCATTGCTGGCATATAGGAAATTGATGGGCTTTTGTAGGTTAACTTTGTATCTTGAAACCTTGTTATAATTGTTTATTAGATCGAGAAGGGTTTTCTGGATGATTTTGTTAATACTCTACATAGATGATCGTGTCATCTGTGGACAAAAGCAATTTTACTTTTTATGTCTTAATCTGTATACCTTTGATTTTTTTCCAGTTTTTTTTGCAGATCTTGGTTGGAAAGCTAGTTCCTCAACATTATACATTATGTTACTTGTAGGTATTTTGTCTATATTCTTTCTCAAGTTGAGGAAAATTTCCCTGTAGTCTTAGTTTGCTGAGAATTTTTAGCACAATTAGGTTTTAGTATCTGTCAAATACTTCTCCTGCATCTATTGTTATGTTCATATATTTTTCTTCTTGAGGCCGCTAATGTTATGGATTACATTAATTAATTTTAAATTTTCAACTAGCCTTACATACCTGAGATAAATCTCACTTGTTCATGGTAAATAATTCCTTGTACACATTGTTGCATTCAATTTGCTAATACTCTGTTATGGATTTTTTTGCATTTACATTCATGAGAGATACTGGTCTGTAGTTTTCTTTTCTTGAAATGTCTTTGTCTCATTTTGGTATTAGGGTAATGCTGAACTCACAGAATTAATTAGAAAGTATTCCCTCTGCTTCTATCATCTGAAAGAAGTTGTATAAAATTAGTATAATTTTTTCCTGAAGTGTTTAATAACTTCATCAATAAACTTATTTAAGCCTTATTAAGTTATTTAAATAACTTATTTAAAGAGATATTACTACAGGCCCTGCAAATATCTAAAGGATAATAAGAGAACAAATACTATGAACAATTCTAACACGTAAATTTGACACCTTAAATGAAATGTGCCAATTCCTTAAAAAACACAAATTACCACAACTCACTCAAAATGAAATAGACTTTTAAATAATATTTTTAACTATTAAGGAAATTAAATTTACAGTTTTTAAATTAAAAAAATCTTATTCTGTTGCCTCACTGCTCTGGCTGGGACTTCAAGTATTATGTTGAATAAAAATGGTGAAACTGGGCATCCTTGTCTTGCTCTAGGTTTTAGAAGGAAAAATGTCAATATTTCCCCCATTTAGTATGATGTTAGCTGAGGGTTTGTCATATGCAGCCTTTGAGGCATTGAGGTATGTTTTTTCCATCCCTAATTTGTTGAGTGTTTTTATTATAAAGGGATATTGAATTTTATCAAATACTTTATCTGTGTCTATTGAGATGATCATGTGGTTTTTGTCCTTGGTTCTGTGAATATGATGCATCACATTTATTAATTTGCATATGTTAAACCTTCCCAGTATCTTTGGAATGAATCTCGCTTAATCATGGTGAATGACCTTTTTAATGTGCTGTTGAATTTTGTTTGCTACTATTTTATCGAGGATTTTTGCATCAATTTTCACCAGGGATATTGGCCTGTAGTTTTTTATGTTGTGTCCTTGTCTGGCTTGGGTATAAGGGTGATAATGGCTTCATAGGATGAGTCTGGAAGAATTTTATTCTCTTTGATTTTTTTGGAATAGTTTGAAAAAATTGGTATTAGTTCTTAAATGTTTGATAGAAGTCAACAGGAAAGCCGTCAGGTCCTGGGCCATTCTTTGATTGGAAATTTTTAATTGCTTATTCAATTTTCTTCTTATTGTTCTGCTCGGATTTTCTATTTCTTCCTGGTTTGATTTGGTAAGTTGTATGTGTCCAGGAGCTTATTCATTTCTTTTAGGTTTTCTGATTTGTTGGCATAAAGTTGTTCATAATAGTCTCTTATGATCTTCTATATCTCTATGGTATCAATTGTAATGTCTCAATTTTCATTCCTAATATTATTTATTTGAATCTGCTCTCTTTTTTTCTTAGTCTAGATAAAGGTTTGTCAATTTGTGTCATCTTTTCAAAAAAACTAACTCTTCCTTTCATTGATCTTTTGGGTTTTTTATCTCTATTTTATTTATTTCTGCTCTGATCTTTATTACTTTTACTCATTTTGGGTTTAGTTTATTCTTACTTTTCTAATTTCTTGATGTGCAACATTAGGTTGTTTATTTGAGATGTTTCTATTTTTTACATATAGTTGTTTATTGCTATGAACTCCCTTTTAGAACTGATTTTGCTGTATCCCATAGGTTTTGGTATATTGTCTTTCCCTTTTTTTAATCTCAAAAATTTTTAAATTCTATTTTTAATTTTTTAATTTGTCCATTCATTGCTCAGAATTATGTTATTTAATTTTCATGTGTTTGTATAGTTTTTAAAGATTCTCCTGTAAATGATTTTTAGTTTTATTCCATTGTGGTCAGAAAAGATACTTGATATGATTTCAATTTTTAAAAATTTGTTGAGACTTTTTTTGTGGCCTAACATATGGTCTATCATGGGGAAAGTTTCATCTGTTGATGACTGTGTACTGTGCAGCTTTTGGGTGGAATATTCTGTAAGTGTCTATTAGTTCCATTCAATCTAGAGTCTAGCTTAAATCCATGTTTCTTTACTTATTTTCTCTCTGAATGGTATAACCATTGCTGAAGGTGGAATGTTGAAGACACTTGCTATTATTATTGTATTGTTTTCTAACTCCCCCTTCAGATCAAATAATATTGGCTTTATATATTTAGATGCTCTGGTGTTGGGCACTCTTATATTTATAATTGTTATATCCCTTTGCTGAATTAATCCCTTTATCAGTACGTAATAATAATCTTTGTCTGTTTTTACAGTTTCTGATTCAAATTCTATTTTGTCTGCTTTCTTTTGGTTTCTATTTTCATGGAATATTATTGCCCTTCCCTTTACTTTCAGTCTATGTGTGTCCTTACAGGTAAAATGAGTGTAATGCAGGCAGCGTATAGTTGGGTCTTGTTTTCTTATTTTGTTTTTGTTTTTATCCATTCAGTCACTCAGTATGTTTTAATTAGAGAACTTAATCCATTTACATTCAAGGTTATTATTGATAGGTAAGAACTTATTCCTGCCATTCTGTTCATTGTTTTCTAGTTATTTTGCAGAACTTCTGTTACTTTCTTTTATCTTGTTGTTTATCCTTGTGGCTTGGTTATTTTTTGTAGTGACAAGCTTTGATTCTTTCCCTCTCTCCTTTGTGTTTCTGTTATAATTTTCTGTTGTGACTACTCTGGGACTAATATTTAAAAACCTATGGGTTATAGAGGGCTATTTTAAGCTGACAATTTAACTTTGGTTGCATACAAATATTCTAGACTTTTACCCTCCCACCATTTATAATTTTTAAAATTTTTTGCCTAAATGTATGTATTTTATATTCTGTAGTCCTTAACAACTTATTGTAGCTAAGGTTTTTGTTGACCATTTTGACTTTTAATCTTTATACTAGAGATTTTAAAGATTATATACCACCATTGTGGTAATGGAGTATTCTGAATTTGGTTATAAGTTTATATCACCAGTGAATTTTATACTTTCATGTGATTTCATGGTAGTAATTAATGTCCTTTCACTTCCAGTTGAACCACTCCCTTAAGCATTTCTTGTAAGGCTAGTCTAGTGATTATGAATTCCCTCAAATTTTGTTAGGCTGGAAAAGCCTTTATTTCTCCTTCATTCCTAAAGAATAGCTTTGTTTGGTATAGTATTCTCAGTAGAGAGGTTTTTGCTTTGTTTTGTTTTTGTTTGTTTTTTTCTTTTGTTACTTTGAATATATCATCTCTTTGTCTCCTGGCCTGCAAAGTATCTTCTGAGAAATCTGCTGATAGTCTAATGGGGATTTTCTTATATGTAACCTGATGTTTTTTTCCTGCTGCTTTTAGATTTCTCTCTTTGTCTTTGAATTTTGACAGTTTGATTTTAGTGTGCCTTAGAGAGGACTTCTTTGGGTTACGTGTAAATGAAATCCTTTGAGCTTTATGGGCCTGGATGTCCATATCTCTCCTAAGATTTGGGAAAGTTTTAGCTATTATTTTCTTAAGTAGGCAGCCTTTCTTCATCTCTTCTACCTCTGAAACTTATAATGTGAACATGTGTTTGCTTAATGGTGTTCCATAGATTTTGTAAACTTTCTTTGCTTTTTTTCATTTTCTTCCCTCTGAGTTATTATAAGAGACTTGCCTCAAGGTCAGAAATTCTGCTTGATCTAGTGTGCTGTTGAAGTTCTCAATTATATTTTTAATTTTATTCATTGAGGTCTTCAGCTCCAAGATTTCTGTTTGTTTTTGTTATATGATATGTAGCTTTTTGTTAATCTTCTCAGATTATAAATTGTTTTCTGATTTTGATGAATTGTCTATATAATCTTGTATCTCACTGAGTTTTATTAAGATCATTATTATAAATTTTTTTAGGCAATTTGTAAATTTGCTTTTTCAGGATCAGTTACTAGAAGTTCATTGTGGGGTTTTTTTTTTGGCAATTTCATATTTTCCTACTTTTTAAATGTTTCTTGTTTTCCTGTGTTGAAATTTGTGCATCTGCTGGAATGGTTACCTCTTCCAATTTTGTAGAGTAGCTTTAGTAGAAAAAAGTTTTCATCTGTAGATATGTTCTAGGGTGTTGGTTAGGTAGGGGGCATTGGTTTTGGTTCTGGGTGGTCATAATCTCCCCACTGAGTGTCAGGTCACTGGGCTGTTCTATGCACTAAGAATGAACCAATGCTGCTTAACCACCAGCTTGGGTGTGGCCTCACTACTGGGAGCTTGTTCCCAGAGGGCAGGGTGCCTCATGGGCTTAGACGGTGGTGTTATGGTCATTCTGCTGGGCTTAGGCTTTTGTATAGCCAGGACTAGGGCACTACAGACACTGGGATGGTGAAACAGATTATTTTGAGTTGTTTATTCCCAGGAGGTAGAGAACTACAGCTGTTCAACTAGGAAATAATGTTCTAGCATGTGTGAGCACGGTAAGTGGTGGTGAAATCTCAAGGATGGGGAAATGCCATGGGGCATTTTGCTTTTTTTTCTATGTGTCCTGCCTGAGTCTCCATGCCCTACAAGGTCTTTACTGTGAATCTACTGTACTCCAGTGCTCTCCTTCCAATACTCTCGTTGAAATGTGGTAGCCTACTCATTGTTTTGGTCATTTTATGTGAGGGTGATGAGTATTAGGTACCTCTAGTCAGTCATCTTGCTCACTGTTTTTTTTTTCTCTCTTTTTTTTTTTTTTTTTGGACATAGAGTCTTACTTTGTCACCCCGGCTGGAGTGCTCACTGCAACCTCCAGCTTCTGGTTTTAAGCAATTTTTGTGTCTCAGCCTCCCCAAATAGCTAGAACTACAGGCATGCACCACCATGTCTGGCTAATTTTTTGTATTTTATTAAAGACGGAGTTTCATCATGTTGCCCATGGTGGTCTCGAATTCCTGAGCTCAGGCAATCCACCCACCTCTGCCTCCCAAAGTGCTAGGATTACAGGCATGAGCCACCAAGCCCAGCCTGTTTCTTTAAATTTGTTCTTGAGGCTGGATGCTGTGGCTCACGCCTGTAATCCCAGCACTTTGGGAGGCCGAGGTGGGCTGATCATGAGGTCAGGAGTTTGAGACCAGCGTGACCAACATGATGAAACACCATCTCTACTTAAAATACAAAAATTAGCTGGGAATGGTGCCATGCACCTGTAATCCCAGCTACTCAGGAGGCTGAAGCAGGAGAATCACTTGAACCCGGGGCAGAGGTTGCAGTGAGCCGAGATCATGCCACTGCACTCTAGCCTGAGTGACAGAGCGAGACTCCATCTCAAAAAAAAAAAAAAATTGTTCTTGATTTCATTTCTCACATTTGTTATTCCATGTATTTATTGATGATGTATTGGTCTGTGGATAAACTTCGTAATTCTTCCATATTATTTCATCATTGTCTGCTTTACTAATTTAAAAATATTTACTGTATTCCTTTATGTTTTGGAGTACTTTGGTATAAAATGGGTATAAACACATCAACTTTGTTTTTATTTTTCTAGGTTACAGATCTTTGACCTTTACTGTTTTATGTTACACTGTTTTATGTAACTCTTGTTGTCAGAAGATAATTAAATTAGATAGTTTTATTTTTAATGTTATATGGATATCTTTACAGTTGCATAGGGTGTCTACCCTTATGCACAGTAGTCACTCCCTTTGCAGATGCATTTGCTAGAGTCTGTCTTTTATTCATTTATACTTTGCTTTAGGTTACTTTTTGTTATTGGTAATAGTGATTTTAAAAAATGTCTGTCTATCTTACCCTTCATCCTTTTTTTTTCTCTTAGGAACTTTTTACCCGCAGTTTCTGCCTATTTAAATGTAAATAATATTTTCTGCTATGGTGGTATTTTTTAATCTTCCCTAACAATTAATTATGAATAAGTATGTTTGACAACTCTGCTACAATACTCTTCATGTTTCTAGAAGGATCCTCTAGGATACAATAACCAGTTAAACAATTGAGTTGCCTTTGTGACCTAACTTCACCCAGATACTCATATGACATGTAGGATGAGAAACGTTGCATGTAGAATATTTTACAACTTTCCCTCACAATTAACTAATTTCCAACTCTTTGTTAGTACAGTTTGGTATATAAGTCCCAAATTACACTTAAATTATTATATTCTTGACCTCAAAGTATTCTGTTTTTGTAGTACTATCAGTATTTCTCAAAATCATTCAGTTTGCTTCCTTCTTTACTCAGCTCAATAGAACTCCTTTTGTATCATATTATACCATTCTAGAGCTGTAAATTTAATCAGCTAGATGTTATTTTTATATTAATTTTGAGTTATTTTAAGTAATATATAAGTATATATATATAAATATATATATAAAACAGCTCATGAAGCATAAATGCACAGCTCACAGGGCAAAAACCCAAATAAACACAATTAAGGTAAGAAGGAAAAGACTGCCACTCCCCAGGAAACCCCCATTATGTCTCATCCCCAAAATATTCACTCTGCTCCTCATAACACACACTATCGCCCCAACACTCCCTCTCAACACAATATATTGATTAAATTTGTTTTAAAATTTAGTTTCTATAAGTGGAATCAAACAGCATATATTATTTTGAAACTGGCTTCTTTTACTGCACATTATATTTGTAAAATTTATTATGATTATTGTATGCACTTGTAGCTTATATGTTTTCATTCTTGTATGCGATTTAAAAATACCACAAATTATTTATTCATTTTACTATTAACAGGCATTTAGGTTCGTTTTAATTTGGAGCTATCAAGAATAATGCTGCTAGGAATATCTTTGTATATGTCTTTTTGTGCTTTATTTGCATGCATTATTTTGGCTGGATGGTGCTATTCATATGTATGTGAATTATATACACAGCTAAAAAGTTACCAACAGAGATTGATATTTCTATTTGCCTCACTGCCTCAGCAATATTGTTTAAGTCAGCTTTTTAAATTTTGACCAATCCAAAGGTGTATAATGCTATTTCATTGCAGCTTATTTGACATTTCATAATGACTAATGAAGTTAATCAGACTTTTATATGTTATTGGCCAATATAATAGATATCCTCTTTTTTGAATTATCTATTTTAAGTCTTTAATCCAATTTTCTATTAAGTTTCTGTCTTTTTCCCAGTGGTTTATATAGTTCTCATATATTCCAGACACAGTCTTTTGTCGGCTATATGTTTTGAAAGTATTTTATCCCACACTGTGGCTTCCTTTATATACTTTGATAAACAGAAATTTTTTATTTTAATGTATTCCAATTGAATTTTTTATGGTTGAGGCTTTCAGGAACTTTATAAACAGGCTATGCCATTCAAGGCTTACATTTAATTTGAGAAAGAATTAATGACATACTTGTAAGAATATGATATATACGTAAATTGTGCATGGCATTAAAGTTCAGTCATTACATAAGGCCAATGAGAAAACAAGAAAACCCAGTGTGTTGATATATGGTACAAGAGATGAGTTTTTACTTCCCTTTGAAGAAGATGTAAAATTTGGTTTTATAAAAAGAGAGGGCAGAATATTCAGGAATATTACATAAAAATGTGACAAGATGCATAAAGTAAGTAGACATAGAAGAAGGGAGCATGTAGACACCAGAACCACACCACTTGGACTCAAATTCTTGCTGTGCTATTCCTTCCCTGTGACCTTGGGCAAATTATATAACTTTTTTTTTGCTCAGTTTCCCAGTGTATAAAGTAGGAAGGGAAGATTATTACCTACTTTTTGACAGGATCAAAATTGAAAGTAAATTTGAGTACCTATTAAATTGTCAAGAAATATTTGTCATTATAATTAGGAAAAATAATATATGTGCAGTGCAGTATGAAAAATTAGAATCAACTATTAACTGAATACTTATATCTCAAGTATCCTAATGATTTTCTATAATAATACTCATCCCATTTGATGCTCACAGCAACATTATAAGGATAAATAATTATTTTAAAGATGAGGCCATCAACTTTATTGAAGGACTGTGTAGAGAAAAATATCATAAATAATCTTAGCTATTTTTGGAATGCCATTTAAGGGCAGACCTTGAGTGCTAGAATGAAGAATTTGGCTATGATCCATGCTGTGCTTAAGGATTCACTAGAGGTAATGTAGTGATTAATGAAAATAATATTTTAGGAAAATTTAATCTAGCAATAGTTTACAGGATGGTCAGGAGTGTGGAGTTGCTAGAGGGAGATACAGAAGGTATGAAACCTTTTAAGTTGAATAAGCCTGACTTTACCTATGGTTTTTGGTTCAATGAGAAAACAATTTAATAAAGTTAAAGATATCATATATGACCCAAATTTCCTATCTAGCCCATCATATATAGTAGTGCTCGTGTCACTTAAACCAAGCTAAATAAAAACTAATGTAAGGCCTATACAGTGAGGCCTTTGGGCAGTGCCTTTGTCTGCTTCGGCTGCTATGACAAAATATCATAGATGGGGTGGCTTAAACAACAGATACTTCTTTCTTATAGTTATGGAAATGGAAAAGTCCAGAATCAGTGTGCTGCCTGATTTGGTCCCTGGTGAGGGACCTCTTCCTGGCTAGTAGAGGAATGCCTTTTCTCTGTGTCCTTATGCAGCAGGGAAAGAGGGCTCTGGTTTCTTCCCCTTCTTATAAGGGCACTAGCCCTATTGGATTAGGGCCTCACCCTCATTTAACCTTAGTTACCTCCTTATAGGCCTTATTTCTGAATACAGTCACATTGGAAGTTAGGCTTTTGAATCTTGAATTTTGAAGGAACAAAATTGAGTCCATCAAAGTCAAGATAACTTGGGATTGAACTCTTTATATGAAATCCTGAGGAAGCTCAAAAAAACAAGAAATTAAAAGCTTCTGAGGCTGATGTGCTGCCCATAAGTCACTATTTGTGCTTCCTAGGGAAGACATTAATATTTGTGTGTATAGAGGAAGAATCAAAGTTTTGAGACAATGGTCAAGGTTACAACAGAGGCGCAACTGCCTCACATTATTTTCTAGCCCAACCTTTCTAGGATTTATTTCCAAGGGGCCCAGAGAGAGGAGCTATAATGAAGAGCATTGTATGAACTCTGTTACTGGAAAAATAAAAGAAAATTAACATCTCAAGGTAATATATAATTTTGGCTTTAATGATAATAACCATAACCACCATTTATGTAGCACTTACTATTTGCAAGAATGGGTCACGATGTTATTATCTCATTTAATTTTTATCAATTTTATGGAGTTATGGTTACAAGTCAAAGTTTTAGACTTGGAGAAGTTATATAATTTGCCTGAGGTTTATTAGTAATGATGGAGTAAGTTTAATTCTAGGTATGTTTGATATTCTTGGTCTTAATTCCTGTTCAGTGTTGCTCCAACAAGTGGGTGAACACAACAGGCAGGAAAGAACATTATACTCATGGAAGGGTGGTAATGATTAGAAGGGATGAAATGAAGGAGAATCTATAATGACACCAACATTGTCAATTGTCTGCCATATCAGTAGCTAACGTTAGCATCCATGACAAATCCAAGAGTTACATCTTGTGGTCAATGGTTTAAATGGAAAAAGAAATGACAAAAATATATTTGGTATTCCAAAGGCACCAGCGAGACAGCTCAACAACTCACTTTGAACTAGAGGAAACCTCTTTGCTTTAAGATCCATGAATTATGCTAAGTATGAAAGTATTTTAGTGACCTTGTTATTTCTACCAGCTGGTTGTACCTAAGGCAAAGGTGGCCACATGTAATTGACCTGATGGTTCTCTCCATTATTATCTCATTTTAAAAAAGGATATGAGTTGTTTATTTACCTACGTCAGATTTCAATAACATGAAAATAAAACACTACTTTGTACTCAATAAATATTTTTGATATTTTAAATACAATTTATTTGATCTATGAATTCAGGTATTACTAAAAACTGATTAAATAACTGATTTTATTGAAATTTAATTGTATTACTGATTTATATAGTAAATGCTACGGAGATATCCATCCAGCTATATTTTTATATTCTAATTTAAGGGTAAGTAGTAGGTGTAGTTAGAATAAAAATGCAGTCTTCTCATACACGTGGTTAATAAAATCAGTATGAAAATTTAACACACACATAGCAAATGACCTGGATGCTGATGAACTTTGTCGGAGTCATAATTATATTCCAATAAAAGTTTACTTCATGATAATAAATAGCACTGCCACCTGTAGTTCACCCAAATCTGAAGTTGCCATCAAATAATTTTGAATACCAATCAACTGCTGATTTATATTTGATTTCAGGAACTTCCTGTAGAAAAGTTTTAAAAATAACTGCCTAGATATAAATATTAAAGGAACCAAATGATGTTGTATAATCCACTAATCTTTCTTTAGAAAAACTCTATTTTTACTAATTTAGATTTGGTTTATTTCATTGCTTTTTTTAGACTAGTTGTATATATTGCTGTTCAAAATACATAAAAATAAGTGAAAATAAGCTGGCCTTGGTAGCATGTGCCTGTAGTTTCAGCTACTTGTGAGGATGAGGTGAAAAAATTGCTTGAGCTCAACAGTTCAAGACCAGCATGGGGAACATAGTGAGACATCATCTGAAAAAAAAATTAGCAAAAATATTTTATGGTTTATGTATTTATATGTAATGGTAATGTATGCATTCTAAGTATGCTCTGTTTTTTTCATATTTTAATAAAGGATTCATGAAGTCAGTAATTACTTCTCAGTTTTTCATAAGGTTATATGAAAGTATATGTAACAGAAGTTTTCCATGTTTATGAAGCCATTCATATTATACTAAACAAAGCAAAGAATAAATGAATCCTTTTATTAAATAAAATGAGAAAATTTGAAAATCTATTCTTACATGACCACTTCCTTAACTACAGGATTGACATCCCTACAGTTAATAATAGTGGTGTTACAGGTAATTTTCACATGGTTGTCAATAAGACAATGCATTGTTTTCTATCTGAGCCTATCATGTTACTCTTCATTTTTAATTAATCTGAATATTATTTAACTTCAGGAATTTCCAGTTTGATTCCCAGGAAAGTAAATCTAAATAAGGGTTATCTAAAAAACAAAAGAAGGCAACTTTGTTCTTTTTACCCCACAACTTAATGCATAGCTGCAAACTGAATTTTTCTAAACTTTATATCCATTAGCTCATTGTGGCTCCTCACAAGATCCAAGTTTACTGGCATTTAAATATATCAAATATGCAATAAAGATTTTAAGATAAAGAAGTCACCAGTAGGGAACCTAAGATTTTTTACCTCATACAAAGTATCTCCACAAATGGATTGCCCTAGGGAAGTAGTTTACAAAAGTTAATAAGCTTCAGAATATTTTTACCAAATGAGATCTCAAGTGTAAGTTCAATGTATAAAGCAAATATAGTAAAGTTGCTGTAACTGCTTATTGTTTGCCCTACTCCACTCTCCTCCGAGGAAGTCATCAAGGCTTAGAAGAGGCCTTTCTGTACAGCCTAAAGTGAAACACCTCTGCTTTAACTTGAAACATTCAAATACCATAATACTACACTTCTAACTGACAATGCTTCCACAGATATAAGTCCTTAGAGCATCAGTGGCTATTGAGGAAGGAAAATAATAGTCCCTGAATTGATCATTAATTCAGAGTCAGAGAATTAGGGCAAAAGTGCCATCCTTTCTCTGCCAAAACTTGTCCTAGGTGTTAACTTCTCTATTGCACTTTATGTATGTCCCTTCATCTATAAATGAAGAAATTGGTATCAGAGCACTTGACTGTGAAATAGGAAACATCCCTGTATAATCTACACATAAAATAAAAAGAAGTAGTCTCTGAGATAATGTATCATATTGAAACTGAAAGCAATAAATATTTTGTTCAAGGCAATTTGATAGAAATTAATTAATTTTATTAACTGAAAGTATTTTTCCTACTCACAGTCCAGTGTTCTGTTATTAATTTCTTCATTAATTTGGTGTTATAACTGAATACTCACAAGCCTAAACAATTAATGGATTTATTCTCTTTCTTGATATATAAAGACAATAAATGTATATGTTTGTTATATCTTTGTTGCATATATTATGTATTATATATAAAATATAATATTATATATAAATACATAGAGTTGACTTTTGAACAACCTGAGAATTAGGGGTACAGATCCCCAACATGGAAAAAATTACCTGTAACTTTTGGCTCCCCAAAAGTTAACTAGTAATAACCTACTGTTGACCAGAAGACTTACCTATAACGTGCACAGTAGATTAACACATATTTTATGCATTCATGACATAACTTTTCAGTTTTTTCAATGTTTTTAGGCTACCCAGTTTGTGAGGTTTTTCAAATTGTCACTAATGTGCAAAAACTTTTCAAAAATATTTATTGAAAAAAATCCTTGTATGAGTAGACTTGCACCGTTCAACCGTGTTGTTCAAGGATGTACAGAGAGAAAGAGAAATAGAGAGAGAATAAGTCTGTTAATTGTTTAAGCTTGTGAGTATCTAGTTATAACACCAAAATAAATTTACAAATTAAAAACAGAATTTACAAACTAGCAAAAGTCAATGTACAATAATGATTTAATACAATTACTATTGTTTTCATGATATTTATTATATTTCTGTTTACAATGCAAACATGGCATTTCCTGTACAATGCAAGTTCTACTGTGCTTTACCTGCCTACACATTATGTGGTAGGGGACGCTTCAATATTCCCTCTGTTACTCTCCCTTTGAGCTGAGATGAAAATATCCATTTGTACAACATACCTTAATGACACTTGGCCTTCATTTAGTGGTAACATATTATTTATACTTCTTTGTTCTTGGGGGCCATTGGAAACAAAGACTAATTGATGACATTGCAATTATAACTAGCAACAGAAACAATAGCAATGATGTCACACAACAGTGCTTGTTCAAGGCTAATGTATAAATAATACAGAATATGTTCACTTGTTTTTTTACTAAAATTAAATTCTCCTAGAAAACTTTTGGAGCTGTAAAATGTATTTCCACCTCCAAGTTCGGGAAGAACTGAGGTAAGCTGCCTGGGTAGTGTAATGTCCTCATTAGATCTCAAACACTTTTACTACTTTAGCGCACTGTACTGAGCCAAAATACCAAGGTTCTAACCCCTAGCTCAGTGGGGCTCCTTGAGGGAGAAAATCAGTCATTGTTAGCCCCCTGTGAAAGATTAGTTTTTTTCCTCTGTTTCTTCATGGCATAAAATGAGAATAATACCTACTTACAGGCTGTTTTAAAGATGAAAGGAAATAATGCATGTAAAAGCATCTTATAAATGGTGAAGTGCAATAAAATACAAGATATCATTAGTGCCTAGTAGCTTACCACGTTCAAAAGAGAGAACTTAGAGAAAAGAAAGTACTTTTTAAAAAGAGGTAAGTTTTAGTTTCAAAGACTGTATATTGTAGAAACACTTTCGGATCATTTTTTCCCTATTTTTACTTAATTAAAACATGTTTACCTAAGTCTTGCATTAATGCTATGAAGAGTGTTACAAAGTTTTTTTTTTAACAGAAATTGTGTTTTGAAGTAGTGTCAAAAATTAGTTTAAATAAACTTATGAAAATTTATCTATGCCCGTGCAAACACCTACTTGTATTCCTTTTCTCCGAAAGAAATTTAATTATATGCTTTTAAACTTAAAAAAGACTCGAAACATAATTTGCTAGGACTACTTCATAGAAAACATTTTTCAGTTATCAAATAACTGTTAGGATACCGACAGATAAATCTGAGTCAGTATATATATTTCAAGAAATTTTCTGTAACTAACATGTTTCTTTTACTAACATTGTGGCAAAAGTTTTATTCTCTGTCCCAAGACTAGTCATTCTTACTTTCTTAATTCTGCCTTAATTATTGTAGGATTTCTTTTAATAATAAGTTTTTCTCTGGAAATTACATGCACAAAATTTTGCATTTAAAAGTAAATATTTAATTCTCCTACCTTGACTATATGCCACACCAGTTAATTAAAAATAGATTGACTATTATTTGCCCACATAATGAATTAGGTTCAAATTCCAATAAAACTTTACTCCCTAGTTAGTGACTTTTAGGTCAAGTCACATCCTTTTAGACCTTTTGCCAGCATGGAGGGTCATTGTACTCCATTTAGAAAATGAATCATGATATAAAAAGTATTTCATTTATTATTCTGAGTTAATATACTTTTTCCGAACAACATATTGCAGATAATTTTCACGTGGTATTCTCAGGCCACATAGTTACAAATTATGTCAAATTTTATTTATAAAATAAATGTTATTAATTTATATATGTATTATATGGTACTTTAAAAATTTTAATAGAAATAGAATTTAAATGCTTCATTGTAATTTGGAATGATGTCACATCTATATGAATTCCATTTACATTTTAACTATTTAAGGAAGTGGAAAAAGTACAGAGAACAAAAGCCAATGCAATAGGGGAGATATTGTTTATGAGGCAAACATTTTAAGAAGGAGAGTTGGACACATGTCAGTGATTTGATGGAACTACTAGGGAAATTGAAAGTGTCTCTGGTCCCTTCATTAGATACTTGGCTCTAATTGGGATAGGTCATATCTGGTTTACTGTGTTTAGCTCCAGGAATCATTCGTTTTAATTATTTATTATTTTTAAGTTTTATTTTAAGTACATTCAGGGCTACATGTGCAGGTTAGCTACATAGATAAACTTGTGTCATGGGGATTGGCTATACAGATTACTTTGGCACCTAAATATTAAGTCTAGTCCCCATTAGTTATTTTTCCAGATCCTCTGCCTCCTCCCACTCTCCATCCTCTGATAGGCCTCAGTGTCTGTTGTTCTCCTTGTGTCCATGTGTTCTCATTATTTAGCTCCCATTTACAAGTGAGAACATACCATATTTAGTTTTCTGTTCCTGCATTAATTTGCTAAGGATAATGGCCTCCAGCTTCATCCATGTTCCTGCAAAAGACATGATCTCATTCTTTTTTTATGGCTGCATAGTATTCCATGGTGTGTATGTACCACATTTTCTTTATCCAGTCTAACATTGAGGGGCATTTAGGTTGATTCCCTATCTTTGCTGTTGTGAATAGTGCTGCAATGAACATATGCATGTATGTGACTATATAATAGAATGATTTATCATTCTGTCATTGGTGGGTCAGATGGTATTTCTGTTTTTGGGTCGTGCAGGAATCACCACACTCTTTTCCCCAATGGGTGAACTAATTTACACTTCCACCAACAGCGTATAAGCATTTCTTTTTCTCTGCAACCTTACCAGCATCTGTTTTTTTTTGACTTTTTAGTAATAGCCATTCTGACTGGTATGAGATGGTATCTCATTGTGGTTTTGATTGCATGTCTCTAATAATCAGTGAAATTAAGCTTTTTTCCATATGCGTGTTGGCCATATGTCTATCTTCTGTTGAAAAGTATTCATGTTCTTTACCCACATTTAAATCAGATTGTTTGTTTTGGTCTTGTAAATTTGTTTAAGTTCCTTATAGATGCTGGATATTAGACTTTCGTCAGATGCATAGTTTGCAAAAATTTCTCCCATTCTGTAGGTTATCTTTTCACTCTGTTAATAGTTTTGGGTTTTTTTGTTTGTTTGTTTGTTTTGTTTTGTTTTGCTGTGTAGAAGCTCTTTAGTTTAATTAGATCCCATTTGTCAGTTTTTGCTCTTGTTGCAACTGCATTTGGTGTCTTTGTCATGAAATCTTTACCTGTTTCTATGTCCAGGATGGTATTGCCAAAGTGTATTCCAGGGTTTTCAGCTTGGAGTTTCACATTTATCTTTAATCCAGCTTGAGTTTAATTTTGCATATGGTGTAAGGAAGGGGTCTAGTTTCAATCTTCTCCATATGGCTAGCCAGTTCTCCCAGAACCATTTATTGAATAGGGAGTCTTCTCCCAATTGCTTGCTTTTGTCAGTTTTGTTGAAGATCAAATGGTTGTAGCTGTGTGGCCTTATTTCTGGGCTCTCTATTCTGTTCAATTGGTGTACATCTCTGTTTCTGTACTGCTACCATGCTGTTTCAGTTACTGTAGACCAGTAGTATAGTTTGAAGTAGGGTAATGTGATATCTCCAGCTTTATTCTTTTGGCTTCGGATTGCCTAAACTATTCGGGCTCTTTTTGGTTCCATATGAATTTTAAAATAGGTCTTTTCTAGTTCTGTGAAGAATGTTACTAGTAGTTTGATAAAAAGAACCTTGAATCTATAAATTGCTTTGGGCAGTATGGCCATTTTAACAATGTTGATTTTATCCATGAGCACAAAATATTTTCCCATTTGTTTGTGTCAGCTCTGATATCTTTAAGCATTGGTTTGTAGTTGTCTTTGTAGAGATTTTTGACATCCCTGATTAGCTGTATTCCTAGGTATTATATTCTTTTTGTGGTTATTGTGCGTAGGATTATACTCCTGATTTGGCTCTCGGCTTGACTGTTGTTGGTGTATGAAAATGCTAGTGATTTTTATATGTTGATTTTGTATCCTGAGACTTTGATGAAGTTGTTTATCAGTTTAAGGAGCTTCGAGGTTGAGAGCATGAGATTTTCCAGATAAAGAATTATGTCATCTTCAAATAGAAATATTTTGACATGCTCTCTTCCTGTTTGGATGCCCTTTCTTTCTTTCTCTTGCCTGGCTGCTCTGGCCAGGACTTCCAATCTATGTTGAATAGAAGTGATGAGAGAGGGTATCCTTGTCTTATTTGGTTTTCAAGAGGGATGCTTCCAGCTTTCGCCATTCAGTATAATGTTGGCTGTGGGTTTATCATATATGGCTTTTATTATTTTGAGATTTGTTTCTTCAATATCTAGTTTATTGACAGTTTTTAACCTGAAGGAGTGTTGAGCTTCATTGAAAGCCTTTTATGCATGCATTGAGAGAATCACATGATTTTTTTCTTTAGTTCTGTTTATGTGATGAGTCACATTTATTGATTTGTGTATGTTGAACCAATCTTGATCACGGTGGATAAGCTTTTTGATGTTCTGCTGGGTTCGGTTTGCCAGTATTTTATTGAGGATTTTTGCATCAATATTCATCAGGGATATTGGCCTGAAGTTTTCCTTTTTTGTTATATCTCTGCCAGGTTTTGATAATAGGATGATGCTGGCCTCAAAGAATGAGTTAGAGAAAAGTCCCTCCTTTTCAATTGTTTGGAATAGTTTCAGTAGAAATGGTACGAGCTCTTCTTTGTACATCTGGTAGAATTTGGCTGTGAATCCGCCTCTTCCTGGGCTTTTTTTGGTTGGTAGGATATTTATCGTGATTAAATGTTGTTGGTCCATTCAGGGATTCAATTTGTTTCCATTGCAGTCTTTATGCATCCAAGGGTTTATCCATTTCTTCTAGATTTTCTAATTTGTGTAGAGCTGTTAATAATATTATCTGGGCCGGGTGCAGTGGCTCATGCCTGTAATCCCAGCACTTTGGGAGGCTGAGGCAGGTGGATCATCAGGTCAGGAGATAGAGACCAGCCTGGTCAACATGATGAAACCCCGTCTCTACTGAAAATACAAAAAAATTAGCTGGGCGTGGTGGGGCACGCCTGTAGTTCCAACTACTTCAGAGGCTGAGGTAGGAGAATCACTTGAACCTGGGAGGCGGAGGTTGCAGTGAGCCAAGATCGTGCCACTGCACTCCAGCCTGGGTGACAGAGCGAGACTCTGTCAAAATAATAATAATAATAATAATAATAATATTCTCTTGTGGTTATTTGTATTTCTGTGGAGTCAGTGGTAATATCTCACTTGTCATTTCTAATTGGGTTTATTTGAATTCTCTCTTCTTTATTAGTTTAGCTAGTGGTCTATCTATTTTATTAGCTTTTCAAAATACCATCTTCTAGATTCATTTATGTTTTGAATTTTTTTGTGTCTTAGTCTCCTTCAGTTCAGCTCTGATTTTTGTTATTTTCTGTCTTTTTCTAGCTTTGGAGTTGCTTTGCTCTAGTTTCTCTAGTTCTTTTAGTTGTGACAATAGGTTGTTAAATTGGGATCTTTCTAAGTTTTGATATGGATATTTAGTGCTATAAATTTTCCTCTTAACACTGCATTTGCTGTGTCTCAGAGATTCTGGTATGTTGTATCCTTGTTCTCATTTCAAATAACTTCTTATTGTCTTTAATTTCATTATTTACCCAAAAGTCATTCAGGAGCAGGTTATTCAATTTCCATGTGATTGTATGATTTTGAGCAATTTTCTTAGTTGTGATTTGTAATTTTATTGCACTCTGGTCTGAGATGGTGGTTGTTATGATTTCAGTTCTTTTGCATTTGCTGAGGAGTGTTTTGTGTCGATTATGTGGTCCTGTTTAGAGTATGTGCCATGTGGTAATGATAATAATATACATTTTGTTGTTTTTGGGTGGAGAGTTCCGTAGATGTCTATCAGATCCATTGATCCAGTGCTCAGTTCAGGTCCTGAATATCTTTGTTAATTTTCTGCCTTGATGATCTGTCTAATACTGTCATGGGATGTTGAAATTTCCCATTATTATTGCGTGGAAGTCTAAGTCTAAGTCTCTTTGAAGATCTCTGAGAACTTGGTTTATGAATCTGGGTGCTCTGGTGTTGGGTGCATATATTTTTAAAATAGCTCTTCTTGGCAAATTGAATCCTTTACCATTATGTAATGCCCATCTTTATCCTTTTTGTTCTTTGTTGGTTTAAAGTCTGTTTTTTCTCACATTAAGATAGCAGCTCCTGCTGTTTTCTGTTTTCCATTTGCTTGGTGGATTTTTCCCCATCCTTTTGAGTCTATGGGTGTCATTGCATGTGAGATGAGTCTTCTGAAGACAGCATACCAATGGGTCTTGGTTCTTTAGCCAGCTTTCTACTCTGTGCCTTTTAATTTGGGCATTTAGCCAATTTACATTCAAAATTAGTATTAATATGTGTGAATTTGATCCTGTCTTCATGATGTTAGCTGGTTATTTTGCAGACTTGTTTCTGTGGTTGCTTTATAGTATCACTGATCTGTGTACTTCAGTGTGTTTTTGTAGTGACTGGTATTGATCTTTCCTCTCCATATTTAGTGTTTCCTTCAGGAACTCTTGTAAGGCAACTCTGGTGGTATCAAATTCCCTCAGCATTTGCTTCTCTGAAAGATATCTTATTTCTCCTTTGCTTATGAAGCTTGATTTGGCTAAATATTAAATTCTTGGTTAAAATCCTTTTTTTTTTTTTTGAGACAGAGTCTTGCTCTATTGCCCAGGCTGGAGTGCAATGGTGCAATCTCAGCTCACTGCAACCTCTGCCTCCTGGGTTCAGGCGATTCTCCTGCCTCAGCCTCCCAAGTAGTTGAGATTATAGGCACGTGCCACCACACCCAGCTAATTTTTGTATTTTTAGTAGAGACAGGGTTTCTCCATGTTGGCCAGGCTGGTCTTGAACTCCTGACCTCAGGTGATCCGCCCACCTCCTCCTCCCAAACTGCTAGGATTACAGGCATGAGCCATTATGCCCAGCCTTAATTTTTTTTTTTTTTAAGAATGTCTAATATAGGCACCCATTTTTTTCTGGCTTACAGGGTTTCTGCTGTTAGTCTGATGAGCTTCCCTTTGTAGGTGACCTGACCTCTCTCTCTAGCTGCCTCTAATACTTTTTCTTTCAGTTTGACCTTGGAGAACTAAAAATTATGTGTCTTTGGGATGATTTTCTTGTGAAGTGTCTTAGTGGGGCTCTCTGAATTTCCTGAATTTGAATGTTGACCTTTCTTTCTAGGTTGTGGAGGTTATCATGGATGATATCCTGAAATACGTTTTCCAATTTGCTTACACTCACCTCACCTCTTTTAGGGACGCCACTGAGTCATAGGTTTGGTTTCTTTACATAATTCCATATTTATCAGTGGTTTTGTTTGTTGCTTTTTATTCTTTTTTTTTCTCTATTCTTGTCTGACTGACTTATTTCAGAAAGCCAGTCTTCAGTTTCTGAGAGTCTTTCCTCAGTTTGTTCTATTCTGCTATTAATATTTGTAATTGCATTATGAAAGTCCAGTATTGTGTTTTTCACCTCTATCAGGTTGGTTATGTTCTTTTCTATACTGGCTATTTTGTCTGTGAGCTCTGGCATTGTTTTATCATGATTCTTAGTTTCCTTGGATTAGGTTTCAATGTGCTCCTGTAGCTCAATGATCTTTGTTCCTATCCATATTCTGAATTCTTTTTCCGTCATTTCAGGCATCTTAGACTGGTTCAGAACTCTTGCTGGAGAGATGATGTGATTGCTTGGAGAAAAGAAGGCACTCTGGCTTTTGAGTTGTCATGGCTCTTGCATAGGCTCTTTCTTATCTTTGTGGGCTGATATTTCTTCAATTTTTGAAGTTGCTGACCTTTGGATTTTTTTTTTCTTTTATCCCTTTTGATTACCTTGAGGTTTTGATTGTTGCATAAGGTGGGTTGAGTCAACTGGCTTTGTTTCTGGAAGATTTTAGGGGGCCAGTGCTCAGCCCTCAATTCCTGGACTGCATGCTCTAAATCTGGAGGACTTACATTGGTTTCCATTTTTGTTCTCTTGCTCCTCAAGGCTTGAAATCCACTGCTCAGAGGATGCTGAGGTGCTCCTGGACTGCTGGTCACTACACTCTGATGGGTGGTGCCAGCCAAACCTAGTGTGGTGGCTATGGGATGTGTCCTCCTTTGTATGTATCAGCAGCAGTGTCAGTGGCAGAACAAGAGGGAGCACACTGATCAGCTGTGGCAGCATGCTAGTGGGTGCTGGGGTGCCCACCTCTGTGTGGGCATTCACAACAGCGATGGAGGCAGCACAGCACATGTGGGGGTGCGAGGCTGCTGACGACTGTGTGTGCGGTTGCACTGTTAGTGGTATTAACATGGAGGTGGGGTACTGACGGCTGCAGCTCTGTGTGCACTGTCTGTGCATCACATCCACGGCAGGGAAGGGTCCGCTGTTCTCTGTGCCTAGTTTCACTACTGCCCAGGCTGGCTGGCTCTGTGCCTGCCAAGGCTCCCACAGCAATGGCGGTCGGGCAGGGACGGTGGGGCTGGGGGACAGAATGTGTGGGCAGAGTGCACTCGGCAATAGCAGCAGTGGCAGGGCAGGGTCAATGCACACACGTGCATTGGTGGGGCAGAGAAGGCAAAATCCGCCTGTGGACACACACACTGGCAAAGCAATGTGGAGGGTGCTCATAGGCCCTAGGGAAGCCGCAGTGGTAGGAGGGAACAGGAGGCCTGCTCTGTGGCCATGGGGCCTGCCCCACTGTGGTTCTCCAGCCAGTCAGGCATGTTCCACCAGTGCAGAATGTATGATATGGGGACCCAGGGCACCCAAGGCTGCCTTGCAGGCAGGCACAACTAGCATGGGGTCCTGGGAATGACCAGAGGTACTCAGGTTGGACTGGCCTCATCTGATGGGCAAGCTCACCCTACTGAGTTCAGGTATGACAATTCCTCTAGGGCTAGAGCCTCCTATGGGATCAAGTCAAGCAGAGGAAGACTTGATGGCCCTGCTTTGCTGAAGATGCTCCCACACCAAACCCCCTGGGCTCCATACCAACTGGTGCGCTACCCCTAACACTTCTCTAAGCTGCTATCCCTGCCAATTCAAGTGTCTGTGGTGGTCCAGGGGTCTCCGCCTGCCAGGATTCCAGAGGCTCATGGCGAGGGCAGATTGCTCTTTGCCAGTTCAACTCACCCATTCTAGAGTCATTTGGAACCAGGAGTGAGTCCCCGTGTGCTGTAGCCTTGTGCAGTGTTTCCGGCTTCCTCCCCTTTCAGTCCAGCTTCCTTGTCTTTCTTCCACCTACTCTCAGTGCCTTCTCTCCAAAGATCTGTTAGCAATTCCTTTTTTAATTTTAGTGGTACCTAGTAGGTATATATACTTACGGGGTACATTAGATGTTTTGATACAGGTATACAATGTGAAATAAGCACATCATAGAGAATGGGGTATCCATCCCCTCAGTCATTTATCCTTTGAATTACAAACAATCCAATTATACTCTTTAAATTATTTTAAAATGTACAATTAAGTTATTATTTATTATAGTCACCCTGTTGTGCTATTTTGATTTTTAGATCCCACAAATAAGTGAGGACATGCAATGTTTGTCTTTCTGGGTCTGGCTTATTTCACTTAATGATCTCCAGTTCCATCCATGTTGTGGCAAATGTCTGGATCTCATTCTTCTTTTATGGCTGAATAGTACTCCATTTTGTATGTGTATCACATTTTCTTTATTCATTCATCTGTTGATGGATACATCTGTTGATGGATCTGTTGTTTTGTTGGCAACAGATCTATGGGTCTTATTTTTTTTTAATCTATTCAGTCACTCTATGTCTGTTGATTAGAGAATTTAGTCTATTTACATTTAATGGTGATATTGATAACTAAGTACTTACTCCTACCATTTTGTTATTTGTTTGCTGGTTTTTTGGTCTTCTCTTCCTTCTTTCTCACCTTTCTGTCTTCCTCTAGTGAGGGTGATTTTCTCTGGTGATATGATTTTGTTTCTTCCTTTTTATTTTTTGTTTGTCCATCATATTTCTTTTTGGTTTGAGATTACCATAAGGCTTGCAAATACTATTTTATAACCCATTATTTTAACCTGATAACAACTTAATGCTATTTGCATAAACAAGCAAAAAGAAAACTAATAAAAACTCTGTGCCTTAATTTTGTCCCCCTTTTTAATTTTTTGTTATTTCTATGTGTATCTTATTGCAGTGACATTTTCTTCTGAAGTTGTAGTTATTATATTTGATTGGTTCATCATTTAGTCTTTCTACTTTGGATAAGAGTAGTTTACACACCAAAATTGCAGTTTTAAAACATTTTGTGTTTGTGTACTTACTATAACCAGTGTTTATTGCCTTCATTACAAAACTCATCAATGTCCTTTTCTTTCGAATTAAAGTACTACCTTTAGCATTTCTGGTAGGACAGGTCTAGTGTTGTTAAAATCCCTCAGCTTTTGTTTGTATGGGAAAGTCTTTATTTCTGTTTCGTGTTTGAAGGATATTTTTGTGGGATATACTATTCTATGGTAAAAGTCTTTTTACTCCAGCACTTCAAATATGTCATGCCACTCTCTCCCGGCCTGTAAGGTTTCCACTAAAAAGTCTGCTGCCAGACATACTGGAATGCCATTGTATTATTTTGTTTTTTGTTTTTTCTCTTGCTGCTTTTAGGATAATTTCTTTATCCTAGACCTTTGGGAGTTTGATTATTAAATGACTTGAGATAGTCTTCTTTGGGTTAAATCTGCTTGGTGTTCTATAACTTTCTTGGACATAGATATTGATATCTTTCTCTAGGTTTGGGAAGTTCTGTCATTATCCATTTGAATAAACTTTCTACCCTTATCTTTCTCTACCTCCTTTTTAAGGCCAATCACTCTTAGATTTGCCCTTTTGAGGCTATTTTCTGGATCCTGTAGGTATGCTTCATTGTTTTTTATTCTTTTTTCTTTTGTCTCTTCTGACTGTGTATTTTCAAATTACCACTGGATTGGTGATTCCCCTCTGATGAGTGCTGGTTTAAATGTTTCTTCCATGGGCATGTATTGGCTGAGTTTGATCGGCTTTCCTCTCTCCAAGCTCACTGATTTCTTTCTTCTGCTTGATCAATTCTGTATTAAAAGACTTTGATTCATTCTTCAGTATGCCAATTGCATTTTTCAGCTCCATAATTTCTGCTTGATTCTTTTTAATTATTTTAATCTCTTTATTAAATTCATCTGATAGGATTCTGAATTCCTTAAGTGTTAGATTTCTTTGGGTTTCCTCAACACAGCTATTTTGAATTCACTGTCTGAAAGGTCACACATCTCTGCTTCTCCAGGACTGGTCCCTGCACCTTATTTAATTTAACTATTTGGTGAGTTCATGTTTTCCTGGATGGTGCTGATGCTAGTAAATGTTCTTCAGTGTCAGGGCATTGAACTAGATTTTTACTGTAGTCTTCACTATTTGGACTTATTTGTAGCTGTCCTTCTTGGGAAGGCTTTCCAGATATTTGAAAGGACTTGTGTGTTGTGATCTAAGCTATATCTGCTTTATGGGGCACTCCAAGCCCAGTAAAGGTATGGTTCTGGCAAACTCTCTATAGAGAGTCTTCAAGAATCTTAATGGTTTTAGACAAGATCTGGTAGACCACCTTCATGGTTTTGGACAAGATCTGGTAGAATTCTTGAGATTGCCAGGCAGAAACTCTGATTCTCTTCCCTTACTTTCTCTCAGACATACAGAGTCTCCCTCTCCGTTTTGAGCCACCTAAAGCTGGAAGTGGATTCACACAAGCTCCCCTGTGGCCACCACCACTATGACTGCACTAGGTTAGACCTGGAGCCAGCACAGCTCTGGATCTTGCCCAAGGCCTACTGTAACTGCTCCCGAATACTGCTTATGATTCCTCAAGGCCCTGGGGCTCTACAAGCAGCAAGTGGCAAAGCCAGCTAGGCCTGTCTTCTTCCCTTCAGGATAGTGAGTTTCCCCAGGCCAGGTATGAGTCCAGAGTGCCTTCCAGGAGTCAGGGGCTAGAGTTAAATACCTTAGAAGTCTACCTGGTATTCTATTATATTGCAGCAGATCTGGCACTCACACCACAAGATGTAATCCTTCCCACTCTTTCCTCTCCTTTCCAAAGGCAGATGAGACTCACCCATAGCCACCACCACTCCAGGCCACAAGGAATACTTTCAGACTAACTTCAATGTTTCCTTAAGGCCCAAGGTCTCTTAAATCAGCTTGTCATGAATGCTGCCTGGCCTGGGACACACCCTTCAGGGCAGTGGACTCCCTTCTGGCCCAGTGCAGGTCCAGAAGTGCCATCCATGAGTCAAGTCCTGGAATTGGGGACCCAAGAGACCGCTTGGTGCTTTGCCCCACTGTGGCTGCTCTGGTACCAGACAGAGTCCCCTTTACTTTTCTCTCTGCTTTTCTCAAGCAGAAGTTTTGCCTCATGGACAACATAGCTAGTAATGTGCTGAGTCTCACCTGAGGTCAGTATATCTCAGAGGCTCACCCAAGGCACTTGATTAGTACCTGAGTATTGCTGCCGTTTGTTCAGGACCCAAGGACTCTTCAGTTAGCACGTGATGAATCCTGCCAGGATTGGGTTGTTTCCTTCAAAGTACCAGGTTCCCTTCTGTCCCAGGGTGTGTCTAGAAAAGTCATCTGGGAGCATCTGGAATGAGGGACTGGATCTGGAATGGGGTCTTAACAGGGACCTCACAACTCTGATCAGTGACCTAACCTGCTATGGCTGAGCTGGTGTCCTAGATGCAAGTCCTCCTCACTCTTTCCTCTCCTCATCTCAAGTGGAAGGAAGAGGTCACTTTTGAAGCCCTGAGCTGTGCAGCCTGGGGTTAAGGGAGGGGTGATGCCAGCACTCCTTTGGGTGCCCCAGTTGGTGTTTCAGTATGTCATGTGCCAGCCCAGTCCACTGTCCCTGGGCCTAGTTTAGCACTAGGACTCACTTAAGAGATGCAATCCTCATGGCCTTGACTGCCCCTGAAGTTTACTTGGAGACACAGAGTGCTGTAGTCCTCAGCGGTGAGGTTTGCAATCACTCAACTTTGGACTGCTGGATTGGTGATTCCCATCTAGCTAGGGCTGGTTGAAATACTTCTTCCATGGCTGGGCTTCAGCTGAGTTCGATCCAGTTTTCTTTTGTGCTCTAACAGGACAGCAGTGAATTAGATGCCTCACAGTTGCTGTGTTCTCCCTCCTCCAGTGCCCAGAGACTCTGCACCAGCCTGTGCTTCAGGGGGTGGGGGAGGGGTGCTGTCAGTGATTCAGGACTGTTTTCTCTATCTCTTCAGTGCCTCTTTCAGCAATATGAAGTGCAAACCAGGCACTGTGAGTACTCACCTGATTTTTGGTTCTTATGAAGGTGTTTTGTCTGTGTAGATAGTTGTTAACTTGGTGTCCTTGCAGGGGATGGGGTCGGGGACAATCAGTGAAGCTTTCTATTCCATCCTTTTGCTCCCATATGGTAATTTTTTTTAAAAGGAGGTCCCTTACATATTTTCTGAATTGTCTCAGGACGTAATTTTATTCATAACATCACTCAGTAGATGTTCTATGCAAGAAATCATAAATATTTGGGTTGTAATAAAATTGCTTTGGGTGAGTGTTGCTTGAGTAACTGACTGCAGGCTTTTGCCTGCCACATCATGGAATTTCAAAGTGTCCAAAAAATAAACAAATCTCCCTTGATATGATCACCCTTGGAGCTTCCTAGCAAGTAGAAGAGGCCACACAGTTAGGGTTGAACATTCGTGTTTCTACTTTGGAGTCAGAAGCCAAGAGAATAAATGAATGTTATGATGAAGTTAAGATTTTCTAGCCCTTTAGTAAGAACTGTTATTACTGATGTAAAGGTGGTGATAAAGCAATAAGCCAAACACAGAGACATATGAACCACAGTTATAAGAAAAGAAAGATTAAACAGAGAAATGTGCTCTGAGAGTTAGTACTCTCTACAGGGATAAATCTGGCTTTTATTTGAAAGGTATTTTTTTATTATTATTTTTTATTATACTTTAGGTTTTAGTGTACATGTGCACAATGTGCAGGTTTGTTACATATGTATCCATGTGCCATGTTGATTTCCTGCACCCATTAACTCGTCATTTAGCATTAGGTATATCTCCTAATGCTGTCCCTCCCCCCCTCCCCCCACCCCACAACAGTCCCCAGAATGTGATGTTCCCCTTCCTGTGTCCATGAGTTCTCATTGTTCAATTCCCACCTATGAGTGAGAACATGCGGTGTTTGGTTTTTTGTCCTTGCAATAGTTTGCTGAGAATGATGTTTTCCAGTTTCATCCATGTCCCTGCAAAGGACACAAACTCATCATTTTTTATGGCTGCATAGTATTCCATGGTGTATATGTGCCACATTTTCTTAATCCAGTCTATCATTGTTGGACATTTGGGTTGGTTCCAACTCTTTGCTATTGTGAATAGTGCTGCAATAAACATATGTGTGCATGTGTCTTTATAGCAGCATGATTTATAGTCCTTTGGGTATATACCCAGTAATGGGATGGCTGGGTCAAATGGTATTTCTAGTTCTAGATCCCTGAGGAATCGCCACACTGGCTTCCACAATGGTTGAACTAGTTTACAGTCCCACCAACAGTGTAAAAGTGTTCGTATTTCTCCACATCCTCTCCAGCACCTGTTGTTTCCTGCTTTTTTAATGATGGCCATTCTAACTGGTGTGAGATGGTATCTCACTGTGGTTTTGATTTGCATTTCTCTGATGGCCAGTGATGATGAGCATTTTTTCATGTGTCTGTTGCCTGCATAAATGTCTTCTTTTGAGAAGTGTCTGTTCATATCCTTTGCCCACTTTTTGATGGGGTTGTTTGTTTTTTTCTTGTAAATTTGTTTGAGTTCATTGTAGATTCTGGATATTAGCCCTTTGTCAGATGAGTAGGTTGCAAAAATTTTCTCCCATTCTGTAGGTTGCCTGTTCACTCTGATGGTAGTTTCTTTTGCTGTGCAGAAGCTCTTTAGTTTAATTAGATCCCATTTGTCAATTTTGGCTTTTGTTGCCATTGCTTTTGGTGTTTTAGACATGAAGTCCTTGCCCACGCCTATGTCCTGAATGGTTTTGCCTAGGTTGTCTTGTAGGATTTTTATGGTTTTAGGTCTAACATGTAAGTCTTTAATCCATCTTGAATTAATTTTTGTATAAGGTGTAAGGAAGGGATCCAGTTGCAGCTTTCTACATATGGCTAGCCAGTTTTCCCAGCACCATTTATTAAATAGGGAATCCTTTCCCCATTTCTTGTTTTTGTCAGGTTTGTCAAAGATCAGATAGTTGTAGATATGTGGCATCATTTCTGAGGGCTCTGCTCTGTTCCATTGATCCATATCTCTGTTGTGGTACCAGTACCATGCTGTTTTGGTTACTGTAGCCTTGTAGTATAGTTTGAAGTCAGGTAGCATGATGCCTCCAGCTTTGTTCTCTTGGCTTAGGATTGACTTGGTGATGCGGGCTCTTTTTTGGTTCCATATGAACTTTAAAGTAGTTTTTTCCAATTCTGTGAAGAAAATCATTGGTAGCTTGATGGGGATGGCATTGAATCTATAAATGACTTTGGGCAGTATGGCCATTTTCACGATATTGATTCTTCCAACCCATGAGCATGGAATGTTCTTCCATTTGTTTGTATCCTCTTTTATTTCATTGAGCAGTGGTTTGTAGTTCTCCTTGAAGAGGTCCTTCACATCCCTTGTAAGTTGGATTCCTAGGTATTTTATTCTCTTTGAAGCAATTGTGAATGGGAGTTCACTCATGATTTGGCTCTCTGTTTGTCTGTGATTGGTGTACAAGAATGCTTGTGATTTTTGTACATTGATTTTGTATCCTGAGACTTTGCTGAAGTTGCTAATCAGCTTAAGGAGATTTTGGGCTGAGACAATGGGATTTTCTAGATATACAATCATGTCATCTGCAAACAGGGACAGTTTGACTTCCTCTTTTCCTAATTGAATACCCTTTATTTCCTTCTTCTGCCTGATTGCTCTGGCCAGAACTTCCAGCACTATGTTGAATAGGAGTGGTGAGAGAGGGCATCCCTGTCTTGTGCCAGTTTTCAGAAGGAGTGCTTCCAGTTTTTGCCCATTCAGTATGATATTGGCTATGGGTTTGTCGTATATAGCTCTTATTATTTTGAGATACATCTCATCAATACCTAATTTATTGAGAGTTTTTAGCATGAAGGGTTGTTGAATTTTGTCAAAGGCCTTTTCTGCATCTATTGAGATAATCATGTGGTTTTTGTCTTTGGTTCTGTTTATATGCTGGATTACATTTATTGATTTGCGTATGTTGAACCAGCCTTGCATCCCAGGGATGAAGCCCACTTGATCATGGTGGATAAGCTTTTTGATGTGCTGCTGGATTCGGTTTGCTAGTATTTTATTGAGGATTTCTGCATCAATGTTCATCAAGGATATTGGTCTAAAATTCTCTTTTTTGGTTGTGTCTCTGCCTGGCTTTGGTATCAGGACGATGCTGGCTTCATAAAATGTGTTAGGGAGGATTCCCTCTTTTTCTATTGATTGGAATAGTTTCAGAAGGAATGGTACCAGTTCCTCCTTGTACCTCTGGTAGAATTAAGATGTGAATCCATCAGGTCCTGGACTCTTTTTGGTTGGTAAGCTATTGATTATTGCCACAATTTCAGAACCTGTTATTGGTCTATTCAGAGATTCGACTTCTTCCTGATTTAGTCTTGGGAGGGTGTATTTGTCGAGGAATTTATCCATTTCTTCTAGATTTTCTAGTTTATTTGCATAGAGGTGTTTGTAGTATTCTCTGATGGTAGATTGTATTTCTGTGGGATCGGTGGTGATATCCCCTTTTTCATTTTTTATTGCATCTATTTGATTCTTCTCTCTTTTCTTTTATTAGTCTTGCTAGCAGTCTATCAATTTTGTTGATCTTCTCAAAAAACCAGCTCCTGGATTCATTAATTTTTTGAAGGGTTTTTTGTGTCTATTTCCTTCAGTTCTGCTCTGATTTTAGTTATTTCTAGCCTTCTGCTAGCTTTTGAATGTGTTTGCTCTTGCTTTTCTAGTTCTTTTAATTGTGATGTTAGGGTGTCAATTTTGGATCTTTCCTGCTTTCTCTTGTGGGCTTTTAGTGCTATAAATTTCCCCCTACACACTGCTTTGAATGTGTCCCAGAGATTCTGGTATGTTGTGTCTTTGTTCTCATTGGTTTCAAAGAACATCTTTATTTCTGCCTTCATTTCATTATGTACCCAATAGTCATTCAGGAGCAGGTTGTTCAGTTTCCATATAGTTGAGCGGTTTTGAGTGAGTTTTTTAATCCTGAGTTCTAGTTTGATTGCACTGTGGTCTGAGAGACAGTTTGTTATAATTTCTGTTCTTTTACATTTGCTGAGGAGAGCTTTACTTCCAACTATGTGGTCAATTTTGGAATAGGTGTGGTGTGGTGCTGAAAAAAATGTATATTCTGTTGATTTGGGGTGGAGAGTTCTGTAGATGTCTATTAGGTCCACTTTGTTTAGAGCTGAATTCAATTCCTGGATATCCTTGTTAACTTTCTGTCTCGATGATCTGTCTGATGTTGACAGTGGGGTGTTAAAATCTCCCATTATTATTGTGTGGGAGTTTAAGTCCCTTTGTAGGTCACTCAGGACTTTCTTTATGAATCTGGGTGCTCCTGTGTTGGGTGCATATATATTTAGGATAGTTAGCTCTTCTTGTTGAATTGATCCCTTTACCATTATGTAATGGCCTTCTCTGTCTCTTTTGATCTTTATTGGTTTAAAGTCTATTTTATCAGAGACTAGGATTGCAACCCCTGCCTTTTTTTGTTTTCCATTTGCTTGATAGATCTTCCTCCATCCCTTTATTTTGAGTCTATGTGTGTCTCTGCACGTGAGATGGGTTTCCTGAATACAGCACACCGATGGGTCCTGACTCCTTATCCAGTTTGCCAGTCTGTGTCTTTTAATTGGAGCATTTAGCCCATTTACATTTAAAGTTAATATTGTTATGTGTGAATCTGATCCTGTCATTATGATGTTAGTTGGTTATTTTGCTCATTAGTTGATGCAGTTTCTTCCTAGCCTCGATGGTCTTTACAATTTGTCATGTTTTTGCAGTGGCTGGTACCGGTTGTTCCTTTCCATGTTTAGTGCTTCCTTCAGGAGCTGTTTTAGGGCAGGCCTGGTGGTGACAAAATCACTCTGCGTTTGCTTGTCTGTAAAGTATTTTATTTCTCCTTCACTTATGAAGCTTAGTTTGGCTGGATAGGAAATTCTGGGTTGAAAATTCTTTTCTTTAAGAATGTTGAATATTGGCCCCCACTCTCTTCTGGCTTGTAGAGTTTCTGCCGAGAGATCAGCTGTTAGTCTGATGGGCTTCCCTTACTGGGTAACCCGACCTTTCTCTCTGGCTGCCCTTAACATTTTTTCCTTCATTTCAACTTTGGTGAATCTGACAATTATGTGTCTTGGAGTTGCTCTTCTCGAGGAGTATCTTTGTGGCATTCTCTGTATTTCCTGAATCTGAATGTTGGCCTGCCTTGCCAGATTGGGGAAGTTCTCCTGGATAATATCTTGCAGAGTGTTTTCCAACTTGGTTCCATTCTCCCCGTCATTTTCAGGTACACCAATCAGATGTAGGTTTGGTTGTTTCACGTAGTCCCAAATTTCTTGGAGGCTTTGTTCATTTCTTTTTATTCTTTTTTCTCTAGACTTCCCTTCTCGCTTCATTTCATTCATTTCATCTTCCATCAGCGATACCCTTTCTTCCAGTTGATCGCATCTGCTACTGAGGCTTCTGCGATCTTCATGTAGTTCTCGAAACTTGGCTTTCAGCTCCATCAGCTCCTTTAAGCCCTTCTCTCCATTGGTTATTCTAGTTATCTATTTTTCTAATTTTTTTTTCAAAGTTTTTAACTTCTTTGCTATTGTTTTGAATTTCCTCCCGTAGCTCAGAGTAGTTTGATCGTCTGAAGCCTTCTTCTCTCAACTCGTCAAAGTCATCCTCCACCCAGCTTTGTTCCGTTGCTGGTGAGGAACTGCGTTCCTTTAGAGGAGGAGAGGTGCTCTGCTTTTTAGAGTTTCCAGTTTTTCTGCTCTGTTTTTTCCCCATCTTTGTGGTTTTATCTACTTTTGGTCTTTGATGATGGTGATGTACAGATGGGTTTTTGGTGTGGGTGTCCTTTCTGTTTGTTAGTTTTCCTTCTACCAGACAGGACCCTCAGCTGCAGGTCTGTTGGAGTTTACTAGAGGTCCACTCCAGACCCTGTTTGGCTGGGTGACAGCAGCGGTGGCTGCAGAACAGCGGATTTTCGTGAGACCACAAATTCAGCTGTCTGATAGTTCCTCTGGAAGTTTTGTCTCAGAGGAGTACCCGGCCGAGTGAGGTGTCAGTCTGTCCCTACTTGGGGGGTGCCTCCCAGTTAGGCTGCTCAGGGGTGAGGGACCCACTTTAGGAGGCAGTCTGTCCGTTCTCAGATCTCCAGCTGCGTGCTGGGAGAACCACTACTCTCTTCAAAGCTGTCAGTCAGGCAGGGACAGTCTCTGGAGGTTCCTGCTGACCTTTTGTTTGTCTGTGCCCTGCCCCCAGAGGTGGAGCCTACAGAGGTAGGCAGGCCTCCTTGAGCTATGGTGGGCTCCACCCAGTTCGAGCTTCCTGGCTGCTTTGTTTACCTAAGCAAGCCTGGGCAATGGTGGGCGCCCCTCCCCCAGCCTCGCTGCTGCCTTGCAGCTTGATCTCAGACTGCTGTGCTAGCAATCAGCGAGCCTCCGTGGGCATAGGACCCTCCGAGCCAGGTGCGGGACACAATCTCCTAGTGTGCCGTTTTCCAGGCCCGTTGGGAAAGCGCAGTATGAGGGTGGGACTGACCCGATATTCCAGGTGCCGTCTGTTACCCCTTTCTTTGTCTAGGAAAGGGAACTCCCTGACCCCTTGCACTTCCCGAGTGAGGCAGTGCCTCGCCCTGCTTAGGCTCGTGCACGGTGCGCTTCACCGACTGTCCTGCACCCACTGTTTGGCACTCCCTAGTGAGATGAAACCGGTACCTCAAGCAGAAATGCAGAAATCACCAGTCTTCTGTGTCACTCAGGCTGGGAGCTGGAGACGGGAGCTGTTCCTATTCGGCCATCTTGGCTCCACCCCCCCTTGAAAGGTATTTTTTTTCTTTTCTGGTATTAAAGCTAGACCAGACTATAAAGTATCATGTCGAATAGCCACATTGATAATACTGATGAAATATGCAGGTGTGATATCGGTTAGCATTTTTTCTCTATTTCCTTTTTAGATTTTATTTTATTTTTTGACTAACCAAACACAAATATTAGAACCAATATTGTTTAAAATAATGTATTACTACATACTCAAAACATTTATTTAGAAAAAATAAACTACATGCATATTATGGAATAGAATTTTTCTACAGCATTTTAATATAGAATCCTGGAGGAAATTGAATGAGGATTATTTAGATGATTTTGTGTTTCTTAAAATTCAGATACTTTAAAAATTTTATTTCTATTATTTAACTGTTGGTTTTTGCTAGAGAAAAATCATTGCAAGCTAGGAATAACAAAAAAATGATAAAAATACAAAACAAACTGAGTTAAAGTAAACATTTTAGAGTACCTGAAGAAGTCAAATCCAAGAAGTACTAACATTAAAAATCCACCAGGAGTTTTTAGGTAATGGCAATGCAATGACTACACCTCAATTGTTTGAAAAAACTGTCTGACTCCATGACTTTCAAATATAGATTTTTTGGAGTAAAATAATCAAATAAGGCTTCTAGAGGAAAAGAGAAAGGGTTTATTATTGATGGGACTATAAATCATATCTCTATAGAATTAAATCAAATTTTTCATTTTTTGATGAGGAATATTCTATTACTTGATGAATAAAATGATCCTTTGAGTTATATCATTTTTCCTTCAACAAACAATTCTGCATTATAACTTATTACTTTAACTGGATATATTAGTCATTAGTACTTTCCTCATTTTTCTTTCTCTAGTCTACTAGGCACAATAATGCTTCCCCACACTGGAAGTTAGGCATGGCTATAAGGCTGGGACTAGAGTGGAGGGAAAGAGATCTTCATTTCTGGTGCAAAATTTAAGGAGGTGCCAAAACACAGTAATCAAAAAAAAATGTTCAATGCAATATTTTAAAGAATCAAAATTAACGCAAAAAATTCCAGTATGATCAAAATATCTAAATGTTAATAATTGTATGATGAATAATAATGATTTCTCTTTTTGTCTTAGGCAGCAACATGGCAGGGTTGGCTCTATACTGATTCATGATTGAGTTACCGGTATCTAATCATAATAACATGAATTTAAAACCATGCTCCTGGGAGGATTCAATTATTGGACATACACATGTAACAAAAATTATTCAAATAATAGAATCACACTATCAGTCAAATGTATTAAAACAACATCTTTTTTTTTTTTTTTTTTTTGAGACAGGGTCTTGTTCTATCACCCAGGCTAGAGTGCAGTAGCCTGATCTCGGCTCACTGCAGCCTCCACCTTTTGCATTCATGTTCATCGATTCTCTTGCCTCAGCCTCCCAAGTAGCTGAGATTGCAGGCACCCACAACCACTCCTGGCTAATTTTTGTATTTTTGGTAGAGACAGGGTTTCACCATGTTGACCAGGCTGTTCTCAAACTCCTGACGTCAAGTGATCCACTTGTCTTGGCCTCCCAAAGTGCTGGGATTACAGGCATGAACCACCGTGTCTGGCCATCAAACATCTAATTGCATTGAATAGTAATTCAATGGGTTGACAATTTAATGGATCACTACATTACTGCTAAATCTTTATGTAATTATTAGCAAATAGAGAGTTTTATAAAGAAAGTATGTTTAAAAAGCAGGAAATTCTTCTCACATACAGATCTGATCAGAAAGTTATTTAATAAGACTTTGTTGATTTATTTAATGAATTAGTAATGAAGCATCTCATGTTTAATTGAAAGTTTTCTAAATATATAATGGGAGTGCAAGAAAAGCCCTTGTCTTTAAAAGACTTACAATCTTACCGAACAAACCAATGCCCTCAACATCTTATCCCCAAAAGTCTGAGTTATAAGAATTTCAGTCAGTTGTTTGGGACTTAAAGTGCATTTTCCTCAAGAAACACAACTAGAAAAATAGTTGGTTTCTGAAGCTCTATTTTAAATCCTACTAAACCAAAGCAGTCTACTGGGGAAATTATTAGCGCACACTCACATTTAATTCTTCTCTCTCTCTCTCCTGAGCACATAGGAAGACTAGATACCTTGTCTCTCTTGTAACAGTGTGAGACCCTGTGACAAGTTTAGATCAATGGAATGTAAGAGAAGTGATGTATGAAGAGTAGTGAGACCTCATGTATGGTACACTCACCATTTGTATTACCTGGAAGAAAGGGATCTCTCTGATAAGAAATGGAGTGGGCACAATAAGAACTAAAAGCCCTGTAGAAAAAGTCTTCTTGGTCAAAATTACCAATAACAGCTCTTAGAGCTTGGATGATAAGATGGTGCCCACATAGAGGCAGACTGGAACTCAGGAAGCAAGTAACTCACACACACAGGTTGCCTACCAAGTTATCTGTACTTTGAATACTGATATGGCTGTTTCGAGACTGAATTTAAAAATATGACAAAACCAACAACTCTAAGGAACAAATTTGTTGAGAGGCATCAGAAATATGTGCTGTGAAAGTCTTCCTATGTTTATATGTTTTCTAATTACCAAGTTTATCCTTTTAAAAAAGTTAGCAGCTAGTTAAAGCTTTTAAAGTTTCTAATCTATTTTACCTGTCCTACATGAAATCAGAAGGAGAATGTATGCTAATGATTAGGCCACAGTGTTAAAAGGAAAACAGTATGTGCCTGTCTGTAGTAAGAATTTTGTTGCCTCTAGTAACTGAAGCAAGGGAAAGTACAACTCAGAGATCCTTGGGGATACCATTAGAAGACTCTCCTTGGAGAGAGAAACCTTGAAGTCTCTGCGTTCTTTTACTAGAGTGAGCATATTTCCTGGTTGGACAATGCTGAATTAAGGAGAAGGCTGAGTCAGAGCAGATTCTAATATTTTAACCCTAGATGGCAAGAAAAATAACACCTTTGATAGGAACAGAAGATTGGAGAACATTAGGTGGAAGCTGAAGAATTCTGGTTTGGATTTACTGAGTCGGAAATGATGGCAGAAAAGCTTATTAAGTGCCGATTATGTGCCAGATTTGCTTGTGCTCTGTGTCCAGATTTCCTTAGCAAATTCTGAGTTAAAATATAGAAATCATGTTTAAATAATTATCGTATTTAATAACATGTGCAATGTTCCATGGTGGCAGAGAGGAGAAAATAGATAACTTTGAGGGTCTCATATGCTTCACTGAGAATGGAATATTTTGAGTTTTATCTAAAATGATGAGCATGAACTTGCCAGATAAACTAGCAAAGAAGAGATAAAGGCAAAGGTAATCACAGAGAGGAAACAGGTAGGCTCTAACTGTATAAAATCATGTAATATATTTGACTCACTAAAAATAATTTTTTTATGGGGTGAGAAGAAGAAAGGCCATAATAAAAGGTGACTTCGGAGAACATGGCTTGCAACATCATAAAGAATAGGCCATGAAATGAAGTTGAGATTTTATTTTGTAAGCATTGCGAAGCCATTACAAGTTTGTTTATTTGTTTTTGTTTTAGACATGGTTTTGCTCTGTTGCCCAGGCTGGAGTGCTGTGTCTTGATCACAGCTCACTGCAGCCTTGACTTCCCAGGCTCAAGCAATCCTCCTACCTCAGCCTCCCAAGTAGCTGGGACTATACCAAGCCTGGGTTTTTTTTTTTTTCTTTTTTTGGTAGAAACGGGGTTTCATCATGTTGCTCAGGCTGGTCTTGAACTCCTGGGCTCAAGTGATCCTCTAGCCTCAGCCTCCCAAAATGCTGGAATTATGTAATTATTTATGTAAGCATCAGCCCCTGTGCTCTGCCCCACCATTGCAAGTTTTTAAGAAGAGGAGTGACTGATCAAATTCATAGTTTAGAAAGATCAATCTGACAAAGCAGTATGACAAATGGATTATATAAGGACAATATAAGGTGAATAGAGAAGATTTATGAGGGCTTTAAGATATTTCAGGTGAAAAATGATGAGAACCTAAAAAGTATCAGTGTGTATAAAAAGGAAAGAATGAACACCAAACTTACACTTGCAATATAAAGCCAATCTATTCTGATGACATCATAGATGTAGTGTTCACTAATTGGGGATGGTTGAGGTTGGATTGGGATGTGAATGGAATGATGCAATTATTGAGGCAAAGGAAAATATGTAAGATGACAGTCAGTTTTCTAACTTGGTAGTCATTCTTTTTCACTAGTCATTATGGGGTCAAGTGGAGCGCCTACTGATCTATAAGATGTGCTAATTGTTACCATCGACTACAGTTAACTTGAATTCCATGTGTCTAGTCTGCCCTTACTCAACAATTACAAGAGTTTCTTGGAGCTTCAGAATTCGTAGAGAACAGGTTAGTTTTGTTGTAATTAATAAAAGTACCAAAAAGCCCAGGAGATCTGAACAAGAAGGTCTTTGTCTGAAAGAACACAGGGGTTTCCCTTTAGTCCACGCTTCTAAAAACAAGTACATTGGTACCAATCTAGTGTTGCTGTGGAGAAATTAGGGTCTGTCTTTGTTGTTCCACTTTGTTTCAAAACATGCACCTGAGAGGGACACAGCTCTTCCTCCAGTGTGTGGTTGCCCAGGATCTAAGGTCTGCCTAGTTTATCCTAGTTATTTCCCTTTCTCTTGTATTTTCTTTCCATCATTCAGAATTAAAGCAATGATCTCATCTTAGTTTTCCAAAAACAAAAAGAGAATTTATTAGATCAACAAAAATTCAGTAAAATAGTAAGAAAATACCCATGCATTATAAGACAATAAAACCTCTATTGCTTTTCTTATTTAATAGGCTACTGGGCTTGTTCTTCTTAGACACTTCTTTGAGAAAATAAAGAATATGAAATATTTTGTTCTCGTGAAATCCTAGTTTTATTTTTAGTAACATGGCTTTAAACAGGGTATCTATAGATTTGTTAATGCCAATGGAATAATACTTTAAATCTGGTGACCCAGAATAAAATTTCTCCAAAATTTCCTTTATATGTCCAATAATAAGAGATCAAAAGCCCTGATACTCATGAACACTTTGACCTGTGAAAACCTACAGGCTACTTTCCCACAGGTACAGAGGCTTCTTATCAGGCTCCACAGATACTATAGGCTGGGTCTGCAACCAAAAAGAGCATTCAAAGTTTTGGAAAAGAATAGAGAATAGTAGCTGGTAAGAAATCATGGAAGTAATACAAGGAGGTGTAAAGTAAAAAGGATCACAGTAATACAAGGAAGTAAAAAGTAAAAAATGGTATCACAAATGAGGAAGAGAGATACCAAGAAGTTAGGGAAGTTGATTATAGTTTCAGGCTGAAAAAAATGAAGAGGGTCAGAATTCACGTACTCTCTTAATGAATTTCAAACAGCCATTCTCCCATTACATTCATGCTAGTTTTTGTACAAAACCAGTTTTCATAATTATGACAGGTTTTTTTGTTTAGTGGAGCCAAACTGTGATGTGTGCCAGTTAAGAATGCTGGGGCAGACATTCACTGAGAGGATAGTATTCCCCTATAAATTCAATAAATTGTGTGTGCCACTTAGAGTAAAACGGTATGTTTAGTTTAAGTTTGACATATTGAAGGCTTTTTTGGCTTTAATAGCAATATTATTACATTATTTATTAGGCATTTAATGGTGCTGTTTCACATAATTCTCATTCTGCTCTCCTCTGTCCTTCTGCTTTTTCTCCTCCTTCTCCCTCACCTTCTTCTGTTACTCATATCTCCTAAAAGTCATCTGAAGACAAATTAGACTTGGAATATTCACTATAATTCTTTGGGAAGGTTGCCACAGACATCCCCTCACCAGACATTTCAACAAGTTGATTGTATCACATACCATGTAGCCACAGTTTTTAAAATTTATTCATTTATTTTTGGATGCATAATAAATGTACATAGTTTTGGGGTAGACATATTGAGTTTTAAGTGTCTGTAAAATATTGCTGGGAATATCTGACAGGGAGTAGTAGAAAGTTCTGAGGCGTAAGAGAAACAAATGCTAAGAAGAACATAGGTAAGAATGTTGCTGTTCAAACCAAGGAAGAAATGCATTTTAAGGATAATTGAGTACTCAACAGCTTGAACACCAAAATGAGGTCCTTATCTCAACACCAGCCCATTGGCTGGTGGGCTTTTCTACCACTGCCCAACTCAGGTCTTCTCTGCTCATTTTTTTTTTAAGAGCTGACTCTTATATCTGTATTTTCAGACACTTATTAATGCATGGCACTATAAGTATATATCTAAAGATAATAACTATTTACATCATTCCCAAATATTGCCTGTTACTTGAATTCACTAATCGTATACCCTTCTAACAACAGTCAGTACCTACCTTTAACGGTGGTTGTAGGCATGAGGAAAGAGTATAACATTCCATTAGGTCTCTATGACCCATTTAATTTCCCTGGAGAGCCAGTATTTATATTCTGATTATAATTGCAAGAATCGGCCTTTTCTTGATGGGGGTAGAGATTATACCCATTATCCAAAAATTTGTCCTCTTTTAATAAATATAGTTGAGCTCTATCTGTGATGTATTATAAATTTTTGATAGCAGTTACCTTTCTCTTAATCTTATCTGACCAATCTACTGCATTTGGCACAGTGAAAATTTTCTACTTCTTGCATCTCCTGTGCAAATTTATTCTCTATTTCCGCCATAAAATGTCTTAGTTCTTCAACCTTTAATCATACTCCTTTCTTTATTACTACTTCCCTATACTCTTTCTCCCAGGCAATATGAAACAAGCATAAGGCATAGTAGCACTATTGACTACCACTGTAATCTAGAAAAATCACCTAGTCTACATTTTCACTATCAAAATCACATCAAATTCAATGTGCCCAACGGTAAATCCATAGTATGCACTTCTCCAGCCAGGTCTGACCTGGTCTTGGTCATGAAACTGAAGTCTGAAAGAGTTACGACATAAGGTTATGTGTATATCAGATAAAGCTTACAAGTTTATATACCTATTATTCATTAATTTATGAAAATTATTTATTAATTTCCAGCATTTATCATCTCATTAAGTGGCACCAGGATCCATGGAGTTACATCTAAGATAACTAAGCATCTTCAAAGTATCTCTTTTTCACAAAACTCATAACCATCCCATAACCAAGACCTATTATTTTTCTCCTTAAGCATCTCTTTAATCCACCCATTATTATTTTTAAAATTTTCACTGCCATCAAAGTCGAAAACACAGCCAAGTCTTACCTGGACCATTGTAGTAGCCGTTTAACTATTTTTTTCTCATTCATTCTGCCTTCCCCCAACCCATTGTACATACTACAATCAGAGTGATCTTTAAAAAGACAAATATGATGTCATCTTCACTGAAACTCTTCAGAAATCTCTCATTGCTTCTAAGATTAAAAAAAAAAAAAAATTGACTTGGCATACAAGGTCCTAATTCTCCAACCTCATCTTGCAATTTTTTTTTTTTTTTTTAAGACAGAGTCTCACTCTGTCACCCAGGCTGGAGTGCAGTGGCACGATCTCGGATCACTTGAACCTCCACCTCCCAGGTTCAAGCAATTCTCCTGCCTCAGCCTCCTGAGGAGCTGGGATTACAGACCCAATCCACCATGCCCAGTTAATTTTTGTATTTTTAGTAGAGATGGGGTTTCACCATGTTTATCAGGCTGGTTTCAAACTCCTGACCTCGTGATCTGCCCGCCTTGGCTTCCCAAAGTGCTGGGATTACAGGCCTGAGCCACCATGTCCGGCCTCATTTTGCAATATTCTATCCTTTCTCTCTGCACTCTAGCCATACCAGCTCTCTTTAAGTTTCCTGAACTTGTCACATGGCTTTTATACATATTGTCTACAAAGGTATATTTGTACATATGCACACATATATTGTCCATATATATAAAATGTTAAACACATAGCTCCACCTCCTCTCATTCCTCTCTGAGTGCCGTGGACTGCAGCTGCTTCTAATTCGCTATCTTGGCCTCTCCTCAACAAAGATATTTTTTAACTTTCAATGGGTTTATCAAGACATAACCCCATTGTAAGACAAGGATATCTGTACTGTACTCCAGAATTTACTGTTTATATCTTCCTTATGTTCACACAAAAAGATACAAAACCCAAAACTGATTACTGATTTTTAACACATGATCCATAATGCTGTCTTATAAAAAGGAGTAAAAATGTAACTCATTCGAACTAAATTTGTTCAATAATAGCCCAACCATAGTACATGTTAATTTATTATAATCTAGGAACCCATAATTTATATACACTGAGGCAATTGCTACTGTTTCTCTATCCAAATCAATAAACCGTCCTCAACTGTTAGGCCTATGTCCTTGAAACTAATCAACTGGAGTTACATGTTAATCTGTTTCTTTCTATGTTTATTTGAATATCTGGTGCATATAAAGATGACATGGTTACAAATTTTCCCATTTGAGACATCAATAACTAGAACTGTTTTTTTCTTTTATCTTACAGTCAAGCTTTGATCATTATTTTCTAAGTTCTTTACAACTCTTGTATTAGTTAACAAATAAAAAGAACCCAGTAAAATGCCTGAGACATTGAAGGTGCTCAATAAATGTTACTTACCCAACTAAACTTACACACGATTTTAATTTACCTTAATGTTTTCTCAAATTTTCCCATTATTATCCTTGTCTTATTAAAAATATAAAAAATCATAAGTGCCTTTATTTTCTTTTAAAATTTTTAAAATGCTTATTTTTCTTTGAAGCGATCTACAGAGAAAAATAACTTGCCAATTTGAATAGCTCTGACAAAGATCTTAAGCCCTATCTTTAGGAGCCAAACAACAGTGGCAGAAAGAGACATGAAATAAACAATGACAAAAATATTACAATAAAAATATGTTCTGTGACCAGAAAGATCAATAAAGTTTTCTTATTTAGGAGGGTTAGCAGAGTGGTATTTATGTTATTTACAGGAAGACAAGGGGGGTAAAAAGAGATACCAGGAACATGCAGAAAGAATGTGACATATTCCAGAATATTTAAGCACCCGACCCAGATGGAGTTTAGAATGAATGGCAGGGGTAGGGGGGATGAGGCTGGGTAGGCAGGCACATGCTAGATCAGGGAAGTCTGTGTATTTGACTTTAAGGAGCAGAAAAACATTGAAGGATTTAAAGGATACAAGCAATGTGATGAGATTTGGCTTTTTGAAACCTCACTGTAGTTGCAGCAGCATGGTGCTTTCATTTAATAAGGGCTCTCCAAAGAGAAAATGAGGGCAGTTTAAGAGCTACATAATTTACAGTAAGTCATATGACAGCTATCACTAACACAGTGTATCAATTTACTGCTTTTTACAATAGAGGAAGAGAGCAAGCCTTGGATTAGTACACAAATGAAAACTAACCTTTTCCCCCATAAATGTATTGCATAGAGAACAATTATGTCAGACTAATACAATTTATTTCTATAATGTCATCTATCTGGGCTTCAGTAAGGACTGATCCAGTTCCAGATGGAAATCAAAATAACAAGCTAGACTAATACAATCTAGAACACTCCACCACTGAGAGAAAGAACATGAAATTAGAGGAAGGGTTGATTATTTCTGTTTGGAAACAGAGGGTAGCGGGTGGGTGATCTGCCTAGAGCTACTGTTGTTTAGTATCTTTATTCATCAATGTTTGAGTGCTTACCTATTAATTTTTCATATGATAAAAACTTTGTTGAACTTGATTACATGAAAAAGCAAACATCTTTACATTTTTAATGCATATTATATAGATGAAAGTACAGTGTAAACAAATGAAAAGCAATATATGAAGAAGAAAACAAACTCTAAGTAAAGAAAAATTGTATCAGAAAAGTTTAATGTATTCCTGGGGCCATGAAGATCCTCATGTGTATAAATGCATTCATGAATTAAGTTATGCTGGTAGTTTAACATGCATGTATTTTGCTACAATGTGCAAATAGAAGTATGTAAGAAATTTAAATGATTCCCCTTAAAGGAGCATTTCATCCTATTCAGGGAAACAAATTTATTTTGACCTCATATTTCAATAATACTGTCATAAACCCTGACACTTCATAGATTAATTCTTATAATAACCCTATAATACAGGTACTACTGTATCTCATTTTAAAGATGAGGAAGCTGTTAGCTGGGCATAGTGGCTCATGCCTGTAATCACAGCAATTTGGGAGGCCAAGGTGGGTGGAACATTTGACATCAGGAGTTTGAGACCAGCCTGGCCAACATGGTGAAACCTTGCCTCTACTAAAAATACAAAAATTAGCCAGACGTGGTAGGGGGCTCCTGTAATCCCAGCTACTTGGAAGGCTGAGGCAGGAGAATTGCTTGAACCCGGGAGGCGAATGTTGCTATGAGCCAAGATCGTGCCACTGCACTCCAGCCTGGGCGACAGAGTGAGATTCCGTCTCAAAAAATAAATAAATAAACAAACAAACAAATAAATAAGATGAGGTATCTAAGTAACTGATCATAGTCACTAGTAAATTGTGGAGCAATTTCAAGATCTAGAGAAAAATTTTTAGCAGATAAAGATTTAAAGCAAACTAAAATTATTAGAAATAGGTCCTGGACATTATTTATTGCCGTATTTGAATACTCACTACGAGAATACAATAGCATTAGACATGTCAGGAATTTTATAAAGCATGATCAAAATTTGATTTGATGTAATGCACAGTAACATGTCAAACATATCGACATATTGTTTAACAGTGACCTAGTAAGGATGATTTTGACCCAAGTTATTATTTGAAGAGAAAACCGGAGGAGACTATTTCTAGCAGAATATTCTTTATCCTCTGGAGACCTTTCACATGCCAACAACCTGACAGATGATGAAGAATGCATTATGACAAAACTGACCTAAAACTTCCAATAAGATTCACAATGTCATTCTTATTTGCAGATGCTTTTTAGGTACTACATTGCAATTTAGAGAACAATGACTCCAGGGAGAAGCATGGTCTACTATTTAGTGCATCGTGTAACATTAAGATCTACTGAAATTTGCTGGTTCTTTGAAATAAAATGAATCTTTAGTGCTTGACATTATCCTGCATCATAAATTCCTAAGGAATGGAATGAGCTTTGGCTGCCTTACCTTGAGAATAAGCATATTCACGTAAAGTATATAAGACAAATACTGGTTTAGATGAAGCTCGGCCAGTACTCCCGGCCCCCGCCATTTCGGACTGGGAGCTAGCGTGGCTTAGGCACTGAAGGCGGCGGCGGCAGGGCCAGAGGCTCAGCGGCTCCCGGGCCTGCTGAAAATGACTGAATATCAACTTGCGGTAGTTGGAGCTGATGGCGTAAGCAAGAGTGTCTTGACGATACAGCTAATTCAGAATCATTCTGTGGACGAATGTTATCCAACAATAGAGAATTTCTACAGGAAGCAAGTAGTAATTGATGGAGAAACCTGTCTCTTGGATATTCTTGACACAGCAGGTCAAGAAGAGTACAATGCAATGAGGGACCAGTACATGAGGACTGCGGGGGCTTTCTTGGTGTATTTGCCATAAATAATATTAAATCATTTGAAGATATGCACAATTATAGAGAACAAATTAAAAGATTTAAGGACTCTGAAGATGTGCCTATGGTCCTAGTAGGAAATAAATGTGATTTGCCTTCTAGAACAGTAGACACAAAAAGCTCAGGACTTAGCAAGGAGTTAGGGAATTCCTTTTATTGAAACATCAGCAAAGACAGGGTGTTAATGATGCCTTCTATACACTAGTTTGAGAAATAAAGAGAAGATGAGTAAAGATAGTAAGAAGAAGAAAAAGAAGTCAAAGACAAAGTGTGTAATTATGTAAATACAATTTGTACTTTTTTCTTAAGGCATACTTAAGTAAAAGTGGTAATTTTTATACATTACACTAAATTGTTAGCATTAACTAATTTTTTTCCTGCTCCATGCAAACTGTTAGCTTTTACCTTGAATGCTTATTTTAAAATGACAGTGCAAACTTTTTTTTCCTCTAAGTGCCAGTACTACCAGAGTTTTGGTTTTCGAACCAGCAATGCCTATGAAAAAGAAACTGAATACCTATGATTTCCATCTTGGGGTTTTTGGTGCATGCAATTGATTACTTCTTATTTTTCTTACCAATTGTGAACATTGGTGAGAAACAAATTAATGAAGCTTGTGAATTGTCCCTATTCTGTGTTTTATCTAGTCACATAAATGGATTAATTACTAATTATAATTTCAGTTAAGGCTTTATAATTTATTTTACTGAAACATTGAGGGAACACAAATTTATGGGATTCCTGATGATTCTTCTTCTAGGCATCGTGTCCTGTAGTTTGTCATCCCCGGTGAATGTAAAGTTACACTGTTCACAAACGTTTTGTCCCCCTTTCCACTGCTATTAGTCATGGTCACTCTCCCAAAAATATTATATGTTTTCTATAAAAAGAAAAAAATGGAAAAAAAAATTACAAGGCAATGGAAACTATTATAAGGCCATTTCCTTTTCACATTAGATAAATTATTATAAGGATTCTTAACAGTTTTTTCAGTTAAGGCAGACCCAGTATGAAATGGGAATTACAGCAACCATTTTGGGGCTATATTTACATGGTACTAAATTTTTATAATAATTGAAAGAATTTTAACAGGTATACAAAATTCTCATAGGAATTAAATGTAGTCTCCCTGTGTCAGATTGCTCTTTCATAGTATAACTTTAAATCTTTTATTCAACTTCAGTCTTTGAAGACAGTTTTAATTCTGCTTATGTTATTAAAGATTATTTGGGCCAGTCATAGCTTAGTAGGTGTTGAAGAGACGAAGTTTGCAAGACTAGGCCCTGTGTGAACCTTTGAGCTTTCATAGAGAGTTTCACAGCATGGACTGTGTCCCCATGGTCATCCAGTGTTGTCATGCATTGGTTGGTCAAAATGGGAAGGGATTAGGACAGTTTGGATAGCTCAACAAATACATTCTCACTCTGTGGTGGTCCTGCTGACAAATCAAGAGCATCACTTTTGTTTTTAAGAAAACAGACTCTTTTTCAAAAATTACTTTTAAATAGTAACTCAAAAGTTGAGATTTTGGGGTGGTGGTGTGCCAAGACATTAATTATTTTTAAACAATGAAGTGAAAAAGCTTTAAAATCTCTAGGTTTGGCTAGTTCTCTTAACACTGGTTAAATTAACATTTCATAAACACTTTTCAAGTCTGATCCATATTTAAGACTAATGCTTTAAAAATAAATATTAATAAAAATAATCCTTTTAATACACTTAAAATGTTACTTATTTTAAAATATATGAAGTGAGATGGTGTGGTGAGGTGAAAATATCACTGGGCTAGAAGGAAGGTGACTTAGATTCTAGATATGTGTCTTTTAGGACCCTGATTTTGAGGAAATCACTTACTATCCATTCTTCATGTTAAAAGAAGTCATCTCAAACGCATCGCTTTTTTACAACTATATAATTTATATTCCATTTACATAGGATACACTTATTTGTCAAGCTCAGCACAATCTGTAACTTTTCAACCTATGTTACCATCTTCAGTGACAATCTTGGGCAAAATTGTGCAAGAGGTAAAGTTTGTATTTGAATATCCATTCTCGTTTTAGGACTCTCCTTCCATATTAGTGTCATCTTGCCTGCCTGCCTTACATGCCCCATGACTTGATGTAATTTTAATACTTTTAATTCCCCTAACCATAAGATTTACTGCTGCTGTGGATATCTCCATGAAGGTTTCCCATTAAGTCACATCAAAATACCCTACATCTTATTTCCTCACGTCTCAAAAGAATCTGACAGATGTCATAATGGAATTTGACTTAATAGCTAATTTTCAGGTGGTGGCTAATCCTTTGAACACCTCTTTGCTGCCCAAATCATTAGTGACAGTAGGAATTTTCAAACCTGGTATGAACAGACAGAACCCTATCCAGTGGAAGGAGATTTTAATAATGATACTGCTGAAAGAATTTCTTAGGTAATCTACAACTAGGACTACCCCTGGTAACAGTAATTCATTCCAATGTTTCAATAACCAGAAATCTTCTTACAATGAAAAATACTTTAATATTTAATTCATAAAGCTTACTGGTTTTGTTTGTTTGTTTTTAGGCGGGGTCAGAGTCTCACTCTGTCACCCAGGCTGGAATGCAGTGGCACCATCTTGTCTTACTGTCTCACTGTAACCTCCATCTCCCAGGTTCAAGCGATTCTCATTGCCTCAGCCTCCCGAGTAGCTGGGATTACAGGCATGTGCCACCATGCTCAGCTAATTTTTGTAGTTTTAGTAGAGATGGGGTTTCACCCTGTTGGCCAGGCTGGTCTCAAATTCCTGACCTCAAGTGATTGGCCCACCTCGGCCCCATAAAGTTTACTGTTTCGCAGAACTCATTTATTCAGTAAATAGATGTTGAGTGCCTACCGGATGCCAGTCACTGCCCAAGGCACTGGGTATATGGTATCCCCAAACAAGAGGCATAATCCCAGTCCTTAGGTAGTGCTAGCATGGTCTGTAATATCTTAGTAAGGCCTTCGGCATATGACCCAGAGATAACACAATGTGTATTTTAGTTTTCAAAGAAGGGGTTTGGTCTCTAAGATTTCTTCCAGTTCTATAATTGTTTTGCTAAGATTCCAGTGCAACTCTTCGATCTAGCTACTTTATGTAAATCACTTCATTATTTTAAAGGAATAAACTTGATTATATTGTGTTTTATTTGGCATAACTATGTGATTCTGTTGGGACAATTACTGTACACATTAAGGTATATGTCAGATACTCATAAAATTCCCAAATGTGTAATATTCCAGTTTTCTCTGCATAAGTAATTAAAATAGACTTAAAAATTAAATATTTACTTCTAAAATAGTTTTATCTGGATACAAATAAACAGGAGCCTGAACTAGTTCATAGACAAGGAAACTTCTCTGTAAAAATCAGTATGGTTTCTGAAATACTATGCTAAGCTACATATCTGTGGAACATTGTTTAGGTAGGGTGTTATACAGTACCTCTTGTTTCTACAGAGAAAGAAATGGCCATACTTCAAGAACTGCAGTGCTTATGAGGGGATATTTAGGCCTCTTGAATTTTTTACGTAGATGGATGTTTTTTTAAAGTAATGGTAATTACCTTTTATTATGTGAACTTTGAATGGTTTAACAAAAGGTTTGTTATTGTAGCGATTTTTAAAGAGGGGGAGAATTCTAGAAAGAAATGTTATCTAATTATTACAGCCTTAAAGATAAAAATCCTTGTTGAAGTTTTTTCAAAAAGTGCTAAATTACATAGTCTTAGGTATTAACATGTTTGTGGAATAATAGAGCAGACATATATTGTATCATTTGAGTGAATATTTCCACTTAGGCATTCTAGGCTCTATTTTAATTGAGTCACACTGCATAAGAATTTAGAACCTAACTTTTATAGGTTATCAAAACTGTTACCACCATTGCACAATTTTGTCCTAATATATATATGGAAACTTTGTGGGGTATGTTAAGTTACAATTTGCACAAGTTCATCTCATTTGTATTCCAGTGATTTTTTTTTAATCCAACCATTTTTTCTTCAGTGTATATACATTTAGGGGATATTTCTTTAGACGTAAAAACTATCTGAAGATTTCCATTTGTCAAAAAGTCATAATTTCTTGATAATTATGTAGTAATTTTTTTAGAACCAAGCAGTTACTTTAAAGCTGAATTTATATTTAATAACTTCTGTGTTAATACTGGATAGCATGAATTCTGCATTGAGCAATAGAACAACTACTGATAGCTGTCTGTCAAAAATGAAAATTTCTTTCTAAAGATACTCACATGAGTTCTTGAAGAATAGTCATAACTAGACTAAGGTTTGTGTTTTAGTTTAATAGTTTGAAGTTCCTGTTTGGGATAATGATAGGTAATTTAGATGAATTTAGGGGGAAAAAAAAGTCATCTGCAGAAATGTTGAGGGCTCATTCCCACCCAGCAAATAGAGCTAACGGGGTTACAATGTTTTATCCGGAAGTTTCCAATTCCACTCTCCTGTGTTTTCATGTTGAAAATACTTTTGCATTTTTTCTTTGAGTGCCAATTTCTTACTAGTACTGTTTCTTAATGTAACATATTTACCTGGAATATATTTTGTGTAAACTGAAGCATGCACATTTTGTACATTGTGCTTTCTTTTGTGGGACATATGCAGTGTGATCCAGTTGTTTTCCATCATTTGGTCGCGCTGACCTAGGAATGTTAGTCATATCAAACATTAAAAATTACCACTCTTTTTTTTTTTGAGGCGGAGTCTCGCTCTGTCGCCCAGGCTGGAGTGCAGTGGCGCAATCTCGGCTCACTGCAAGCTCCGCCTCCCGAGTTCACGCCATTCTCCTGCCTCAGCCTCCCGAGTAGCTGGGACTACAGGCGCCTGCCACCGCGCCCGGCTCACTTTTTGTGTTTTTAGTAGAGACGGGGTTTCACCGTGTTAGCCAGGATGGTCTCGATCTCCTGACCTCGTGATCCACCCGTCTCGGCCTCCCAAAGTGCTGGGATTACAGGCGTGAGCCACCGCGCCTGGCAATTACCACTCTTTTAATTGAAATTAACTTTTAAATGTTTATAGGAGTAAGTGCTGTGATCTGAAATTTGTAATATTTTTGTCGTGAACTGTATAGCTCCTAATTATTACAACGCAATAAAAATAGGTACAGTAACAAAAAATTGAGAATTCTGATTCAGTAGTTCTGGGATGTGGCCAAAGTTTCTGCATTTCTCACATTCTTCCAAGTGATAATGATGATACTGCTGCAAGGAGTCCAAGCTACACATGCTGAGGAGCAAAACTATATAGTTACTCATGTGACATATCAAAGATAACACCATGTCCAACACACACGCACACATACACACACACACACCCGTTTATTCCTGAGGAATTATTACCTGCATGAAGTACATAATTCATTTGTCATTATAACTTTACACAGATTATTTTCTTTTTTCCTCTGGTATAATAATCTCTCTCTTTCTTATCAACTAATACATTCCTGCCCCCAACACACTTTGTGAAAGTTCTTTTAAATAATAAACACTGAATCATAATTCTCTGAGACAGGAATTGGGTTTTTATTGTTATCCACATTACTGAGATATTTTTGTTTAATGAATATGAGTTGCTGCTCACAGGTGTCTTCCAATCCAGTTGGAGAGACAAAAATAATTGTCTTAATATACTATGAAGATTAGGAACAGAAACATAGAAACTCTTAAAATTGTATTGCTGAGATAATAGTTTTACAAATATGGAATTTAATGGTTTCAAGTTCATACACCTGTGTTAAAAACCCCAATGTCTTATCAAGAGAAAGGAGAAAGAAATGGAGGACAGTATGCCGTGTTAACGAAAAGAGCCGAACTCTGTAAAATATTTAAAAAGGCTTAGTCTGAGCCAAATATGAGTGACCATGGCCTGGAATAGAGTATAAAGCTGTCTTGAGAACATATGCCCAAGTCAATCCGGTTAAGCTTGGTTTTACACATTTTAGGGAGACAGAGTTTACAAGCCAAGACATAAGTTAATACATGTAAGGTATATATTGGTTTGGCCCAGAAAGGCAGGACATCTCAAAGCCAGGGACTTACAGGTCATAAATGGATTCAAAAATTTTCTAATTAGCAATTGGTTAAAAGAATTAAGCTTAGGCCAGGTGCGATGGCTCATGCCTGTAATCCCAGCACTTTGGGAGGCTGAGACGGGTGGATCACCTGAGGTCCGGAGTTCGAGACCAGTCTGGCCAACATGGTGAAACCTTATCTCTACTAAAAAAAAAAAAAAAAAAAAAAAATTACAAACAGCCAGACAAGGTGGTGGGCACCTTTAATCTCAGCTACTTGGGAGGCTGAGGCAAGAGAATCACTTGAACCCAGGGGTCAGAGTTTAGAGTGAGCCGAGATCATGCCACTGCACTCCAGCTTGGGCAACAGAGCACTCCTTCTCAAAAAAAAAAAGAAGAAGCTTTGCCAAAAGAGTTGAATCAGCAGAAAGAAATGCTTGAATTAAGATAAGGAGGGTTATGGAAGCCAATGTTCTTGTTATGTAAATGAAGCCTCTCAGTAGCAAGCTTCAGAGAGAATAGATAATAAATATCTCTTTCAAGACATTAAAAGGTGTCAAACTCTTAGTTAAATCTCTCCTGGATCTGGAAAAGACCTAGAAAGGGAAGAAGATTCTCTACAGGATGCAAATTTTCCCCACAAGAGACGACTTTGCAAGTCCATTTCAAAATATGTCAAAGAAATACATTTTAGGGTAGAACACTTCGATTTTCTTCAGGGCCTTCTCTCTGTCGTGTGATGCTATACCAGAGACAGGTGGAATTTGACACTCTGTTGTTACAAGAGTGTTTTGTCAATCTTATGATCCCTATTTTAATGTTAATGCTGATTAGTTAAACTGGGGGTTATATGTTAGGGAAGGGGTATAACGGAGCATGTCCAACCCCCTTCCTGTCATGACCTGAACTAGGTCTTCAGGTTCCCTTAGCCAAAGGTTGGGAGTCCATTCAGTTGGTTAAGGGGCTTAGAATTTTATTTTTGGTGTATATGTCCAAATATAATAGATTCTCATGGGAGTCAGCATGATAGTGGTGAAAGGGCAGAACTCCACTTGTTTACCATACAAGAGAGGAGAGAATAGACAATACACGAAAGACAATAATGGACATTATCCATGGTCCATCTATTTGTGTAGGGCAAGCGATGAAGAATATATGGAAATTAGCATGACCAAAATGAAGGTGCAGTGCTAGAAGTATCAGTGGGAAAGTGGACAGGCCTGAAAATGAAGAAGCCCAAATGCAATGTTTAGTCATTGGGCATGAGAGGAGAGCGAGCAGGATATTAATGTTTCTGAGTAAGACAAGTGCCATAACAGAAATGTATTTAAGAATTTATATTTTAAAAAACAAAATTTAAATAGAATATTGTGTTAATCAGATTTAAATACAGCATGATCTGCTCACAAAATTATTCCTTCAATATGTGTCATAAAATATTTGAAAAAGAAAATATTCTATGTGATATTTTGATTTACCTTTCCTATTATTGTAACCACAGGACCAACCTATAGTGAGCCTACTCTGTTGATAAGATAATGTCAAGTTACCTTGTAGGTATAACAGAGCCTAAAACTGGAAGTTATGTAGCCCCATCACATGGAATAGAAAAAGATTTGACCTCTAACAACACTCGGAACCAAGGATTCCTCCCCACAGAACCAAAAAGGCTGGGACATGATCAGAACTTAAATACTGGAACTCTTTCAAATGTGAGGGATCTTTTGGCCCAGAAGATTCAGAATGTATTAGTCCATTCTCACACTGCTATAAAGAACTATCCGAGACTGCAAAATTTATTTTAAAAGGAGGTTAGATTGACTCATGGTTCTACAGGCTGTACAGGAAGCATGGCAGGAGAGGCCTCAGGAAACTCACAATCATGGTGGAAAGTGAAGAGGAAGGTGTCACGTCTTACATGGCTGGAGCAGGAGGAAGAGAGAGAAGGGGGTGGTGCTACAAACTAAACAACCAGATCTCATGAGAACTCACTCACTATCATGAGAACAGCAAGGGGGACGTTTGTCCCATGATCAAATCACCTCCCACTGGACCCCTCCTCCAACATTGAGGATCACATGAGATTTGGCAGGGACACAAATTCAAACCATATAACAGGGCTGAAATCCACCTCAGCATACCTTATTCCAATGGTCAAATCAGATCTCGACAAGCCAACATTCCCAAATTCTTCCCTTTGCCCTCTGACCCTTTACAACTTGCCCCAGACCCCAAATTGGGTAGACAGATTTGAGCTGCACCTCTTGTCTCCTTGCTGGCTTGCCTTACAATAAAGCCTTTCTTTTCTCAAAAGCTGGTGCCATCGTATTGGCTTCTATGCTTGTCAGGCAGTGAGCACATTTGCTGGTAAGATTATATTAAATGACCTAGCCACAGTTAACCAAACTTCTTGATTTAAAAAGAAACAAAATTAGATCTTTATTAATTTTTTTCATGTGTAGAACTAGTTTTTAATTTCAAAATGCTTCAGGGAAGGGTGTGAATGTTAGTGCTTTTAGGATATTAAAGCAAGTCTAGACTCAGTACTCGAGGAGTCCCTTTTATAAAAATATATACAAAATAAGAAGTGGTTTTACTAGAAGACAATAAAATAGCTTCAGGATGATTTGCAATTACTCGTTCCCATTCCTGGCATATTTAACACAGAATAGGGATATGGTGTTATTTCCACTGGGTAAAAATATTATAGTGTGAAATAAATATCCACAATCAAAACAATCTATGTTCCTTATAGTATCCTTATTTTGCATCTTCAAAACATTTGTAGAATACATTTGACAGTCACACTGAAACAAGAAGACATCTAAGATGTTGGATAAGGAAAAACAAAACTAGAAATAGTTGAAGCTTGGCTGAGCGTGGTTGCTCATGCCTGTAATCCCAGCACCTCGGGAGGCAGAGGCAGGAGTATCACTTGAGGCTAGGAGTTCAAGACCAGCCTGACCAACATGGCAAAACCATGTCTCTACTAAAAATTAACCAAGCATGGTGGCATGTGCCTGTAATCACAGCTACTCAGGAGGCTGAGGTGTGAGAATCGCTTGAACCTGAGAGGCCGAAGTTGCAATTAGCTGAAATGGCACCACTGCACTCCAGTCTGGGGGATAGAGCAAAGCTCTGTCTCAAAATAGTAATAAATAAATAAACAAACTAGAAAATAGTTGAAGCTTTCTCTAATGATTCATCTTTCTTTCACTTTGAATACTTTCTCTTGATCTGGAGCCTCAGGTTCCTTTTGTATGCATACTGATTCCTATAAATTTAGAGCCAGAAAGTTAAGTAACTGGAAATTAAAGATATTGTAAGATAAAAAATAAAATTACATTGATTCTACTATACATATTTTATTCTACTTTTGGGTGAACAATCTCAAACGTTTTTGCCTGCTGTATACAATTATAAATCCTCTCGCAATATTAATTTCATCAAAATTAACCTTCAAAATGTGCTTATTATAGTGTAATACTGTGAACACACAAGAATGATATTTTTAGTCCCTCAATTGTACCACAGTTTATGTTAAATTATTAACATGAATGCAGTATGTAAATAAAGCAACTTGGCTAAATTCAAATTTCATTATCACTAAAAATGCAGCAGAATTTATGTCTTCCACAATAAGGAAAAGCCAGCTTTTCAACTGAAAAATTTATGTATGAAAACTTTCTTCTCCAAGTAAAACTTGGGTAATAAAATATGTTTACTTCCAGGATTTCCAAATGCTTTACATAGCAATTGGTGTTGAATATGCCTTCTTCCTGGGCATATAACCCTTCTGATTTATGCCACACAACACACTTATTAGTTATGCAAAAGTCAGTGACATGAATCATGTTAAGAACACAAAAAATTTATTGCTTTTTGTGGATAGTGTGTCCTTATTTTGATTTATGAGGAAAGTAGTACAGAGTTAAGAATTTAAATGGTTTAAATATCTTTGAATACTTAAAAGGAGATATCAAAATACTAGTTAGCGTACATACCTGTAATTTTGATTTTAAAAACCCTTAAACCACTAACAATTTAGACTTAATCAATTATGTGTTGATTTAATGTAGAATCAGTTAACAATAGAGTTTAAGAATTAAGTCCAGGCCGGGCCTGGTGGCTCACGCTTGTAATCCCAGCACTTTGGGAGGCTGACGTGGGCGGATCACTTGGTCAGGAGTTTGAGACCAGCCTGACCAACACGGAGAAACCCCTTCTCTACTAAAAATAAAAATTTAGCCAGGTGTGGTGGCACATGCCTGTAATCCCAGCTACTTGGGAGGTGGGCCGCCCACCTCGGCCTCTCAAAGTGCTGGGATTACACGCATGAGCCACTGCACCTGGCCATAATTCTATTTCTACAACATTTTGAAATAACATTTTTGAAATGAAGGGAATATTAGTAATTCTCAGAGGTATGGACAGCGGATGATGATGGGGCAGAGGTGTAGGAACAAGATGAGTTTGGTTATGAAAGCACAACACAAGGGATCTTTGTGGTGTTGGTAAGTATGTTGACTGTAGCAGTATGTGAGCAAACCTGCGTAAGTATAGTAAAATTGCATAAAACTAAATACATGTTCTTACACATGTGAGTGCAAATAAAACTGGGGCAATTTGAATAATATTGCTATCAGTGTCCATTCCCTAATTGTGATATTATACTGCAGTTTCTGTAGTATGTTACCATTGGGGGGAAACATTGTAAAGTGTACATAAGATCTACCTGTATTATTTCTTACAACTATATGTGAATCTGAAATTATATCAAAATTTAAAAGTTAAATTTTAAAAATTTTACAATGAAATGGAATATTACTCAGCCTTAAAAAATGAAGGAAATCCTGTCATTTGCTACAACAGGAATGAACCTGGAGGACATTATGTTAACTTAAATAAGCCAGACACAGGATCACACATACTGTGAGATCTCACTTATAAGTGGAACCTAAGCAGAGAGTAGAATGGTGGTTACCTGGGGCTGAGTGGGGGGAAGGGAAAAGATGCTGGTCAAAGGGTACAATTTTCTGTTAGGAGGAGTAAGTTCAGGAGACCTATCATAGAACATGGTGACTACAGTTAATAACAATGTACTGTATTCCCCCAAAATAACTATTATATTTTCCATATATGTATTTAAAGAAAATAAGTAATGTATAATAATATAGTCATTAGTTAATCACACATTAAAATATATTTCAATTGAAAGAGAGAGAGAGATATAAAGACTGAGGAATAGTCTTGTCATTAATAGCTCAGCACTATTTTCAGTGGATCTCTGGCATACACTGCAGTTCTCTACCTTTTAATACATCATAAAACATTTAGAAAATGATATTTATGTGCCACATGAAAGTATAAAGAAAGTTACAGCCTAAGGCAACCAGCCATTCTCCTCTAGAAACCTCAATTCCCACCCATCGCAGACTGAAGAGAGTACTATCTAACATACTTGTAATTTTGCATAGCCTGAGAAGTTCTCATATAGGCTGAAATTTAAGATCTTTATTTGCTGTCTACATCTGTGGTCTTCCTACAAGTCCAGCTATACCTTCTTCTTTCTATTTTATGCCTCATACTGGGAGCTCAAATCATAAGAATTTCTTGTAGTTCTCCAACCCATCAAGCCTCTTGAGTCCTTTCTATTTCTATGCATATTAATTCCTGCCTGGAAGTCTCCTCCTGCCTAGTTCACCTAGCACATCCCTTTCATCTCTCTGCTAATGGATGATGAAAAGTTTTAAAGAGTAAAGTTATGCTTCAAGTCTATGCTTAAACATAATTTCATTTGTCAGATCAGTGTTTTATACAAACTTCAAATTTAACAAATTAGGAAAAGAGGAAGTCAAATTGTTCCTGTTTGCAGATGACGTGATTGTATATTTAGAAAACCCCATCGTCTCAGCCCAAAATCTCCTTAAGTTGATAAGCAACTTCAGCAATGTCTCAGGATACAAAATCAATGTGCAAAAATCACAAGCACTTATACACCAATAACAGACAAACAGAGAGCCAAATCATGAGTGAACTCCCATTCACAATTGCTTCAAAGACAATAAAATACCTAGGAATCCAACGTACAAGGGATGTGAAGGACCTCTTCAAGGAGAACTACAAACCGCTGCTCAGTGAAATAAAAGAGGACACAAACAAATGGAAGAACATTCCATGCTCATAGATAGGAAGAGTTAATATCATGAAAATGGCCATACTGCCCAAGGTAATTTATAGATTTAATGCCATCCCCATCAAGCTACCAATGACTTTCTTCACAGAATTGGAAAAAACTAAAGTTCATATGGAACCAAAAAAGAGCCCACATTGCCAAGACAATCCTAAGCCAAAAGAACAAAGCTGGAGGCATCACACTACCTGACTTCAAACTATACTACAAGGCTACAGTAACCAAAACAGCATGGTACTGGTACCAAAACAGAGATATAGACCAATGGATCAGAACAGAGCCCTCAGAAACAATACCACACATCTATAACCATCTGATCTTTGACAAACCTGACAAAAACAAGAAATGGGGAAAAGATTCCCTACTTAATAAATGGTGCTGGGAAAACTGGCTAGCCATATGTAGAAAGCTGAAACTGGATCCCTTCCTTACACCTTACACAAAAATTAATTCAAGATGGATTAAAGACTTAAATGTTAGACCTAAAACCATAAAAACCCTAGAAGAAAACCTAGGCAATACCATTCAGGACATAGGCATGGGCAAGGACTTCATGACTAAAGCACCAAAAGCAATGGCAACAAAAGCCAAAATTGACAAATGGGATCTAATTAAACTAAAGAGCTTCTGCACAGCAAAAGAAACTACCATCAGAGTGAACAGGCAACCTACAGAATGGGAGAAAATTTTTGCAATCTACTCATCTAACAAAGGGCTAATATCCAGAATCTACAAAGAACTCAAACAAATTTACAAGAAAAAAACAAGCAACCCCTTCAAAAAGTGGGCAAAGGATATGAACAGACACTTCTCAAAAGAAGACATTTATGCAGCCAACAGACACATGAATAAGTGCTCATCATCACTGGCCATCAGAGAAATGCAAATCAAAACCACAATGAGATACCATCTCACACCAGTTAGAATGGCCATCATTAAAACGTCAGGCAACAACAGGTGCTGGAGAGGATGTGGAGAAATAGGAATACTTTTACACTGTTGTTGGGACTGTAAACTGGTTCAACCATTGTGGAAGACAGTGTGGCAATTCCTCAAGGATCTAGAACTAGAAATACCATTTGACACAGCCATCCTATTACTGGGTATATACCCAAAGGATTATAAACCATCCTGCTATAAAGACACATGCACACGTATGTTTATTGCGGCACTATTCACAATAGCAAAGACTTGGAACCAACCCAAGTGTCCATCAATGATAGACTGGATTAAGAAAATGTGGCACATATACACCATGGAATACTATGCAGCCATAAAAAAGGATGAGTTCATGTCCTTTGTAGGGACATGGATGAAGCTGGAAACCATCATTCTCAGCAAACTACTGCAGGGACAGAAAACCAAACACCGCATGTTCTCACTCATAGGTGGGAATTGAACAATGAGAACACTTGGACACAGGAAGGGGAACATCACACACTGGGGCCTGTTGTGGGGTGGGGGGAGGAGGGAGGGATAGCATTAGGAGATATACCTAATGTAAATGACGAGTTAATGGGTGCAGCACACCAACATGGCACATGTATACAAATGTAACAAACCTGCACATTGTGCACCTGTACCCTAGAACTTAAAGTGTAATAAAAAAAATTTTTTTTCCACTGTATTCATTTGTTTACTTGACAATATCCTGACTGAACTGCAACGCTCTTGGATGAAGGAAATACATATTTTTAATCATTTTTTAATCAGGATTTATAAGATATAACATAGTAGATAGTCAATACATATTTGTTAAATAAATTCATAAATACTTGGAAGGTATCCAGAAGGATAACATCTTTATAATATTTTTGTTTAATATGTAGACCTCTTCATTACTGAATGAGAATTATAAATTGTCTCCACAGAAAATAATGCTTTCATGTAAAATTTGCACACAATTACCTTATTCATAGATTCTCCATTTTATCACCTAATGGGCCACCAACTGCTCAAGAATAGATTGTACAAAAAGATCTCCTAAAATGGAAACTGATTTTCAGTCTGTTGGGCAAACTACTAGTATGATTTGATATTTACAGATATTTTTACGATGTACTAGTAATAGAATAAACTAATACTTTCAGAATTTAGTGGTTGTTTTGCACTTAACGTATGAAGATAACATTGTACCAAATTATGCATTATGCATTGAGGAAAACGAAGTCAACCAATATCCAATAAATTAAAAATGTTTCTTATTCCAAAATAATCCAATATGTTACATTTTGAATGTGCAAACTGTCAAAATATTGTCTCAAGGTGTTTCTTTTCTCTCATTGATTGATTGATTTTACTCATTTTTATACTCCAAATATTTTGTTTTCAACATACTAAAAAAGGATAGTACACCATTATTGTTCATTTTAATCATGTGTTTGCCTATGTCATGAGCTGGATATAAAATACTTTTTTTTTTTTTTTTGAGACAGAATCTCGCTCTTTCGCCCAGGCCGGAGTGCAGTGGTGCTATCTTGGCTCACTGCAAGCTCTGACCCTCGGGTTCACACCATTCTCCTGCCTCAGCCTCGCGAATAGCTGGGACTACAGGTGCCCGCCACCACACCTGGCTAATTTTTTGTATTTTTTAGTAGAGACGGGGTTTCACTGTGTTAGCCAGGATGGTCTCAATCTCCTGACCTTGTGATCCGCCCACCTTGGCCTCCAAAAGTGCTGGGATTACAGGCGTGAGCCACCACGCCCGGCCTATAAAAGACATTTTAAGAATTACTAGATGTTACAAAAGTAATTTGAACATCATTGAAATTTATTTCTACTTTCGATATCAAAGGTCCAGTTGTAAGTATCTCATTTTCTCTTCATATTTATGAGGCAACTGTGGACAAATTTCAGTTCTTCACCCACAATAGTAAAAAGATTTAGATAAAGGATCTCATTTTTCTCCATGATTATTTGTTCATTAAATTTTTACTAGTTGATTTTACTTTTTAGAGCAGTTTTAGATTTGAAGAAAAATGAAATAGGAAGTACAGAGTCCCCATATACCCCCTGATTTCTCCCATCATACAGTTTCTCCTATTATTAACGTTTAGTATTAGTGTAGTACATTTGGTACCATTGATGGGCTAATATTCATAGTAGTTACTAATCAAAATCCATAGTTTATATTAGAGTTCATTCTGTGTTGTCAACTCATGGGTTTTGGCAAATGTATGACACATATTCACCATTACAGTATTATACAGAATAGTTTCACTGCCTTAAAAATCCTCTGTACTTCACCTGTTAATCTCTCCTTTTGTTTCACCTTAACCCTTAGAAACCATTGATCTTTTTACTGCCCTCCATAGTTTTATCGTTCCACAACGTCATAAGATTGGAATTATATAGTATGCAGCCTCTTCAGATTGACTACTTTTTTTTTTTTTTTTTTTGAGACGGAGTTTCACTCTTGTTGCCCAGGCTGGAGTGCAATGGTGCGGTCTCGGCTCACTGCAACCTCCACCTCCTGGGTTCAAGTGATTCTCCTGCCTCAGCTTCACAAGCAACTAAGATTACAGGCATTCACCACCACGCCTGGTCTAATTTTTGTATTTTTAGTAGAGATGGGGTTTCACTGTTTTGGCCAGGCTGGTCTCAAACTCCTGATCTCAGCTGATCTGCCCGCCTTGGCCTCCCAAAATGCTGGGATTACAGGCATGAGCCACAGCACCCTGCAGATTGACTACTTTCAATTATTAATTTGCTTATACGGTTTCTTAATTTCTTTCAATGGCTCGATAGCTCATTGATATGTACTGCTAAATAATATTTCATTATATGGATATACCACAGTTTATCCATTCTTTGTGTCTTTCACAAAGCATAAACTTTTCATTTTCATGAAGTTCATCTTATAATTTTTCCTTTAATTGATGATACTTTTGGTGTTGTACTTACAAAGTCATCTCCAAACCCAAGATCCTCTGTATGTTCTCCTGTTTTGTTCTCTAGAAGTTTTATAGTTTTGCATTTTACTTTTAGGTATATGATTCATTTTGAGTTAATTTTTGTGAAAAGTATAGGGTTTGTGTCTAGATTTATTCTTCTGCATAAGGATATCCAGTTGTTTAACTATCATTTGTTGAAAAGATTATTCTTTTTCTATTGAATTACCTGTGCTTTTTTGTCAAAGATCAACTGAGTATAATTGCATGGGTCTGTTAATGACCCTCTATTCTATTCTATAGGCTCTATTTGCCTATTTTTTCACTAATACCACTCTGACTTGAATACTGTAGCTTTATAGTAAGTCTTGAAGTCTGGTTGTGTTAGTCTTTTCACTGTTCTTAGTTGTCTATTCTAAGTCCTCTCCCATTTCATAAAAACTTTAGAATGAGTTTGTGAGATCCAAAACATAACTTGCTGTGATTTGTTCATTTGATTTTTGGTATGATTAACCCCTTAGATTTTATTCTATTTTTTAATCTTCAATTTTAAAACTATCACTATACAAAGATCCAAATTATTTTCTCCAGTAAAGGATTAATCTTAACCTTTAAGCAGTTCATTTTATATATTGAGGCCACAATTTGTTTTGAAAATCAATTAAATATATGGCCTAATAATTTATTTTCTATTACCTCCAGCCTAAAATAAAGAATAATGTTTTGTCTTTTTTGTTTAATAAATCAGTATTGAAATTGGAACTGGATTGAAAAGAATTCACAAAGAAACAACAACAAAACATCTTCACAGTAGGAAATAGTAATATGGCAGAGACAGAAGCAGACTCCATCAAAAAATCCTTGAAGTGTTTTTTCTTTGTTTTGTTTTGAGACACAGTCTCGTTCTGTTGCCAGGCTGGAGTGCAACGGCATGATCTTGGCTCACTGCAACCTCTGCCTCCCAGGTTCAAATGATTCTCCTGCCTCAGCCTCCTGAGTAGCTGGGATTACAGGCGCCCGCCACCACGCTGATTTTTGTATTTTTAGTAGAGATGGGGTTTCACCATGTTGGCCAGGCTGGTCTCAAACTCTTGACCTCGTGATCCGCCCATCTCAGCCTCACAAAGTGCTAGGATTACAGGCGTGAGCCATCACCCTCGGCCAATCCTTGAAGTTTTTATTATTTATTTGAATTTGATTTATGTTTATAGACACAGATTAATTTATAGACAAATTTTAAAACATGTTATTAATCAGGACATAAAACCCAGACTAGAAAATGAAACTAGAAGCATTCACATTATCATTTCAGTTAATTAGGTACCCATCCACTGTGGTGTCAAGTTAATCATGTGAAGGTCTACAAAAATATTTATGGGGTTGTAAAATGTTAGGAGACTAATAATATATCTATAAATTTCTGACATAGTATCTATCTTTTAAGACTATAGAAAATATTGACTCGCTATGTATGTTTTGTGCTTGGGTTTGTATTCAATCTTAAATCAGTTATTGCAATAAAAGTCACCTTTGCAAAAAAAGTTTCAAGTTACTTATTCTAAGCAATGTTTTATACAGCAAACTCTCAATATTTTGTAGCCTTTGGATTGCCTGGGGAGTTCATATGCAGAATATTTTACCTGTATTGGAAATCATATTTAGATCAATGCACATGTGAAATACATACTTATTGATTTTTTTTAGGTTGACAAAAGTAATAATTTATACTGACTACAAGCTCAGAGACCTTTCCTTCCATTACCTTATCTTATTCTCCTAACATCCACATGGAATGGGTGGTACAAATGGTGTTGCACCTACTTCACCCATGAAGAAATAAAAGAAGAAACATAAATAAATTGCCCAAGTTTAGACTAGTAGTTATCAGAATTAAACCAAAGTAAATGTGATTCCAAGTAGAATGTATTTCTGTAACACCATAACCAGAGATGAAGAAAGAATAAAGAAGGGCCAGGCACAGCAGATCACATCTGTAATCCCAGCAGTTTGGGAGGCAGAGGTGTGTGAATCACCTGAGGTCAGGAGTGCCAGATCAGCCTGGGCAACATGGTGAAAGCCTGTCTCTACTAAAAATACAAAATTAGCTGGGCATGGTGGCACGAGCCTGTAATCCCAGCTACTTGGGAGGCTGAGTGAGGAGAATCACTTGAATCTGGGAGGCAGTCAGCTGAGATTATGCCATTGCACTCAGCCTGGGCAACAGGAGTGAAACTCCATCTCAATAAATGAATAAATAAATAATAAAACTCTGAGCTGGGCACGGTGGCTCATGCCTGTAATTCCAGCACTTTGGAAGGCCAAGGTGGGTGGATGCTCGAGGTCGGGAATCGAAGACCCACCTGATCAACACAGTGGAACCCCATCTCTACTAAAAATACAAAAAAAAAAAAAAATAGCTGGGCATGGTGACGGGCACCTGTAATCCCAGCTACTCAGGAGGCTGAGGCAGGAGAATCGCTTGAACCTGGGAAGCAGAGGTTGCAGATCGTGCCACTGCAGTCCAGCCTGGGCAACAGAGTGAGACTCTGTCTCAAAAAAAAAAAAAAAAAAACAGAAAAACTTTGAAGTCAGAAAGTCTTTTGTGGCTTTTGCTTCTCTTTAAAGCAGGGAAGTGCTAGCATATATTTGACAATGTATTTACTATGATTACTCTTAATTTATATCGCTATATATACACACTTAAATAGGCTGCAAATAACATCAGAATTAATTGATATTCTTGATATGGTTTGGGTCTGTGTCCATGCCCAAATGTCATGTTGAATTATAATATCCAGTGTTGGAGGTGGGGCCTGGTAGAAGGTGATTCGATCCTGGGGTGGATTTCTCATGAATGGTTTAGCATCATAACTCTTTGGTGCCATTCTTGTGATAGTGAGTGAGTTCTCAGGAGATCTGGTCATTTGAAAGTTTGTAGCACTTTCCACCTCGCTCTCTTTTGCTCCCACTCCTGCTCCAGCCATGTGAAGTGCCTGCTCTCCTTTCACTTTCGGCCATAATTGTAAGTTTCCTGAGGCCTCCAGAAGCCAAGGAGATGCCAGCACTATGCTTTCTGTACAGCCTGCAGAACTGTGAGCCAATTAAACCTCTTTTCTTTATTAATTACCCAGTCCCAGATATCTCTTATAGCAATGTGAGATGATACCAATGTAACTCTCCTTACTTCTCTACAGAAGTCCACAGGGGAAAAAATACTTTCCTTCTCTCAGGTGGGTCCAAAATATAATATTCTGCGTTGGTGGTAACCAGATATACTTTTTTTGTGAATATTTATTACTTCTAGTGACATTCTCAACAGGAGATTTGCTATTGTTGTATGATCAGCTAGGCATTCATGTTCAATACAATGTTATTGGAAGCCCTCAGGGTACATGCCATTGGAAAAATATCAACCTGGGTTGCAATGTGTATTAGTCTGTTCTCACACTGCTAATAAAGACATACCTGGGACTGGGTAATTTATAAAGAAAAGGAAGTTTAATGGACTCACAGTTTCACATGGCTGGAGAAGCCTCACAATCATGGCAGAAGGCAAGGAGGAGCAAAGTCATGTCTTACGTGGCAGCAGGCAAGAGAGAATGAGAACCAAGCAAAAGAGGAAACCCCTTGATATGGTCTGGCTGTGTCCCCACTGAAACCTCAACTTGAATTGCATCTCCCAGAATTCCCACGTGTTGTGGGAGGTACCCAGGGGGAGGTAATTGAATCATGGGGACTGGTCTTTCCCATGCTGTTCTCATGATAGTGACTAAGTCTCACAAGATCTGATGGGTTTATCAGGAGTTTCCATTTTTGCTTCTTCCTCATTTTCTCTTGCCACCACCATGTAGGAAATGCCTTTCACCCTCTGCAATGATTATGAGACCTCTCCAGCCATGTGGAACTGTAAGTTAAATTAAACTTCCTTTTCTTCCCAGTCTCAGGTATGTCTTTATCAGCAGCATAAAAACAGAATAATACAGTAAACTGGTACCAGTAGAGTGATGTGTTGCTAAAAAGATACCCAAAAATGTGGAAACGACTTTGGAACTGGATAACAGACTGAGGATGGAACAGTTTGGAGGGCTCAAAAGAAGACAGGAAAGTGTGGGAAAGTTTGGAAGCTCCTAGAGATTTGTTGAATGGCTTTGACAGAAATGGTGATAGTGATATGAACAATAAGGTCCAGGCTGAGGTGGTCTCAGATGGAGATGAGGAACTTGTTGGGGACTGGAGCAAAGGTGACTCTTGTGTTTTAGCAAAGAGACTGGTGGCATTTTGCCCCTGCCCTAGAAATTTGTGGAACTTTGAACTTAAGAGCAATGATTTAGAGTACCTGGTGGAAGAAATTTCTAAGCAACAAAGCATTCAAGAAGTGACTTGGGTACTGTTAAAGGCATTTAGTTTTATAAGGGAAGCAGAGCATAAAAGTTTGGAACATTTGCAGCCTGACTATGTGATAGAAAAGAAAAACCCATCCTCTGGGGAGAAATTCAAGCCAGCTGCAGAAATTTGCATAAGTAGCAAGGAGCCTAATGTTAATCTCCAAGACCATGGCCATGTCAGAGACCTTCATGGCAGCCCCTCCCATCACAGGCCTGGAAGCCCAGGAGGAAAAAGTGGTTTTGTGGGCCAGGCCCAGGGTCACCATGCTGTGTGCAGCCTAGGGATTTGGTGCCCTCTGTCCCAGCTGCTCCAGCCGTGGTTGAAAGGGGCCAACATAGAGCTTGGGCTATGGCTTCAGAGGGTGGAAACCCCAAGCCTTGGCAGCTTCCAAGTGGTGCTGAGCCTGTGGGTACACAGAAGTCAAGAATTGAGGTTTAGGAACTTCCACCTAGGTTTCAGAAGATGTATGGAGATGCCTGGATGCCCAGGCAAAAGTTTACTGCAGGAGCAGTGCCCTCATGGAGAACCTCTGCTAGCGCAGTGTGGAGCCCCCACAGAGAGTCCCTACTGGAACATTGCCTAGTGGAGCTGTGAGAAGACAGCCACCATTCTTCAGACCCCAGAATGGTAGATCCACCAACAGCTTGCACCATGCACCTGGAAAAGCCGCAGACACTTAATGCCAGCCTGTTAAGGCAGCCAGGAGGGAGGCTGCATGATGCAAAACCACAGGGACGGAGCTGCCCAAGACCATGGGAACCCACCTCTTGCATCAGTGTGACCTGGATGTGAGACCTAGAGTCAAAGGAGATCATTTTGGAGCTTTAAAATTTGACTGCCCCACTGGATTTCAGACTTGCATGGGCCCTGTAACCACTTTGTTTTGGCCAATTTCTCCCATTTGGAATGGCTGTATTTCCTCAATACCTGTAACCCCATCGTATCTAGAGAGTAACCAGCTTGCTTTTGATTTTACAGGCCTTGTCTCAGATGAGACTTTGGACTGTGGACTTTGAGTTAATGCTGAAATGAGTTAAAGACTTTGGGGGACTGTTGCAAAGGCATGACTGGTTTTGAAAAGGGAGGAGATGAGATTTGGAGGGGCCAGGGGTAGAATTATATGGTTTGGCTGTGTCCCTACCAAAATCTCAACTTAAATTGTATCTCCCAGAATTCCTACATGTTGTGGGAGGGATCCACGGGGAGGTAATTGAATCATGGGGGCTGGTCTTCCCCGTGCCAATCTTGCAATAGTGAATAAGTCTTACAAGATCTGATGGGTATGTCAGGGGTTTCCACTTTTGCTTCTTCCTCATTTTCTCTTGCTGCCACTATGTAAGATGTGCCTTTCATGCTCTGCCATGATTATGAGACCTCCCCAGCCATGTAGAACTGAAAGTCAAATTAAACCTCCTTTTCTTCGCAGTCTCGGGTATGTCTTTATCAGCAGCATAAAAACGGACTAATACACCCCTTATAAAAGGATCAAATCTCATGAGACTTACTGACTACGGGGAGAACAGTATGGAGGAAACCACCCTCATGATTCAATTAAATTCCAATCGGGTACCCCCACAACACATAGGAATTATGGGAGCTACAATTCAAGATGAGATTTGAGTGGGGACACAGACAAACCATATCAGAGAAATATGCTGCAATGTCATAGGGATCCTGTAATCATGTTGAGTCAACACCTTTAGTAAAAAATTCTCACATTATTAGGGAGATGGCACTATATATACATAAAAGCTTTGGAAAAGCCAAATTGTTGAATTTGTACTTATTCATATCAAGGATAGCATTTTATCATGTGCCTAATTTAGAATAATATGTTGAATCCCTAAATGTTCCATTTAATCAGCTTTCCTCTGTAATTAATACCTTGAAATCTATTTTTTTAAGATGCTACATAGTGTTCTATTAGTGCTAGAGCCTAACCTGTCAATTCTTCTCCAATCAGGTGTATAATAAATTTCTTCTGTATGCCATAGTTCATTAGGGTTCTGCTAGCTCATTGTACCTTTTTGCCACCCATATATAAAGGATATTAATATACTGCTGAGCATTTGAATGAAAGCAGGATGAACCCCCAATAAACCTGAGCTGATACTGATCAGGAGAGAAGAGATTAGTCCCTTTTTATCTTCTGATATGTCAGAGTGAAAACACCACAGACAGCTTTTGATTGGCCTTGCCAATAAATAAGGAGCAGTGGCATCCATGCTGGACTCCTAAGCCGCAGCAGTCCATGCGCAGCCCTCAATGCTGCCCTTCCACTAACCCAGGCGCACATCTTTCGTGGGTTGGTGTGCCTGTTCTGTCAATCCCAGTCCTGGATTATCCCAACCTTGTTTCCTTCCACTTCTGTTCTGGCCCCTAAATCATATTAGACCAAATGCAGAAATGACTGGCCAAACTTCCACTGGATTCTTTTGTACTCCTGTGCAATTATTTCATGTATCATCTGCTAATTTCAAACCATAGTGATTTCCCAGAACAACTGCTTCCTGGAGTCTCTGGTCTTACTCTCATTTTAGTCCTCTGTCTGAGTTAATGCCTTTCAAATCCATCTGGAGAAAATTTCCAAGTTTCTCTCACTTCTATCCATCGTAATTTTGTTTCTATATTTACCTTTTCCCTTTGGACAGAGAAATATTCCTCATGTTGTTTAAAGCTACCTCATTTGTAATAAATACTGATTTATTCCTCTTTCCCTTCTTAGATAACTTATTTTCTCATCATTCCTTCTGTTTTAATTAGTAAAGTTCCTTTCTCATTGGCATGCAGAGGTCTCTCCTAACTTAATAACAACAATGAAACCCCTCACTTAATTTACTTGTCTTTTCTATTTAACAATCTTATTTTATTATAAAATGCCTTAAATTGCTACATGGTAGAGCTTATTGGGCCTGGGCCATAGATCTAAAGTTTGACAAACCTAAGCTTAAGAACTTATACCATCAATGTAATTATGTTTGCAAATAGTTTTTGAGAGGGAAGAAGAAAATGTTTATATGTGTAAATATAAACACATACACATTAATACACATATTTTCATACATGTATATGTGTAAACATATACAAGTGTAAACACATACACATTTATACACATATAAACATTTTCTTCTTCCTTCCCTTCTTCTTAATCTTTGTTCTTCTTCCCAATCTCCCTTGTTCATAAGAAGTGATATATAAATGCTCATTAATCCATTAATTGGCATCAAAATGCTATAAAACTTTTTCTCAATTGGACAGTGTGGCTGCTAGTTAGAAGAAAATGACTCTCAAAGGAGCAAGCCCCACTCCTGCTCTAGCCAGATGGTATGGCAATGAGGTGATGGGTTCCTTTTCTCCTGGGTGGAAGAAAGGGCTCCATCTATGAATATGGTGCAAATCAAATAATCTAGAGGTGACTGAAATATGACATCACCGTGAGCCTATAAAGCCACATATACAGTTTGCTCAATGGGGCAAAGTCTTTATGAATACAATTATAATTTAATAAATATAACATTGTTTTATTACCCTTTTGATTATCATTTACTGATGGTATCTGGAACACGCAATTTGACATAACTTCTGAGCACTCAATATACATATGACAAAGACAAAAGTACAAGAAAGAAAATGAAGAAATAACACTGGCATGATGCCAATGATTTGGGAATTTATTATCAGAGTCAATAAGTCAATTCTCTTTATCTTTAAGACCTGAACTTGGATAAGATTCAGGTTCACAGATAGATGCAACATTTACTATGTTATCCAAAGTGGGAAATTTTATGAGTAAAAGTAGCAAAAGATTTAAACAAAAACTGTGTTATAAAAATTGCCACTCAACTTAGAGCATTAGTGCTAACTGTGCAGGCACTAAGAACATAGGAGCCTGTTGATATTTTTCTCATCTTTTACTGCAGATTTAAAAGTAAAATATTCAAACATGCAAATAACAACAATAAGTAAGTTCCAATATTTACTAGACAGTTTTTAGCACGTAGTAAACCACAGAGACCCTACTAGCTGAATAACTTGGAATGGACTACTTTCCTGCTCTACCAACATGGGCCTTGTTAGTGTGGCTATTCACAAAGATGGGGAATATATTTTTCTGTTCAATTTATAATTTTAAATATGCACGTATGCCAGACACTGAGCGATATCCTAGAGATATACTCAATAAGGTAGAATCTGCCCTTGAAGATTTACAGTGGTGCAGAATATGAGACAGGCCATTCTTCAGTTTCAGACTTATGCACTAATATATACATATATAATTTAAAAATTATCTCATTTAAATTATTCATCACATCATTTCCCTCCATTGGTGCAGAAAATTAATCAAAGAGATTGAGGAAGAGAGAAACAGTTAGATTTAAAGCCAGATTTTATTAGATACAACTTAAAAATTATTAAAATATTGATTTACTCATCATTAAAAATATCTCTTTCCAGGAAATTCAAAGTCTTGCACTGAAACAAAGGAATTGCTTCATCTGTCCGTCAATTACACTCAACTCATTGAGAGCATATGCCCATCATATCCCCATGCATAGCAATCAATCAATCAACTAAAAAGTAACTGTACAGTGCATATAATGTAGGCAAAATGCCAAAACTCTCTTTTTTTATTGGCATTATTGGAGGTATTTTAATTTTTAAATGGAAAGTTACCAGTATGTAACCCTTTGTTGGAATGTTAGCTGCCAGCCATCATGAAACAAATATAGCACAAGAGCTAGAAAGACCACACTGTTATCACAGTCTCCATTAAAAGCAAAATGATCATTCCTTCAGCATTGAATCATTACCTTATATGACTTACACTCAGCAAACTCTAATCACCACCCTTATAATATTTCATGTATCTCCAGGCTTTTGTTGAAAGCCTTGTAACTGTGATGTCCTATCCATCTTACCCTGAAAATGTTAATTATGAAATTAGAGTTTACAAAGCTATGCCTTCCAGTAGAGTCACGTGATATCATGATGTCACATACCAGTAACTGAGCTTTGGTGATTATGACTCACACTAGTAATCCATAATAAACCAGGCAGGCAGGGCTATTTGTGAGTCATTTAGCTATAAGATTTCCTTCTTGCTTGCTGAATGTTCCTGAAGAATATGCATCTCATATATGTTGTACATGATTTACATTAATAAATTCATTGATTTAAAATTCTATGTTGCCAAGGAAAACCTTATATCAATCAGTGGTTGATTGAACTTGAGGACTGAGTTCCTTTTTTCCTTTTAAAACATATACAATAAAGGAAAGCAATAATATTCGTCACAGAAAAATTTGTAGTCTTTCCTTAAAATTGTGAATAACAATAGAAGTAAACCTGAATTATAAGAAGATATAAATTTTAATCTGAATTAGAATGTATCAGTCATGTTCTAGAAATATATTATTCTGGAAGATGAGATAAATGGATCACTACAGGAACCTGTAATAGCCAACTTAATGCTTGGCAATGTTACTTCATTCAAACATTCCATTGACCTCATACACAATAAATGATTTTTCTTTAAGTACAGACTGCTCACCTAGATTTCCAACAGATTTAGATCTATTATTTATTCAAAGAAAACACAACAACCACAAAGATTACATGAAATTATTTTAATTCTACTGTTCTCTGTGATCTTTCTGTAAGACTAAACAATGTCAATAAAATTTGTCTGTGGTAAAACGAGGTTAATAATATGGCACTGCCTAAGAGAAATGCTTGAGAATTAGCTAACTACTTGCCTTAAAGTCCATATAATATTTTAAATAAAAAGACTATGACCTTAATATAGTTTAGAAACCACAGGAAAAGTACTAGCTACATATATTTATACATAATTATTAAGATCATTATCTTCTATTCTGTCTTACTTGACAAGGGATTGGAGAAGGAAAATTCAATTCCACTATGCAATTTTTGTGATATTAGATTGGTAAAGTTCTAACACTCAAGCCAACTCTGTCCTTGGTGCTTCACTAGTACCTCCTTCCTCAATCTTCAGCACTGCTGAGATATACTTTTTCCTTTCTCCACTTACTTTCAAAAGCCAAGAGTCTGAGTCATTGCAGTAGGACTTGTGGTAAGGGCTGAATACATATTTTGATTTTAGGGTGTTGAAAAGTCCTGCTGTCAGAATTCTGTACCTTTACAGTGCCATAAATGCTAGCATCCAGGTCACCTCTGTGAATCAAGCCCTCTCTCTAATTGGCTTCTAGTAAAATGCATGCAAGTTGGCATGGTGAAGATGAGGGGCCTGGAGAAAAAGTACTCATTAGCACACATCTCAACCACGCCTTTGAAAAAGGAGCAGAAGCCTGAGTGCACATAATACAGAAGAACTACAATTGGATGACCTGTGCTTGGAGCATAACTTAGGGAAGGCAAGACAGATAAGGCAAAAATGAGGTTGGCTATTGGCATGATAGGGAGGAACTAAACCATTCAGATAAGGCCCTGGAAAGGGAACTGCCTAGGAAGTTGACTGGAGAATTGTGGCCAACTCATATACCACACGTCTAAGTCAAGTTCTCACTTCTAAAGGGTGTAAAGCTCACCCAGGAATCTCTTAATTAGAATGCATGTAATAGAATTCCAACAAAGAAAGGGTGACACCCTTTGAATAGGAATAAGTGTAAACTGACTTAGGTAGCAAATGTCACAGCATTTTTAGGATTCTTTCAGGCATTTATAATACTCTTGAGTTTTACATAGTTCAACTTAATATATAAATATGAAGATGAAACTAATTTGCTCTAAATTCTTATTTTATAAGTTAAAAGTAAACTACATCAAACACAGCAAAAATTAAATAATAATAGAAGTGGATGAATTCAGGATAAAGCAGATCGAAAGAGATAAGGTGACCTAGTACTACAGAATCAGGCAGACCAGGAATTGAATCCTAGTAACTCACTCTACTTGAAGTCTTAGTTTACTACCTTTAAAATAGGTAAAATAAGATCTACCCATTACAGTTATACATGAATTGACTAGCAAAGTGCTTAGTGAAATCGTAACCATCATTAGACAATTATTATTATTGTTGATGCTACTACCGTAACCAGTATATACAATAAGGGCAAGAGGTTTTCAAAGAAAGTATATAATTCTGTGAACTTTGGCACTCTGACACCGTTTTGAGGAAGAGACTGGGGTTGTGCTATTGTTTGAATTTTGAGTAGATTATATGGGAAGAGAGGATTCTGTTAGTGGGAGGAGGCTTCATTTCATGAAAGAGGAAATGGTATAGTAGTTCAGCAGGCAGAAATAGCTCTGACATAATTTGTTTTTCTTTTTTGAAACAGTCTCGCTCTGTTGCCCAGGCTGGAGTGCAGTGGCATGATCTCAGCTCACTGCAAACTCCGCCTCCCGGTGCAAGCAATTTCTGGCTGACTTTTGTATTTTTAGTAGAGGTGGGGTTTCACCATGTTGGCCAGGCTGGTCTTGAACTCCTGATCTCAAGTGATCCATCCGCCTTGGTCTCCCAAAATGCTGGGATTACAGGCATGAGCTACCATGCCTGGCCTCTCTGACATGATTTAAAGAGATAGTGAGTAGACTGATTTAATAAGAAAACAATTTTAAGTAGGCATGGGTAATACAGGAGAAAGGGTAAGTTGGGGCCTCATTATAAATGATCCTGAATATCTGCCAGCCCTTAGGCTTTTTTCTATGGACAATTGATAATGGCTTGGGTTATGATTAATAGGCCAGAGTGAGATGCTTGGTCATAGTCTGTTGGGCTATTCTCAATGCTGACATTTTAAACGGGTTATCAAAGACCTAGCCTATATAAGTAGTCAGTTACTCCAGAGCCAGAGAATTGAGAGTTCCATTCTATTCTTCACTGAGCAGATCACGCTGGAAGCAGGGGACATGTTCACAAAGGATTAAACATGATAATTACAAAACTAGAAACTTTGTCATCAAAAGTCTGTGGAAAGGGCTGAGTGTTGTCAAAAAGCTTATAGGCACTTTTTGATATCTGACAGAAAGGTTTTATTTCTGCCTATGAGCATAGGACAAATTGCAGAAGAATTCACTTTTCAGAATAACTGGTGTCCTAAAATAAAAAGAGGAGTTATTTATACTATATTATATAACATAAATATTATATATTGTGTTTTCTATAGCTTATAGTATATTGTATTCTAGTAATTCTACTCTGTGTTTCTATTTCAAATAATTATTTAAAGTAAAAAATATTAATTGGATAACATTTCAGTCATTTTGATGTAGACCAGGCATTTCTGTGCTTGATAATAAGAGAAAGGAATTTTCTGGTATATAGCATGATTCAAAGCTATCTGAGTCTGTTTGTAAACTGTGTCTTTAAGGAATGTAAGGCATTTAGAAATACAAATCCTTCTGAGCTATGGAATGTGACAGGCTCAATGTCCAAACAGGGATGGGCTAAGCTAATAGCAAAACATTGATGTTTTCTTTTTTTTCAAATTCTATACGTTTAGCTTGCTTGGCAAGTGCATATTAGGAAGGCCATATTTAGCAAATGTTCAAGTAATTAACAGGCTGTCATGTGGAAAAGGATAGACTTATCCTTTGTAGTGTCACAGAGTAGAACTAGTTCTGTGGGCAAAATGGAAATAAAGTTTGTTTTAGCAAACCAATTTGTTTAGCAAGACCAATTTTAGCTTTGCATAAAAAAAAACCATATAAAATTGGCTGAAAATGGCTTATCTTGCTTCATGAGGATGGGAATATTAATGCCAAATGTGGGTGATCAGTAATTTGTGAAGCAGGAAGGAGCTATCAATTAACTAATTCAGTAATTTTCATTCTGCTTGCATATTAGCATTACCAGAAGGTTTTTTGTAAAGCTACACTGACACCAGGGTCCCACCTCAGATCAATTCAGCAGATCCCCTGGTGTAAAGTCTATAGACATTGATGGTTTTATTAAGCAGCAGGTGTGTGAATCGAGACATTAGCTAAGGTAAGTCTACATGGTCCTACGGCAGCCACCCTGTCTGTACCATGAAGAAAGAGAGTACCACACAGAATCACTATTAGAAAAGTCAATCATAAAATGCTATGCAGAATGGATTGGGGGTAATCATGTTTATAGGCAACAAAAACAAGGTATGCTGTGAGTCCAGCTGCCAGATGCTGGAGACTGCTACAAAGAATATGCATTGCTTTCATAATCCAAAAAATAAGTTATTTTAAATTAGCAGTAAATGATAAGAAAAATAAATGAAAATTTGAGACTATTCCAGCCTTATCTTCAGTCCCACCTTTGCTCCCACCTCTACCCTTATTCCTATCACATGCACTTATATTCTGGCCACAGTCGGTTTCTCAAGATTCTGCAAATATTTTAAATAGTTTCACACTCCTCTAATTTCAGTTATTGAAATCCATCTTCTAAGCTGTTATTTAGGAGGTTACTACGAGTAAGCAAAGTTACTCTTAGGAGGTTTACTCTAGAGAGAGTTAAACTCTCAAGGATGGCTTTATGTATTGGGTCAACCAGCTCACTTAGTAAACATAAGTGCTTCATATACTAATTTGATAACTATCTGAAAATGAAGACTTAGCGTTGTTGATCTGGTAGCTCAGAACTTGTTTCTCTTTCTGGGCATACAAGATTAAATATATTTGTGGAAAAACAAACTTTATTTCCATCTATTCTCCTACACAACAGTTATACTATTACAACATTATATCATTCATTATTCTTAAACAGCTCCCTAGGTTTTCGTATATTTACTCCATTCCCTATCAAATATCTGCTCCATTTCTCCATGCCAAAAACTATAAATTTAGTCATAGCATTATTTATTATATTAAAACAGTAAAAACAACATAGACGTCAATCACAGAGACTGACTATTACAGTCCACTCTTTTTTCTCCACTTTGTACCTGAGACTAGAACTCATCATTTTTACCTGTGTCTTGATTGCTTGACATAAAGGCCACTTTTCTCAATTCTCTTATAGCTAGTCATTGCTATGTGACTAAGTTCTACTCTTTGGATATAAATAAAATGGTGTGTGCAACTCGTGAAAAATGCCCTTCCCCCGTATTTACTTGACTCCATCCTCCTGAACCATGAGAAAGAGATAGACTGGGCCTGGGATTCTACATTATGTGGTTTCATACCAGCCCAGAGCTTCTTTTATTCCTGCAAGAAATAAACTTTTGCCTTGTTTAATCCACTCAGTTTTGTTTTTCTCCCACTTGCAGCCCAAGTTGAAACTAAAAAAATACAGCTTTCTACTTGAGGGAACAGGTTGAAAAAATTATTCAGAGATTAAAAAGAAGTATCCAAATAGAAATATAATCACAATCTATTGAGTGTAAATACCAGATTACGAAATAGCATTTACAGTATAATCTCATTCTTTTATTTATTTATTTTTTATTATTGTACTTTAAGTTTTAGGGTACATGTGCACAATGTGCAGGTTTGTTACATATGTATCCATGTGCCATGTTGGTGTGCTGCACCCATTAACTTGTCATTTAGCATTAGGTGTATCTCCCAATGCTATCCCTCCCCCTTTCCCCCACCCCACAACAGTCTCCGAAGTGTGATGTTCCCCTTCCTGTGTCCATGTGTTCTCATTGTTCAATTCCCACCTACGAGTGAGAACATGCGGTGTTTGGTTTTTTGTCCTTGCGATAGTTTACTGAGAATGATGATTTCCAGTTTCTTCCATGTCCCTACAAAGGACATGAACTCATCATTTTTCATGGCTGCATAGTATTCCATGGTATATATGTGCCACATTTTCTTAATCCAGTCTAACGTTGTTGGACATTTGGGTTGGTTCCAACTCTTTGCTATTGTGAATAGTGCCGCAATAAACATACATGTGCATGTGTCTTTATAGCAGCATGATTTATAATCCTTTGGGTATATACCCAGTAATGGGATGGCTGGGTCATATGGTATTTCTAGTTCTAGATCCCTGAGGAATCGCCACACTGACTTCCACAATGGTTGAACTAGTTTACAGTCCCACCAACAGTGTAAAAGTGTTCCTATTTCTCCACATCCTCTCCAGCACTTGTTGTTTCCTGACTTTTTAATGATGGCCATTCTAACTGGTGTGAGATGGTGTATCATTGTGGTTTTGATTTGCATTTCTCTGATGGCCAGTGATGATGAGCCTTTTTTCATGTGTTTTTTGGCTGCATAAATGTCTTCTTTTGAGAAGTGTCTGTTCATGTCCTTTGCCCACTTTTTGATGGGGTTGTTTGTTTTTTTCTTGTCAATTTGTTTGAGTTCATTGTAGATTCTGGATATTAGCCCTTTGTCAGATGAGTAGGTTGTGAAAATTTTATCCCATTTTGCAGGTTGCCTGTTCACTCTGATGGTAGTTTCTTTTGCTGTGCAGAAGCTCTTTAGTTTAATTAGATCCCATTTGTCAATTTTGGCTTTTGTTGCCATTGCTTTTGGTGTTTTAGACATGAAGTCCTTGCCCATGCCTATGTCCCGAATGGTAATGCCTAGGTTTTCTTCTAGGGTTTTTATGGTTTTAGGTCTAACATGTAAGTCTTTAATCCATCTTGAATTTATTTTTGTATAAGGTGTAAGGAAGGGATCCAGTTTCAGTAATCTCATTCTTATAAAAACATCTGAAAGCATAGAAAACACTGTATTAGCTATTGACGAAATTGTCCTTCATAATAAACCACCCCAAAACTCAGTGGATTAAAAGAGTGATTTATTCTCAATCACACGCTATTGGTTGTTTGATGACTATTGGCTAATCTAAGCTAGACGTTTTTGAACCTGGCTTCAAGATGTTGACAGGATTCAGGCTTTCTTTGTGAGACTGTATCCTTTTTGGATCAGGAGGTAGCTTTTTTTTTCATGGCAGAAATGTAAGAGAGCAGTCACATTTCAAGCCACTGCTTGTGTCACTTCTGCTAATATCACACTGACCAAAGCAGGTCACATGGATAATTCAGAAATCAAGACATAGGAAAGAATACACAATCTTTAGTTGGAGGGAATGCATGTCACGTAACAAACAAAAATTGGAATCAGTAATTCAATCCTCCACAATCAAAACCTTGATATTGACTGGCAGGCTTATAGATGATTTCATTTCCCTCTATTTGAAGCTTATTTTGTCTAGTTTATGAGAAATAAATAGGTTTATTTATAGAATAAGTTCATAAAATTAAATTTTAAAACATAATACCCATGCTTCAAGGCTCATCTCAATGCTACTTTCTTTTTATAGCCTTTTTAGAGACTCCAACAAGTGCTAACATTTTTCTCCTCTGAACTATGATGTATTTCTACTTATATCCTATATATAGAATTTCTCAGATATTTTTTGAAATTATTATTGGTATTTACTTCCCATTGGACTGTAGGGAAGAGATTATGCCTTGTTTAGAAATAGATCGGGAGTGGTGGTTCATGCCTGTAATTGTAGTACTTTGGGAGGCTGAGGCGAGCAGATCACCTGAGGTCAGGACTTTGAGACAAGCCTGGCCAACACAGCGAAACACCGTCTGTACTGCAAATACAAAAATTAGCCAGGCGTGGTGGTGCATGCCTGTAATCCCAGCTGCTCGGGAGGCTGAGGCAGGAGAATCACTTGAACCTGGGAGGCAGAGGTTGCAGTGAGCAGAGATCATGCCACTGCACTCTGACCTGGGTGACAGAGTGAGACTCCACCTCAAAAAAAAAAAAAAAAAGAAAGAAAAGAAGAAAAGAAAAAAAAAAGAAATAGATCTACTTAGCCCAAGTTTTGCACATAGAAGTTACTGAAAAAATATTTTTGAAAATGAATGAATTGGTAAAGTATAATCAAATTTTTAAAATATGACACTTTGTATAGGAAAAATATTTACAAATTATTCACAAAACAGATATTGACAGGTCATACACAAGAATATGGAACCCATGCAAAAATAGTATTCATTAGGAGAGATTCTCATGAGAGATGCTGTTTACCTGGTTTGCCCACTCTGATTACCTGAATCTTGACTCTTGCAAACAGACAAGGGTACATCTATTTTGAATAGCCAAATTTTTTACCTTAGGGCATTATGAATACCACAGAAAAGTTAAATGCAAATGATTGTGTGGAATATGAGCCATCCCCTGGGAACTCTCATGAATAACTTGAAGAAACTTAAATGGTGGGATTGAGATTCTGCTCTTACAAAGGTGGGGAATATATTTTGAATGCAATATTAATATGCCCTGATTCATTTCCACTGGCAGGTAAGGAGAGGCTTACATACATACAGTCAAATCTACTGGATATAGAGTGGGTTGTTATCAATCTTTAGGGCTTTCTTATTTTTGACTTTGGGAAAAGCCTCATTTAAGGGAATAGATATATCAGGTCCAATTCTCTTTTCCAGATGTCTCCTGTAATTCTTCTTTTATGCCAATTGGTCTATGCAAGGTATATCAGCTCTTTCTTTCACACTATGCTGTTTACATTTTAATGGACTTTAAAAAGTACTAGTACTCATTAACGGGTTTCCTCAGAAGTCTTTTTATCTCTACAAAATGGTCTGATAGGTGCTGGGCATGACCATGAGTGCTGTAGCTCTCTATATCTCTGAGAGAAGGACTCTTGACTTGTGTTCTATGATGTGAGATAAGGAAGATGCAGTGTGAAAGAAAGTTTAATAACCTCTTTTTGGCTGGCTGATTCCCTTCCTGGTGGAAGTGATACCTGAGAATTTGAAAACAAATGTGCAACTATACAAAATCAGGAGGCCACAGACACTATATCAGACTATTAAAACACAATGATTTATTGAGAATTAAACACAGCAAGCTCATCTTGGTTGACGAAGATGGGTCAAACCATTGAGGTTGTTTTTACTTCTCATTGCTATGGGCTCTTTAAGAAGAAGTAAGAGTTATTCTCCTCCAGCTTCTCAAAGGGGCAGCTGGTTTGTATCTGTAAAGCATAAATTTTCTTTCTTTGGATAAGAATGTCCTGGGAAAAAGAAAATAGTCTTTTTATATTTTAGCCCTGAAAAGAAGTTGCAAGTATGAATGCAAACCCTGATGGGAGCTCTTTAATCTTTGGGGCAAGCAATGTATCTGGAAGGAAAAATTGATGGCAGCTTTAAATTTGGAGTTGAGTTGTGTATGTGGGGAAGGGCATAGGAAGAGGAAACTCCCAGGGACATGGAGGTTCTGTGAGGGGTAGAGGGGCCTGAGAGAGCTAACTTTCAACATCTTTCTTAGGAGTCAAGATCTCAAAGAAAGAAAGAAAGAAAGAGCACAACTTCCTAGGTGCTTGTGAGCACTAGGGGCCCTAAGAAAACAGTACGGCCTGGGAGCCCAAGCAGTGGGCCCTCAAGATAGAACCTGGGCCTAAGGGATAAAAACCACAAGCAGAGTTGTCCAACTGAATAAGTTCCACTAGTTTTGGTAGGAAACTGGGAAAAACTCCACATTAGAAGCAACTTCAGTGTTGAAAAGAGACAAGAGCTTAAAGCCTCTCAAGATATTCTGTATCCACTAAAAAGTAAGGTTGCTATGGAAACCATGAACATTTTTTCTCAAAACCAAATAAATACATAAGCCTACATGACTGTCCAAATGCAGGGATAGAAAAGGAGTTTCCGGAAAAGCATTTATAGAGATAGCTCTGTCTGCATAAACTTGAATTGGGCAATCTAAAACCCCATGACATCATTTTTTTTTAAACTGTGGTCAGAACCCTTATCATGAGATCTACCTTCTTAACAAAATTTTAAATATACAATATTTTAAACTATAGGCACAATGTTGTAGAGCAGATCTCTAGAACTTTCCCATCTTACATAACTGAAACATTAGACTTGTTGGATAATAGCCCATTTTCTTCTTCCCTCACTTCCTGGGAACCACCATTCTCCCTGCTTCTATATATTTGAATATTTTATATACCTCATATAAGTGGTATCATGCCATATTTGTTCTTTTGTGACTGACTTATATCACTTAGCTTGATGTCCTCCTGGTCATTCATGTGGTCACATATGGCAGGATTTCTTTTTTTTTTTTCTTTTTTTTTTTTGAGTTGGAGACTCACTCTGTTACCCAGGCTGGAGTGCAGTAGTGCAATCTCAGCTTGCTGCAGCCTCCTCCCCTCAGGGTCAAACGATTCTCATGCCTCAGCCTCCCCAGTAGCTGGGATTATACGTGGGCACCAACACGACTGGCTAATTTTTGTATTTTTAGTAGAGGTGGGGTTTCACCATTTTGGCCAGGCTGGTCTCAAGCTCAGGTGATCCACCCACCTCAGCCTCTCAAAGTGTTGGGATTACAGGCATGAGCCACCGTGCCCAGCAGGATTTCCTTTTTTAAGGCTGAATCACATTCTATTGTATGTCTATATCATACTTTATTTATTTATCCATCAATGAACATTTAAATTATTTCCACATCTTATCTATTGTGAATAATGCTACAATAAACATGGGAGTGCAAATATCTCTTTGAGATCTTGATTTCACTTCTTTTTGATAAATAACTAGAATGGGATTACTGGATTATATGATATTTTTACTTTTAATTTTTTGAGGAACCTCTGTAGCAGCTGCACTATTTTTCATTCCCACAAATAGTGGACACAGGTTCCAATTTCTGCATGCCTCTCCAACAGTCATTATCTTTTTTTTTATCATAGCTATCCTAGAGGTATGAAGTGATATTTTGTTGTGATTAAGATTTGCATTTTTATAATGATTAGTAATTTTTAGCATCTTTTCATACACCTATTGGCCATTTGTATGTCTTCTCCAGAGAAATGTCTATTCAAGTCCTTTGCCCATTGTCTTAATCAGGTTATTTGCATTTGTGGGTGTGTGTGAGAGAGTGTGTGTGTTTTCTTTTTGTTTTTTGTTTTTATTTTTGTTCTGCTATTAAATTGAAGGAATTTCTTACTTATTTTGAATATGAACCCCTTACCAGATATGCAGTGTGCAAGTATTTTCTCCCATTCCATAGATTGCCTCTTCATTTGGTTGACTGGTTCGTTTGTGGTGCAGAAGCTTTTTAGTTTGATGTAGTCGGACTTGTTTATTTTTGTCTGTTGCTTGTGCTTTTGATGTCATATCCAAGAAAGTATTTCCAAAACCAATCTCGTGAAGTGTTTCCCCTATGTTTATTTCTAGTAGTTTTACAGCTTCACATTTTCTGATTAAGCCTTTAATCCATTTCCAGTTGATTTTTAAAAGACAGGGGTTCAATTTTATTATTTTGCAATTGGGTGGCCAGTTTTCCTAATACCATTTGTTGAAGATACTAGCCTTTCCCCATGTGTATTCTTGGCACCTTTGTTGAAGATCAATTGATCTTCATGCATAAGTGTATTTCTAAGGTGTCTATTCTGTTCAATTGGTCTATATGTCTATCTTTATGCCTGTACTATATTATTTTAATTACTGTAACTGTAAAATATTTTGAAGTTATAAATAATAATACCTGCAACTTTGTTCTTTTTCCTCAATATTGATTTGGCTATTTGTAGTCTTTGTGGTTCCATATGAATCTTAGGATTCTTTTTTTCCCTATCTCTGTAAAACAAATTCCATTGGAATTTTAATAGGATTACACTGAATCTGTAAACCACTTTGGGTAGTATGGATATTCTAACAATATGTTATGTCTTCTAATCGATGAACATGGGATGACTTTCCATTTATTTGTTTGTACTATAATTTTATCCATCAATATTTTCTAGTTTTCAGTGTAGAAGTTTCTCACCTTCTTAGTTTATTTCTATTTTTCTTCTTGATGCTATTGTAAATAATTTTTTTAAATTATTTTCAGATAATTTGTTCTTAGTGTATGGGATTACAACTGATTTTTTTGTATGTTGATTTGTATCCTTCAATTTTATTGAATTTGTTTATTAGTTTGAATATTTTGTGTTTGTGTGTGTGTGTGGAGTCTTTGTGATTTTCTACATATAAGATCCTGTCACTTGCAAACAGAGATAATTTTACTTATTCTTTTCTGATTTGGATGCCTCTTAACTTTTTTTTTTCCCTAATTTACCAAACTGAATTCAATAGCACATTAAAGGGAGCATACACTAAGTCCTAGTGCCATTTGTTCCTGGAATGCAAGGATGGTTCAACATACACAAATCAATTAGTGTGACATAACACATTAGCAGAATGAAGGATATAAATGACATGATCATCTCAACACATGAAGAGAAGGCATTTGACAAAACTCAACACCATTTTCATGACAAAACTCAACAAATTAGAAAAATAGAAGAAAATAAACTTAACATAATAAAGGCCATATAAAAATGTCCACATAAAAAGGCCATATATAATAAGTTTCATCATTGTCAATATGAAAAACTGAGAGCTTTTACCTCTATGATGAAGAACAAAGCAAGAGTGCCCACTCTTGCCACTTCTATTTAACATAATACTGGAAGAGCAACTAGACAAGAAAAAGAAATAAAATTGAAATTGCCTTCGTATTCTGAGTATGCTATGGTGGAGCAAATGACAACTACTACACTAACAATATTGCTATATCATTAATAATTTAGAATATTTCTATTTAATTTTCTTGCCCAATAATGGATGAAGCTTTATTTAAAATGTAGTGCCCAGTGAGTTTGATATATAAAACAGATAATTAAATTGTGGTACAGAATTTTTAGCTATTCAGTTTGAAAATAAATATTACACTATTGGCTTTCTTAAATGCATTGGAATAACTTCCCTGATATTTTAGTTTTACAAGTTAGAAGTATATTAATTAAGGTCAAGTTGTATGAAAGATATTCTTATAATAATAAATTAACTTCTAATTCTCTTATATGAAAATATTCCCAAGTGATTGGCAATAGGACAGGTGTACAGATAGAAAATATATGTGCCTGACTGCATAAATTTTTAAATTATGATTTTCATGTTTTATTAGTCTGAAATTTTTATTTTATTATTCCTGATATTGTATAATAGTTATAACAGTTATATTTCCTCCTACACTCCCATCAAAGACACTGAGATGCTTCTTAATTGAATATATATGTATATATATGTATATACATATATACATGAGAGAGAGAGAGAGAGAGATAAATTAAACATTGGTCTCTCTGTGCTGTTAAGTATTTGTACCACATGTCTGTCTGAGATAAGACCCTATTGACTTAATTGGCAATTCGGCCTAGGAGCAGCTTTATGCAATATCTAAAAGTCTCTTACAATAATTACAAGAAGTATTTAGATGGAAGTTTAATTGCTGTACATAATCCATGCATTGTCTACTGTGAGAGCTTTCCATGATTTAGTCAAGCTAACGTGACTAATGACATAAATATTAAAAGCTCTTCTTTCTTTGTAATATGCTAAGGTCTTAGAACAAGAAGCCTGGAAATGTTCCAGAGATAAGGAAGGCTGTCTACATCATGTTGAACACAGGGTAGACCCTCTTGAACATTTCCTATGAGTTTTAAGGCTTGGGAATATTATTGATTCTGTTAGTAATACCTCATGGTATAAAAATGGAGCTAAAATGCTACTAAGTAGATAGACAAAAGTACAACAAACAGAGCCCTGAGAGAGCCTGCTATGACCATGGTTGGTTTTTGGCTTTTTCTAATCTAGTAAATTCCGTCTGTCTTTCTTGCCCCCTTGTAAAACTGGGATAATAATGCTCACTAATGTTTATAGACAGTGGTTTGGGATGCTCAGATGAAATATGTTATTAGATTTATAGAACATTTTACAGATATAATCTAATTAACCAGACATAATCTGGCTTACAGACATAATCTAAGTAACCGCACTTCTTGAAGTAAATTATCTGTAATTATTTTTATGTGAATATAGAATCTAAGAAATAATGAGATTAAGTGATGTGCTAAAAGTAATATTGTAAATTAGGGACAGTGCTAGAAATATAGACTAATGTTTATAAAACTTATTGGTATAGATCTGAATAGTGTCAAAGAAACTCACTGGCTGCTTATTTTAGGTAAGAATTTTCTGACTGGCTTGGTAAGTTTCAATAAGAAAGCTACTATAATGTAATAAAGAATCATCTTTTAAAACATTTTTTCTCCTGAAGTTCTTATATTTTATACTCGTGGACATTATAGTCATGCCAATCTGTGAAAATTCTAGAGATATAGCATGAGCTAATGATCTCAGAATGAAGTTAAAATGAAAATGCTACAGGAGCAAATTGGAGCAATTAGTATAATGTAAATTCCTTTGGTGAGGAATATTATGAATCTGATAAATCCTTAGTCAAAACATTTGTTCTCCATCCTTTTAATCTCCTGAACTTTCTGAGGATCAAAAACTACTTCTTAAACTTTATTCTGTACGTATTTTGTGATATCTTTTGTAACTATTATGTCCATTTTCTACTGCTGCTATAATGAATTACCACAAATTTAGTGGCTTAAAACAACACGAACTGATTATCTTACAGTGCTGGAGCTCAGGAGTCAAAAATGTGTTCCATGGGCTAAACTGACATCAAGGTGCCAGCAGAGCTGTGTTTCTTCTGTAAGCTCTAAGGGAGAATTTGTGTCCTTGCTTTTTTCAGCTTCTAGAGGCTGTCCACATTCCTTTGGCTCATGGTCCCCTTATGTCTTCAAATCCAGCAATGGCCCAGCTAGTCTTTCTCACATTGTCATAGCTCCGCTTCTCCTTCTTTGGCTTCTCTGTTAGATTAGTCCTACTGATTTTATTGCACCCCACCCCCAATAATCCAGGGCAAACTCCCCATCACAAAGTCAGATGATTAGCAATCTTAATTCCATCTGCTGCTTTATTACTTCTTTGCCATGTAAGGTAACATATTCTCAGATTCTGGGGATTTAGACGTGGACACCCTAGGATGGCCATTATTCCACTGACTACAGATGCAAAGAAGTAAAGGCTCTGAAATTAAAAGTAGTCTTATGAAAATATGTTGCCAACATAACCTTGTTGATCTCAAAAGTTGTAACCTACTTTACTAGGTTTAAACACTATTTTAATTCTTTAATTAGACATTTTTTTCAAAACTCAAAGCTTTTAAATCTTAATATTTTTCTTTTTTAAAAAAATTATTTATTTATTTATTTATTTATTTATTTATTTATTTTGGAGACAGGGTCTGGCTCTCTCCCCGAGGCTGGAGTACAGTGGCATGATCTTCGCTCACTGCAACCTCTGCCTCCCAGGCTCAAGCTATCCTCCTACCTCAGCCTTCTGAGTAGGTGGGACCACAGGCACATGCCACCATGCCAGGTTAATTTTTAAAAATATCTTTTTGTAGAGATGGGGTCTCACTCTGTTGCCCAGGCTGTTCTCAAACTCCTGAGCTCAAGCAATCCACTCTCCTCAGCCTCCCAAAGTGCTGAGATTACAAGTGTGAACCACCGTGCCCAGCTTTAAATTTTTTTCTCAGAATTAATGAAGATCAAAATATTCTTGGCTGATAATTATTTGAAAACATACAGTAAATTATGTAATTACACATGACCAGTAACAATATTATTCAATCAGCCCAAACACATGGAATTTTTTTTTTTTTAGACAGAGTCTTGCTTGTTGCCCAGGCTGGAGTGTAGTGGCATGGATCTTGGCTCACTGCAACCTCTATCTCCCGGGCTCAAATGATTCTCCTGCCTCAGTCTCCCAAGTAGCTGGGATTACAGGCTCCCACCACCATGCCCAACTAATTGCTTCTGTATTTTTAGTAGAGACAGGTTTTCACCATGTTGGCCGGGCTGGTCTTGAACTCCTGACCTCAGTTGATCCACCTGCCTGGACCTCCCAAAGTGCTGAGATTATAGGCATAAGCCATTGTGCCCAGCCCCTTGAGAGTTTTTTCTTTTTCAAAATAATAAACCTCGGCATTAAAGTCACTGAAATAAGTATATTTTCAAAAGAATTTGCCAAATGTTTCTTTTAAATATATGGATTATTTTTCAACTTCCTTATTATTAAGAACACTACTATTCTTCTAGTCACTCAGCATTATAATTTATATACTTTTATTTTATTCATCTAGATATCAAATTCTATTATTCTTTTGAAAGAATATTCTGTTGCCTACTAAAAATCCTGATTAATTCATATGAATATTACTATGAGAATATATTTTAAGGATTAGCCTACATTGATTTGTTTATTTAAAAGTTAATGGAGAAATACCAACTCACATTTATTGAACAACTTACTATGTCCTAAGCAGCATTGCAAACACTTTAAAATGTAAAATTTAATTAATTCTTACCTTGACAGTCTGTGTTAGGTATTATTAACCTAGTTTCACAGATGAGAAAATGAGAATGGAGAAGTTAAATAATTTGCCCAAGGGTTGACAAATAAAACTAGTGAAGCCAGGATGGGGAGTTTACACCAAACTGCTCCCTATGCTACCTGAACGGTTTTATGAGAACCAAATTAACTACATTTGTGTCTTCTGGGGTTTGGGTGACCCACTATACTAATTCTAATAAATTCTTGCTCTGACAAATTCCACAGGGAAATGAAGGACGTATTTGGTAGAGAAAAGGAACCACGGAGTGTGAGGGCCTCCATTACCAAAGGAAGAAAGAGGAGGAACAAGTCCTACCACCTTCAGATAGAAACTAGCAGAGTCCTCTTTCCCTAGTCCTGCCTTGTCATCCTTCTTCCAGTCTAGCTAGACAAAGCTGCCAGGTAATTTGTTCAATAGCACCCCTTACATCACGTTATCTTCTTACCCAAGAACTAAAGTGACTTTGTAATGCTTGCAGAAGCAAGTCCAAACTACTCTAGTTGATACTGAATATACTTTTTATTTAGCTCCATTATCTTTCACGTCTGCCAAACACAAATCTTCTATTCCGCAGTCATTCTTGAGTTCTCTAACACCTCATAGCCAATCTATCAGCAAATCTCACTGACTCTAACTTCAAAACGTATCCTGAATCCAATTATTTCTCAAAACCTTTGCTGCTACCACCCTAGATCATGTGATTATCAACCTTTTTTTGGACCACTAACATAGCTGCCTAATTGGTTCAGCTGTTTCCTCCTTACCAGTCTACAGAATCTTCCAAACACTGCAGCCAAAGCATCGTTTTAATATAAATTACTCCGTTGCTAAAATCCCTCTGGTATCTCTCCATATGATGCAGGATAAAAGTCCAAAGGCTTTATCAGAGATTACAAGTCACTACAAAATTTGGCCCCAGCAATCTCCCTGACTTTATCGCTTTCCTTTCCCCCACTTGTTCACTTTGTACTAGCCACATTGGTATATGTTATTCTTTGTAGATGTATATTTAGAAGTAATTTCTAAAAATATAAACAGTTTCCATGTATCACTTCCTGGAGCATAAAGATAGAATTAGATAGAAACTCTGGCTGGGTGCGGTGGCTTATGCCTGTAACCCCAATGTTTTGGGAGGCCAAGGTAGGAGGATGGCTTGAGCCCAGTAGTTCGAGACCAGCCTGAGGAAAATAGTGAGACGCTATCACTACAAAAATTTTAAAAATTAGCCAACTGTGATGGTGTCTGCCTATGGTCCCAGCTAGTGGCGTCGGGGTAGGCTGAGGTGGGAGGATCACTGGAGCCCAGGAGAGTGAGGCTGCAGTGAACTGTGATCGTGCCGCTATACTCTACCCTTGGCGACAGAGTGAGTCCTTCTCCACCCCTCCCCCCAAAAAAAAGAAAAAAGAAAAGAAAGAAAACTGAGTTTTCTACAAAATTATTGGCTGAAATTCCTGCGGATAAAAACAATAGTCATTATGATTGAAATTGTAGTCTCTGGAGAAATACAGTTTTTTTATACCTGCTTATACTTGAAAAATACAGTGATTAAATATCACCCTTAAACTCTCTTAAGGATTTTGAAAAAATTTATTTAACCTATACATAATATACCATTGATAAAAACATAACACCAAAGCATTAATAAATTGATATTTTCTAAATAGAAAGAGCTTATGAATATAAAATACTAACCCTGAATGTCTTTTAGTAACATTATCCAGTTTTAATTTTGGTAATACGTAACAAAAATTGATCTTGAGATGCAGTCTATTCTTCTCCTTTCTTGAAGTAAAATCATTGTCAAAACTAATAAAAGTGGATTTTACTTTATCTTCTGTTTAAATATAAACTTTATCAAAGTCTTTATAAAGGATTTTTTTAGCCCTTTAAAAATATTCCATTTTAATGCTGAACAAAATATTATAAAACTGAGGAGACAAATGTCTTTTTTTTTAACTTTAAGTTCTGAGATATATGTGCAGAACATACAGGTTTGTTACATAGGTATATATGTGTCATAGTGTTTTGCTGCACCTATCAACCTATCATCCAGCCCAACATGCATTAGGTATTTGTCCTAATGATCTCCCTCCACTTCCCCCCACTCCCCCTGAAAGGCCCTGGTGTGTGATGTTACCCTCCCTGTGTCCATGTGTTTTCATGGTTCAACTCCCGTTTATGAGTGAGAACATGAGGTGTTTGGTTTTCTGTTCCTGTGTTAGTTTGCTGAGAATGATGGCTTCCAGCTTCAACCATGTCCCTGAAAAGTACATGAACTCATTTTTTATGGCTGCATAGTATTCCATGATGTGTATATGTGCCACATTTTCTTTATCCAGTCTGTCATTGATGGGCATTTTGGTTAGGTCTAAGTCTTTGCTATTGTAAACAGTGCTGCAATAAACATATGTGTGCATGTGTCTTTATAGTAGAATGATTTATAATCCTTTGGGTATATACCCAGTAATGAGATTGCTGGGTCAAATGGTATTTCTGGTTCTAGATCCTTGGGGAATAACCATACTGTCTTCCACAATGATTGAACTAATTTACACTCCCACCAACAGTGTAAAAATGTTCCTGTTTCTCCACATCCTTGCAGCATGTGTTGTTTCCTGACTTTTTAATGATTGCCGTTTTAACTGGCACGAAATGGTATCTCGTGGTTTTGATTTGCATTTCTCTAATGACCAGTGATGATGAGCTTTTTTTCATATGTTTGTTGGCCGTATAAATGTCTTCTTTTGAGAAGTGTCTGTTCATATCCTTTGCCCACTTTTTGATGTGTTGATTTGTTTGTTTTTCTTGTAAATTTGTTTAAGTTCCTAGTAGATTCTGGATATTAGCCCTTTGTCAGATAGATAGATTGCAAAATTTTTCTGCCATTCTGTAGGCTGCCTGTTCACTCTAATGATAGTTTCTTTTGCTGTGCAGAAGCTCTTTAATTTAGTTAGATTCCATTTGTTAATTTTGGCTTTTGTTGCAATTGCTTTTGGTGTTTTAGTCATGAAATCTTTGCCCATGCCTATGTCCTGAATGTTATTGCCCAGGTTTTCTTCTAATGTTTTCATGGTTTTAGGTTTTATGTGTAAGTTTTTAATCCATCTTGAGTTAATTTTTGTATAAGGTGTAAGGAAGGGGTCCAATTTCAGTTTTCTGCATATGGCTAGCCAGTTTTCCCAACATCATTTATTAAATAGGGAATCTTTTCCCCATTGCTTGTTTTTGTCAGGTTTGTCGAAGATCAGATAGTTGTAGATGTGTGGTGTTATTTCTGAGGCCTCTATTCTGTTCCATTGGTCTATATATCTGTTTTGGTACTTGCACCATGCTGTTTTGGTTAGTGTAGCCTTGTAGTATAGTTTGAAGTCAGCTTGTGTGATGTCTCCGGCTTCGTTCTTTTTGCTTATGATTGCCTTGGCTTATACAGGCTGTTTTTTGGTTTCATGTGAAATGTAAAGTAGTTCTTCCTAGTTCTGTGAAGAAAGTCAACGGTACCTTGATGGGAATAGCATTGAATCTGTAAATTACTTTAGGCAGGATGGCCATTTTCACTATACTGATTCTTCCTATCCGTTACCATGGAATTTTTTTCCATTTCTTTGTGTCCTCTTGTATTTCATTGAGCAGTGGTTTGTAGTTCTCCTTGAAGAGGTCCTTCACATCCCTTGTAAGTTGGATTCCTAGGTATTTTATTCTCTTTGTAACAATTGTGAATGGGAGTTCAGTCATGTTTTGGCTCTCTGCTTGTCTATTGTTGATGTATAGGAATGTTTGTGATTTTTGCACATTGATTTTGTATCCTGAGACTTTGCTGAAGTTGCTTATGAGCTTAAGGAGTTTTGGGGCTGAGACGATGGGATTTTCTAAATATACAATCATGCCATCTACAAACAGGGACAATTTGACGTCCTTTCTTCCTGTTTGAATACACTTTATTTCTTTCTCTTGCTTGATTGCCCTGGCCAGAACTTCAAATACTATGTTGAATAGGAGTGGTGAGAGAGGACATCCTTGTCTTTGCCAGTTTTCAAAGGGAATGCTTCCAACTTTTGCCATTCAGTATGGTATTGGCTATGGGTTCGTCATAAATAGCTCTTATTATTTTGAGATATGTTCCATCAATACCTAGTTTATTGAGAGTTTTTAGCATGAAAGGGTGTTGAATTTTATCAAAAGCCTTTTCTGCATCTATAGAGATAATCATGTGGGTTTTGTCATTGGTCAATTTATGTTATGGATTACATTTATTGATTTGCATATGTTGAATCAGCCTTGCGTCCCGGGGGTGATGCCAATTTGATCATGGTGGATAAGCTTTTTTGATGTGCTGCTGGATTTGGTTTGCCAGTATTTTATTGTGGATTTTTACATCAATGTTCATCAAGGATATTGGCCTGAATTTTTTGTTGTTGTTGTTGTGTCTCTGCCAGGTTTTGATATCAGGATGATGTTAGCCTCATAACATGAGTTAGGCAGGAGTCCCTCTTTTTTTATTTTTTGGAATAATTTCAGAAGGAATGGTGCCAGTTCCTCTTTGTACCTCTGGTAGAATTCGGCTGTGAATCCATCTGGTCCTGGACTTTCTTTGGTTGGTAGGCTATTAATTGATGCCTCAATTTCAGACTTGTTATTGGTCTTTTCAGGGATTTGACTTTTTCCTGGTTATTCTTGGGAAGGTGTATGTGTCCAGGAATTCATCATCTAAAATCTATTCTAGATTTTCTAGTTTATTTGCATAGAGGTGTTTATAGTATTCTCTGATTGTAGTTTGTATTTCTATGGGATCAGTGGTGCTATCCCCTTTATCATTTTTTATTGTGTCTATTTGATTCTTCTCTCTTTTCTTCTTTATTAGTTTGACTAGTGGTCTATTGTATTAATCTTTTCAAATAATCAGCTCCTGGATTCATTGAGTTTTTGAAAGGTTTTTTGTGTCTCTATCTCTTTCAGTTCTGTTCTGATCTTAGTTATTTCTTGTCTTCTGCTAGCTTTTGAATTTGTTTGCTCTTGCTTCTTTAGTTATTTTAATTGTGATATTAGGATGTTGATTTTAGATCTTTCCTGCTTTCTGATGTGGGCATTCAGTGCTATAAATTTCCCTCTTAGCACTGCTTTAGCTATGTCCCAGAGATTCTGGTACTTTGTCTTTTTCTTCTCATTGGTTTCAAAGAACTTATTTATTTCTGCCTTAATTTCATTATTTACCCAGTAGTCATTCAGGAGCAGGTTGTTCCATTTCCATGTAGTTGTGTAGTTTTGAGTGAATTTCTTAATCCTGAATTCTAATTTGATTGCACTGTATTCTGAGAGACTCTTTGTTATGATTGCCATTCTTTTGCATTTGCTGAGGAATGTTTTACTTCCAATTGTGTGGTTGATTTTAGAATAAGTGCCATGTAGCAGTGAGAAGAATGTATATTCTGTTGATTTGGGGTGGAAAGTTCTGTAGATGTCTATTAGGTCCACTTAGTCCAGAGCTGAGTTTAACAGCTGGATATCCTTGTTAATTTTCTGTCTCGTTGATCTGTCTAATATTGACAGTGGGTTGTCAAAGTCTCCCACTTCTATTGTGTGGGAGTTTAAGTCTCTTTATAGGTCTCTGAGAACTTTTTTTATGAATCTGGGTGCTCCTCTATTGGGTGCATATATATTTAGGATAATTAGCTCTTCTTGTTGCATTGATCCCTTTACCATTATGTAATGCCCTTCTATGTCTTTTTTGATATTTGTTGGTTTAACATCTTTTTTATCAGAGACTAAAATTGCAACCCCTGTATTTTCTTACTTTTCATTTGCTTGATAAATAGTCCTCCATCCCTTTATTTTGAGCCTATGTGCATCTTTGCATATGAGACAGGTGTCTTGAATATAGCATGCCAATAGGTCTTGAATCTTTTTCCAATTTGCCAGTATGTGTCTTTTAATTGGGACATTTAGCCCATTTAAGGTTAATATTATTATGTGTGAATTTGATCCTGTCATCATGATTCTATCTGGTTATTTTGCACATTAGTTGATGCTATTTCTTCATAGTGTCGTTGGTCTTTATATTTTGGTGTCTTTTTGCAGTGGCTGGTACCATTTTTTGTTGTTGTTGTTTTGTTTTTTTCCTTGTAAGGCATGCCTGGTGGTGACAAAATTGCTCAGCATTTGCTTGTCTGGAAAGGATTTTATTTCTCCTTCACTTATGAAGCTTAGTTTGACTGGATATGAAATTGTGGGTCACAAATTATTTTCTTTAAGGATGTTGAATATTGGCTCCCACTCTCTTCTGGCTTGGAGGGTTTCTGCAGAGAGAGCCACTGTTAGTCTGATGGTCTTCTCTTTGTAGGTAATCTGACCTTTCTCTCTGGCTGCCCTTAACATTTTTTCCTTCATTTCAACCTTAGAGAATCTGATGATTATGTATCTTGGGGTTGCTCTTCTCAAGGAGTATATTAGTCTGTATTTCCTGAATTTGAATGTTGGCCTGTCTTGCTAGGTTGGGGAAGTTCTCCTGGATAATATCCTGAAGTGTGTTTTCCAACTTGGTTCCATTCTCCCTGTCATTTTCAGGTACACCAATCAATCGTAGGTTTGGTCTTTTCACACAGTCCCATATTTCTTGGAAGGTTTATTCGTTCCTTTTTATTCTTTTTTTTTTTTTTTTTTTTTTTTTTTGAGACGGAGTCTTGCTCTGTTGCCCAGGCTGGCGTGCAGTGGTGCGATCTCAGCTCACTGCAAGCTCCGCCTTCCGGGTTCACGCCATTCTCCTGCCTCAGCCTCCCAGTAGCTGGGACTACAGGCACCCGCCACCACACCTGGCTAATTTTTTGTGTTTTTAGTAGAGACGAGGTTTCACTGTGGTCTCTATCTACTGACCTCATGATCTGCTCAACTCAGCCTCCCAAAGTGCTGGGATTACAGGCATGAGCTACTGCACCTGGCCTTTTATTCTTTTTTCTCTAGTCTTGTCTTCACGCCTTATTTCAGTAAGTTGATCTTCAATCTCTGATATCCTTTCTTCCACTTGATCAATTTGGCTATTGATACTTGTGTATATTTCATGAAGTTCTCGTGCTGTTTTTTTCAGCTCCATCAGGTCATTCATATTCTTCTCTAAACTGGTTTTTCTAGTTAGCAGTTCCTGTAACATTTTATGAAGGTTCTTAGCTTTCTTGCATTGGTTTAGAACATGCTCCTTTAGCTCAGAGGAGTTTGTTATTACCCCCCTTCTGAAGCCTACTTCTATCAATTCATCAAACTCATTCTCCATCCAGTTTTGAGCCCTTGCTAGGGAGGAGTTGCGATCATTTGGAGGAGAAGAGGCATTCTGGTTTTTGGAATTTTCAGCATTTTTGCACTGTTTTTTCCTCATCTTCGTGGTTTTATCTACCTTTGATCTTTGAGGCTGGTGACCTTTGGATGGGGTTTTTGTGTGGGGGTCCTTTTTGTTGATGTTGATGTTATTGTTTTCTGTTTGTTAGTTTTTCTTCTAACAGTCAGGTCCCTCTGCTGCAGGTCTGCTGGAGTTTATTGGAGGTCCACTCCAGACCCTGTTTGCCTGGGTATCACCAGCGGACGCTGCAGAACAGGAAAGACTGCTGCCTGGTCCTTCCTCTGGAAGCTTTGTCCCAGAGGGGCACCAGCCTGCTGCTAGCCAGAGCTCTCCTGTATGAGGTATCTGTCATGCCCTGCTGGGAGGTCTCTCCCGTCAGGAGCCACGGGGGTCAGGGACCCACCTGAAGAGGCAGTCTGTCCGTTAGCAGAGCTCAAGCGCTGTGCTGGGAGAATCCTCCTTGTCAGGATCTGCTGCTCTCTTCAGAGCTGGCAGGAAGGAAGGCTTAATTCCGCTGAAGCTGAGTCCACAGCCTCCCCTTCCCCCAGGTGCTCTGTCCCAGGGAGATGGGAGTTTTATCTCTAAGCCCCTGACTGGGGTTGCTGCCTTTCTTTCAGACATGCCCCACCTAGCGAGGAGGATCTAGAGAGGCAGTCTGGCCACAGCCACTTTGCTGTGCTGTGGTGAGTTCCACCCAGTCTGAACTTCCTGGCCTCCTTAGCACTGTCAGGGTAAAACTGCCTACTCAAGCCTCAGTAATGGCTGACGCCCCTCCCCCCCACCAAGATGGGTCATCTCAGGTTGACTTCAGACTGCTGTGCTGGCAGTGAGAATTTCAAGCCAGTGGTTCTTAGCTTGCTGGGCTCCATGAAAGTGGGACACACTGAGCAAGACCCCTTGGCTCCCTGGCTTCAACCCCCTTTCCAAAGGGCAGTGAACAGTTCTCTCTTGCTGGGGTTCCAGGTACCACTTAGTTGGAAATGCAAAAATCACCCACCTTCTGTGGTGGTCTCACTGGGAGCTACAGACAGGAGCTGTTCCTATTTGGCCATCTTGCCAGATCCCCGATAAATGTCTTTATATAAAATTTTTTTATTTAAAATTTACCTGGTTTCTGCAATTGACCAATGGATCCAATATTAAAATTTATAAAATGAAATGATAAAAGTACTAGATGATGATATTCTACCGTTTGCAAACACCACCTTTCGTTTATCCATCTGTAATAGACATTTCAATTGTTTCACCTTTTGGCTATTGTGAATAATGCTGCTATGAACATCAACATTTAAATATCTGTTTGAGTCCTTGCTTTTAATTCCTTTGTGTATATACTTAAAAATTGAATTGTTGGATCATAATATGGTTGGTTGTATGTTTAATTTTTTGAGGAACTGCCATCCTGTTTTCCTTTGTGTATATACTTAAAAATTGAATTGTTGGATCATAATATGTTTGGTTGTATGTTTAATTTTTTGAGGAACTGCCATCCTGTTTTCCTTTGTGTATATACTTAAAAATTGAATTGTTGGATCATAATATGTTTGGTTGTATGTTTAATTTTTTGAGGAACTGCCATCCTGTTTTCCACAGTGGCTGTACATCTTACATTTCCACTGGCAATGCCCACTGTTTCTAGTTTCTACACATCCTCTCCAATACTTATTATTCACTGTTTTTTGTTTTGTGTTCAGGACTCACACATAAATAGAATTTCTAATGTTCAAGGTTATTCACTGAAGCATTGTTTCTCTCAGGGACAAATGAATATAACACAATTGTCCATTAATGGTAGATTACTTAAATAAGTGGTTAGAATGTGTGTGCCCAATAATGTGGTTGCGGATCTGATACATTTATAATGTCAATGATTGACGAGGGGAAAGTAGCAAAAAATGAAAATGAAATTGGTTCTTAAATTATCTTAAGCTAATGCTAGAAACAAGAAATATGGAGAATTAGATATTTCTTTGAAAAAAATGTAAGAATTACAGATATTGTCTACAGTAGTGGCTACTTGTTAGTCAAATGTAGACATTCAGGAAGACTCCTTAAAGGGTGAGAGCAACCCCTTTTTTGCATTCTCCTCTCTCGCTCGACAGAATGTAGATGGATGCCTGGGCTAGAGCAGACATCTTAGATTGTGAAGCAATTCTCTTAGTATGATGACCCAGTGATATGGAAGGAGCCTAGGTCCCTGCTGATTATAGAATTTCCTGGAAATTTCTGTGTTCTTCATGCCACTACTGTGTGTTCTTTTTAAATATGATGGAACAAAAGCTAAATGAATATAGGAGCAAAGGTGAAAGCAGATTGACAGTTAGGAGGCCTATACAATAGTTCAAGGAAGAAGCAGCAACCAAGATTAAGAGGTAGTGGAATAATAATAGATGGTGAGATTCAGAGTATCCTTTAAAGAACAATACAACAGAACTGGCTGGTGGATTGAATGCATACTAATTATTGAGATAGGAATGAAGCACACACCCCTATTTTTAGCTAGAATGAAGTTACTATTTACTAAGTTGGGAAAAATTGCAGGTGGTGAAGCAGTGTTTTTTGTCTGCTTTTTTTAATTTTTGAAGGTCGGACCTAATCAAGACTATTTCGAGTATGTTAATTTTAGATGCTGTTATATTTCCATATTGAAATATGGTGGGGGCATTTGATAAATGATTCTGCATTTCGAGGGACAGAACTGGGCTGGAGATATATAATTACAGACTCATCATATGTCAGGTAGGAAATATGTATAGATAAAGAAGAAATAAAAAGACTGAGCTGATGGGCACTCTGAAGTCTGCAAATTCAGAAGATAAGGAATCAGCAAAGAAAACTGAGAAGCAGCAGCCAGTGAGGTGTCTTAGCAGCAAAAGACTTGTTTCAAGAAGAATGGAGTGATCATTTGTGATAAATCCTGCTTTTAGGTCCAGTTAAATTAAAATCAAAAATTCAGGATTGGATTTGGCAATGTGAATGACAAGGATAGCCTTGTCAAATGCTGTTTAAATAGAATAGTGATGAAAAGGACCTTACTGGAGAGGATTCAAGAAAGAATGAGGAGATAGACATTAGAGATTCCTGGTACAGACAACTCTTTTTAGAACCTTTGTTGTAAAGAGGAGCAGAGAAATGAGGAGCTTTTTATCACTTTATTTTAGATGGGAAATACTACAATGTTTATGTGCTCGTGGGACAGATTCAGTAGAAAAGAACAGTAGAAAGCAAAAAAACAAGAGGGAGAAAAATCCACGTCCTATCTTTGAGTAGGTGACAAGGGACAGAATCCAGTACACACATGGAGAGGCTGGCATTTTGAATGAGTAAAAATAGTTCAACCAAAGGTTAGAGCAAACATTTTTGCTTCAGAATTTATATTTTGTTGTTGGAATGTTGGGACATTTTCTCCTAATTTCTTCAGTTTTTCAGTAAAATAATAGACAAAGTCATCAGTTGAGAGTGGGAGGATGGAGGAGATGTTAGAAGCTTGGGGACAGACAAGAAGATGGGAAATAGAGAAAACAGTGTGAAGAGTGAATTGAACAAGATAAAATTAGTAGGAGGTTTGAATGTTAGTAATCATAAATGTAAGCTGGAACCAGTCAGCACTGTAGTGGGGTTTTTCTCCAGCTGTATTCTCTTCTCGGGTGTAGGTGCAGAAAAGGTGGAGGGTTATATTTACCCAGGCTTGGAAACTTGGCCATGAGAATACAATGGAGGAAAAGAAGAAGGAGGGAGTTACTGGTATATATAAGAAAATGATTATAATGATGAATCATGGAATCTAAGTCAGGTAGAAGAGAAGTAAGGAATGAAAGAGGCAAAAAGGAGTAAAAAGGCATTAGAGTGAATGAACTGGAGGTCTGGTGGGGTTGAGGTTTTTAGATGTCAGAGATCTAGTGGGAACAAATTGAGAAGAGTAAAAGCGGTGGTCAGAGTGTGTGATGTTAAAAATTAATATTATAGAGAGGGTATTGCTATTGGTAATGGCAAAGTCCAGAGTACCACCAGAGAGTGGCAGGTTGGAGGCTAAGATTATTGGAGAAGAGGAAAAAAACCTAGTGGCCACAGTATTGGAAAAATGATCTGTGTGGATATTGCAGTCACCAAGAATTAGAGAGCAAACCAGGTGCCTAGAATATTTGTATTGGTCCATTCTTGCACTGCTATAAAGAAATACCTGAGACTGGTAATTTATTAAAAAAGAGGTTTAGGGCCGGGAACAGTGGCTCACGCCTGTAATCCCAGCACTTTGGGAGGCAGAGGTGGGTGAATCACCTGAGGTCGGAAGTTCAAGACCAGCCTGACCAACACGGTGAAACCCCATCTCTACTAAAAGCACAAAATTTGTCAGGCGTGGTGGTGCATACCTGTACTCCCAGCTACTCGGGAGGCTGAGGCAGGAGAATCACTTCAACCTAGGAGGCGGAGGTTGCAGTGAGCCAAGATCACGCCATTGCACTCCAGCCTGGGCAACAAGAGCAAAACTCCATCTCAAAAAAAACAAAAAAAAAAAAAAAGAAGAAAAAAAAAAGAAAAGAGGTTTAATTGGTTCACAGTTCTGTAGGCTGTATAGGAAGCATGGCAGCATGTGCTCAGCTTCAATAATGGCAGAAGGCAAAGGAGAAGCCAGTACTTCACATGGCAGGAGCAGGGGGGCGGAGAGAGAACAGAGAGGTGCTACACACTTTTAAACAACTAGATCTCATGAGAACTCTATCACAAGAGCAGCACTAGAAGGATGGTTTCTAAACCATTAGGAACCGCCCCCATGATCCAATTCCTCCCACCAGGCCCATCTCCAACATTGGAATTACAATTGAACATGAGATTTGGGTGGGGGAACAGATCCAAACCATATCAACATGCAAGTAATTACAGAGTGATGTAGAAGTCACAGATATCAAACTTCTCATTAATTCCTTAAAAATTGAACTGTCTTAGGTATGTGAATACACTGGAAACTTGAGACGATTTTATGTTTGATATAATATTAGTTGACTTTCCCTGTTTTTATTAAAGGCTAACAAAATACTAGGCACTGAAGAAAGAAAGATGTATAAGGATGGCACAGCCTCTGATATTAAGGAAATGACTCTAATAGAGGCAATAAACATGCAAACAAATGGCAATTCAGTGAAAATGCATTTCAACAATCTGAGAAACAATAACAACAAAAACTATGTTGGTTATGAATTGCTGAAATGAAAGCCTTCTTGATCATATACAAGTCATCCCTGGATGCAGTTCAAAATTGGGTCCATTTTACACTGATTTTCTCAAAAATATCTAGTGAGTACTACATAAGAGTGTACAAAGTGTGGTGGAAGATAGAATTATACATTAAATTCTAACTCTGTCTTTGCATTGAATTATATTACAGTAGGTCTTGTCATACGTTAAATTCTCTGTCATTAATTTTTTTTCCAGACATTTTATTCAGGCAGTGAATGAGCTCGGATCAGCTAGGGGCAAAGTTATTCTTTCATGTTACATCAAATTATCTGAGTCATGTAAGCATTTGTTTAAAGTCAGAGTTTTGGCTAAGAAAAATATCAAGGGAAAACAAAACTGGATACTGGATGCTGAAGACAGAGGATGTTATCTGATATTCAGATTTTCTCTGAGAACTTAAAACAGGCTGAGTGTCAGTGAGATGTTGTTTTGTTTTTATTTTGGGTGACTTTTTTTTATCAAATAGTATTATCTGTCAGAGCACCTAATAATGTCGCTGGATGGCTGGTATTTACCTCCCTGTAACAATCATGACATGCCAGTGAATAACCAATTTCAAGAAGAGGACTTGCAGCCTTTCTGAGAATATTTATCTCTCATCTTTTTGGTTGGAAGTTTATTATAATATCGCAGTTTACTTAAAGGAACTCAGTAGCTACTGATTCTTTAATTCGTAGTAATAATTTGCTTGAATGATTTTTTTCGCCTAAACATGTAACAATATATGTTAATATATTGAGTTGGGGATAATAATAGCACCTATCTCACGAGTTTATAGTGAACATTACATAATTCATGTATAGCTGTGAAAAAATGCTTAATATAAACTAACATTATTGTTCTTATTGCCATCATAATTATTATTTTGACTACATAGCTGTTTTGTTTTGAAACATCTAGTTGCAAGTAAATGGAACCCAACTAAGAGTAGTGCAAGCATGCAATGAAGCTTAATTGAATTGACAGAGACAGTGGAGTGACATAAGGGCTAGAATGGTATTAGGACTCAGAAGACAATGGGATTAGAACGAGGAGAACCATTAAAAGTCCATTTAAGCATCTCTCTTTTTATCTCTGCACACCTGCATCTTTTTTTTTTTGGTCTCTACATAATGGCTGAAAGCAGAAATCTCTGCTTTTCATCCCTAAGGTGGAATGGCATTGCCATAGCCCCCGAATTTACATGTTGAAGGTCCAGACACATGCAGGACTGACTAGCTGACTCTGAATTCCATTTCTACACAGGGGAGAAAGTGTAGTCAGTCCGATTTTGCTTAGTAATCATCTTCTGACCTTGTTAGGATTGAGGAGAAATTGATACAAGTTTCAATGGTGGCCACCTCACCCTCATGATGCTTGGGCAGAAGAAGGATTATTATTAGTATGGCAAAAAAAGATCTACAACACACTCTTAATTTCTCAACACATATGTAAGTCTTTCTTTCTATATACCCAAAGGTATCCTATCCATGATCCAACTAACTTACACATAACAACAAACTACTCAACGACTTCATAACTGGAGGAAGCTGATCTTGTTTTGATCATAGGCCCACATAAGTCCAATTGCTCTACTTAAGATAAATGGAGATTTGTCTGTGTCCAGAGATGTGTCAGGCTGGGACAAATAGATAGGAGTAAAGACATACTGTATGATTGACAGCCCCACTGGAATCACATGAATGGGGAAGGGATGGCTCCACAAAGGTAGAGTGTTTATAAAATATTTTCAAAGCCACTGCTGTATTCCAACCCTAGCTGCCCCGCATTCACATTATGAGAAATTATTATACGTCTCCACTTAATAAGCTATAATAATTCCAAATACCACCAAATATATACTCAGTTCCTAAGGGAAATAAATCAATATCATCTCCAGATAACATATCTACAGATCAGGTCCAGATGCGATCCTCAATGATGCATTTGACCACCCTAACACTTAAAATCCACCATGAAGGAAGGCAGAAGACAAAAAACAGTAACTGCAATAGCTGTCTTATTTGTGAAGTAGAGAAGGAAAAATAACAAATAGCCATCACTGAATCTTAGCATAAACCATATTCTATAGGAAGGAGTAGTAAGGATCCCTACCTTTGGCCATGGAGTAATTTCCAGGTTACATATCTGCCTCCTTGTCCTATGACTGCCAGGAGGATTGCCAGGGTTCATTTTCCTCCGTGGTCATAATCCAAAGCAGCATATGATAAGATTTCATCTGTAGAACTATAATCTCTTAGTCCACCCATTTTCTGTGCATATGATTACAATAAACTGAGTGTTGAATTAATGGTTGAGCAAAAATAGATCTTTTTCAGGCTTGAGGGTTCTCTGACAATTACATTTTCTGAAGTACCCACTCTTTTGCTTGTTAATTTACTTCTGAAATCCCCAAAGGATAATAATCAGCATTAGAAATCTTGGATCTAGACAGCTGAATCTTAACCCCACAGGTGTTTGTCTCCGTAATTGCCGTTAGTGCTCTGATAGTCTCCTGAGGCCACTGCTCACCGGCTTCCACTATGCCCTCAGCTGAAGGTGGTGAAGGTGAGCCTGTCTGTACCCTGTCCCGGTGCATCCCAGTAGAGAGTGCTTTACACTGTCTACTACCTGAAGAGAGAGAGTATTACCTCTGTCAGTCTGAGAACAAATATTAAGATGTGTTTGGAAGATGAAATCTATGACTTAAGCTACTCCTGGATAGCAATCTTATTTTCTTTTCCTTTTTCTTTTTCTTTTCTCTTTTCTTTTCCTTTTCTTTTCTTTTCTTTCTTTCTTTGTTTTCTTTTTCTCTCTCTTTCTTCTTTCTCTTTTTTCTTTCTTTCTTTCTTTCTTTCTCTTTCTTTCTTTCTTTCTTTCTTTCTTTCTTTCTTTCTTTCTTTCTTTCTTTCTTTCTTTCTTTTTATGGAGTCTTACTCTGTCACCCAGGCTGGAGTGCAATGGCATGATCTCTGCTCAGTGCAACCTCCATCTCCCGGGTTTGAGCGATTCTCCTGCCTCAGCCTCCAAAGTCACTGGGACTACAGGCACGTGCCACCATGCCTAGCTAATTTTTTGTATTTTTTAGAGATGGGGTTTCACCATGTTAGCCAAGATGATCTCAATCTCCTGACCTTGTGATCCACCCACCTCGGCCTCCCAAAGTGCTGAGATTACAGGCATGAGCCACCGTGCCTGGCCAGCAATCTTATTTTCTTACCTCCCTGATTTTGTCTGCTCTAACTTTTGCTTAGAAACAAATGAGTTATTTTCTTTCAAAATTCACAAAGCACTGCTTTTCTGACTCTCAGGCATCTCAGATTCCTGTGTTGTGCTTTATTAACAAAGCTAAATATTGCTGTCTTTCTAATGGCAGATAACTGGCTTAAGAACCTAAGCATAACCACTTCTTGCAGAATCACTGGAAGCTGCTGAAAGTGAACAGTATTTGCCAACATTCTCATCTATTTCTTTTAGGTTTTCCAAAGTTTCACCTGAAGAAGGCATATCAGAAACATAACAAGCATTTCCAATCTCCAGTGCAGAGATACAGAGATCATTGCTGCCTGCAAAGAAATCAGGACTCAGACAATTTCTTATTTCAAGATTTGTACCTGCAGTTTTACTTTTCAATATACCATCTTATACATTGAACTCTTTGGTTTACAGGGACAAAACCCAACTCATATCAGATTCCGTTTATGTATATGTATGTTTTTTTGTTTGTTTGTTTTTTTGAGACAGAGTCTCACTCTGTCACCCAGGCTGGAGTGCAGTGGTGCCATCTTGCTCACTGTAACCTCCACCTCCCAGTTTCAAGCAATTCTCGTGCCTCAGCCTCTGCAGTAGCTGGGATTACAGGTGAGAGCCACTACACCTGGCCAGATTAAATTTAAAATGGGAACTGGGTTGATAGTTTTAGACTTGGCTCTATTCGAGACTCAATCAATGTAGTACATTTTTTGTTCTCTCTCTCCCTTCTTTCCGCCTCCACCTTCCCCTCGCTCCATGGCTTATTTTTTTTAATTAAGCTGGCTTCATTTTCTTTTCCTTTACACATTTTTCCTACATGCAGTTAAGAAAGATGGAAGCCAACACTCCAGGCTACCAACCCCAGTTTAACAATCTTAGCAGAAACACAGCCTTTAACTTCTTGAATTACAGTATGATATATTGATACAGTTTTTAAAAATCCCTTTGTAAAATTGACAAATTTTTGTTATTGTACACATGTATGGCATACAATTTGATGTTTCAGTGCAAACGTTGCATGATCTTAGTTATATATGGAATCTAAAAATAACAACGATATCACAGAAGCAGACAGTAGAACAGTGGTAACCAGTCACTGGAGAGAGGAGGGGGAAAAGGAGGAGGAGGGGAGGATGAAAAGAAGTTGGCCAATGTGTACAAATTTGTAATTAGATAGAAGGAATAAACTATGGTGTTCTATTGCACAGTAAGGTGACTATAGTTAACAGTAAAACATTGATATCATTTTAAACTCCACAAAATAATACTATATATTCTTTTTTTTTTTTTTTTTTTTGAGATGGAGTCTTGCTCTGTCGCCCAGGCTGGAGTGCAGTGGTGTGATCTTGGCTCACTGCAACTTCCGCCTCCTGGGTTCAAGCGATTCTTCTGCCTTAGCCTCCCAAGTAGCTGGGACTACAGGTGCGCACCACCACGCCTGGCTAATTTTTGCATTTTTAGTAGAGACGGGGTTTCACCATATTAGCCAGGCTGGTCTCGAACTCTTGACCTCATGATCCGTACACCTCAGCCTTCCAAAGTGCTGGGATAACAGGTGTGAGCTACCACACCCAGCCAATACTATATATTCTTTATGAACGTCTACATATGTTAAAAAAAGTTTCGTAACTGACATGGGAATAATAAACATTAAATTGAGCAGAGTGATTACTTCTGCAGGACCATAAGCGAGTGAGCTGCAGTGGGGTACGTGGGAACTTTAGCTGTGTTGGTAGTATGTTATTTCTTAAACTAGTTGGTGGTTATATGGATTCTTGTTACATGGTTTTTTTATACATTTAAGTATGGCCAAAATATTTTATAAGTTTAAAAAAGAAAAAAAGCCAATTGTTATTAATGTTGGGATTTGGATTCCAGAGACAATCTCAGGTTGGCCTTGTCTGGATGATTCAAGCATCCTAGTCCTTTATTTCTTCCCAGTAAAACGTGGATGGCTAGGTCATGCACTGATCACTGTGGCTGTGGGACGGTTAAGGACATATTGTGGTTTCCAGCTCCATTACATACAAAAGGAATAGGGAAATATTACTTTTTAAAGAAAGGGATGTCGGCTAGAAAAAAACCACCGAGGCCATTTTCTGGGTTAATTTTCCCTAAGTGAAGCTCATTCCTTTCTCCAGTTTATTCTCAATCTGTCCAGGTATAGATTCTTACCACATTGTAAACTGTGCCCTAAAATTTTAAATTTAACCATGACCAACACACTTGATAAGCAATGGTGGTGAAAAAAAATGCTTTTTTTTTTTTGGAGACAGAGTCTCGCTCTGTTGCCCAGGCTGGAGTGCAGTGGCACAATCTCGGGTCACTGCAAGCTCCGCCTCCTGGGTTCACGCCATTCTCCTGCCTCAGCCTCCCGAGTAGCTGGGACTACAGGGGCCCGCCACCACGACTGGCTAACTTTTTTGTGTGTTTTTAGTAGAGACGGGGTTTCACCATGCTAGCCAGGATGGTCTCGATCTCCTGACCTTGTGATCTGCCTGCCTCAGCCTCCCAAAGTGCTGGGATTACAGGTGTGAGCCACTGCACCCACCCTGCTTTTTTTAAAATGAAATAAATATTAATCTTTAGGTAGTGCTGTTTAAGACTACTCCCAAGAGGAGCATGAGGAAGGTTTCTGTGAGTGGGTGTGTGTGTTTGCACACACACATCAGTATGAAAACACCACTTACTTCCTAGTAGTGTTTAAATTTGGATCTGAGGGTAACCCAAGTGGCTAACACTTCCTTTACTATTTATTACCATGGGTCACTGTTCTCTAGAATTTCACACCATCTTAAAGCTCTTGTATTTGCTGTCTTCTGATTTCATTTTGGGGGACTTGGTTTGCTAAAAACAAACAAACCAACAAACAAAACATTTCCATAAGACACTGTCTGTAAAGACACTCCCCAACGCTTATTCTACCATGAAAACTCCCTGCTTGTGATGATGAGCTACTGAGAGTACTCAACCATCCTCATATTTTTCTGTTGATTAAGCTCAGCCACAGACCACAGATAGGTAACAATGACCATAGGTGAGTAACAATGGGATGAGGAAGGAGCCTTTCCTACCATGACCCTGTCCTGCCTCTTTCTCCTGACAATGTAGTGATGGGATGAGTTTCACAACGTAATGAAGAAATTATTATTACTGGGAGCAAATGTTAGAGGACTGTTCTAAAGACATTCAGGTTGGAGGTAGACGAAGGATGCTCAAGTTTGATATGTATACATCCAATATTAAGATTCTGTAGTTTTTCAGTCAGCATCAATCTTATCCATAATTCCAGTTGAATCTACCTGCTGCAATTCATTTGATTCATGATTATTATTATTATTATGTGCCTGGACCTCAAATATTTTAAATCAGTGACACAGCTATTTTTATTTTTTTATTTTTATTTATTTATTTTTTTAAATTACAATTGAGCACAGGATTGGAGCACATTCTAGGCTAAAATGAAATATATCAGGGTGCAAACACCACATTCTCACATGTGCAGATATTTGCTACTATTTCTACAAAAGTTTCATCATTGGTAAGCATTCAGCCTAAGTATTAAGAACCAACAGATAAAAGCTTATTCAAAAACATCACTGTATAGTAGACTACCAATTTCTCCCCTGGAGTGGGAAAACCTTTCTGGACCTGAACCTTGCCTAATTTAGCCAGTTCCATATTTTCTGAGGGTCTATTATTCTCAGCACTTCACCTGATACTAAAATAGGTTATTAGCTAGAATTCTTTAGAACACAAGTAACAGACACCCATTTGTGTTTACAAATATAGGAATGGAAAATGTGTTATGAGGATGTAAGCATATCTCATCTCCCAGGGCCCACGGACAGGATCACATCCAAGCCTCATGCAGAACCTGGAGCTACGAAATGAAAAGCAATTAGGAGTCAGTTTACACTTTTTGTCTTTTCTTTGCCCTGTGCCTTTGTGTCCTTGTCCTCTTTTCAGATCAGTTTTCTTTGCTTTTCTATCTGCATGACTACATATAGTTACTGCACGGTTTGATTTTATAGCTTCGGACACATGCTGAAGTTGTCTCCAAATTCCAAGGGAAAATCTGATTGGCTTAATTGAAGATAAATACCTTCACCTTGTCCACAGGTTGTGCTAAGTGAAAACTTAATTTGGGAGGAATTATTTTGAAATATCAGCTGGTCTCTTTAGAACATGGTCATTCAAGATAAACCATTATAAAGGAATTTTTGCCACTTAGAGAAAAAAGACTGTGTTTCTGTCTAATTCATCTTAGAGCTGGTCTTGGCTTTGATGTTTGAAATAGGTGTGGAATGTCTGCAGTAATGATAACCATAGTAATACTGGACTTTTGTATGATAATTGCAGGTTTTATAAACTACCCAACATCTTTTTGAGGTTAGTCAGTATTATTATAATTATGCTATATTTAGGGATATGGATATGGAGACATAGAAATTTAAGTTGCTATGCTAAGTGGTCATAGCAAATCTCGAAAAACTCAGAATTTAAATTAAAATCAACTGGCTCTAAAACTTGGGCTCAAATTTAGTAATAGTATTGGAGTTCAAGTTCTATTCCATCTGGATTTTAATTTTCTTCTTATCATTTCTCATTCCAAATGCTCTAATGGCCCAGCCATTTTTCATAATAGATTTTTTTTTTTTTTTTGAGACGGAGTCTTGCTCTGTCACCCAGGCTGGAGTGCAGTGGCATGATCTCGGCTCACTGCAAGCTCCGCCTGTCAGGTTCATGCCATTCTCTTGCCTCAGCCTCCCGAGTAGCTGGGACTACAGGCGCCCACCACCACGCCTGGCTAATTTTTTTTTTTTTTTGTATTTGTAGTAGAGACGGGTTTTCACCATGTTAGCCAGGATGGTCTCAAACTCCTGACCTTGTGATCCGCCTGCCTCAGCCTCCCAAAGTGCTGGGATTACAGGCGTGAGCCACCACACCCGGCCTAGATTTTTAAACTACAAATTATTTGTTCTTTATAAAATAACAAACAGCAATGCAATCAGTCTACAGCAATAGTATCTTATATATTTTTGTAATTTTTTTTGGTTAAATACTCTTCCATAATTCTCTTTTTTCAAATAACAATCATAGTGACCATGAATTTTATTCTGCCTACATCTGTAGGTAGAACTGGAGCCCTGGTAAACATCTACTTAAAGTTTAGTGTTTTAGTGGGGATTCCTGTTTAATACCTACTAGAGAAATATATTTTTAGTTTGAATACAGGGAGTAGGAACGATAGAAAAGAGCATTGTTCAAAAATGTATCTAGGCTGGGCATGGTGGCTCACACCTGTAATCCCAGCACTTTGAGACACCTAGGCAGGTGGATCACCTGAGACCAGCCTGGCCAACATGGTAAAACCCTGTTTCTACAAAAAATACAATAATCAGCTGGGTGTGGTGGTGGGCGCCTGTAATCCTAGCTACTCAGGAGGCTGAGGCAGGAGAATTGCTTGAACCCTGGAGGCGGAGGTTGCAGTGAGCTGAGATCGTGCCACTGCACTCCAGCCTGGGCAACAAGAGTGAAAGCTCAGTCTCAAAAAAAATAAGTGTATCTATTTTATTTGTGATTTAAATATGAATATTTTCAGGCCGGGAACAGTGGCTCATGCCTGTAATCCCAGCACTTTGGGAGGCCAAGGCAGGTGGATCACGAGGTCAGGAGATTGAGACCACGGTGAAACCCCGTCTCTCCTAAAAACACAAAAAATTAGCCAGGTGCAGTGGCGGACACCTGTAGTCCCAGCTACTCGGGAGGCTGAGGCAGGAGAATGGTGTGAACCCGGGAGGCGGAGCTTGCAGTGAGCCAAGATCACGCCACTGCACTCCAGCCTGGGTGACAGAGCGAGACTCCGTCTCAAAAATAAATAAATAAATAAATAAGAATATTTTCACTATAAATTATGAATAATTGTATTCTAATAATTACAGCAGTGACTAGGAGATAAATTTTGATATTGGAAATTTGATACTGAGTAATGTAGACATTGAATCCTTTGAAGCTCACAGTTTCCTCCAGAAACAATTGTGTGTTGTCTGAGAACCAGAAGAGTTGATCTTTTGTATAAATAAACCTAACATTATAATTATGACAGCCTCATGGTTTGGTGCTGTCTTCATGATAGTGAGTTATCATGAGACCTGGTTGTATAAAATATGCGTGACACCTCCCCCTCCTTTTTCTGTGGCTCTCACTATGTGAGACACTGGCTTACTCTTTGTCTTCTGCCATGACTGCAAGCTTCCTGGGGCCTCCCCAGAAGCCAAGGAGATGCCAGCACCATGCTTCCTGTACAGCCTACAGAACCATAAGCAAATTAAACCTTTTTTCATTATAAATTACCCAGCCTCAGTTTTTTTTTTTTTTTTTTTTGAGACAGAGTCTCGCTTTGTCGCCCAGGCTGGAGTGCAGTGGTGTGATCTCGGCTCACTGCAACCTCTGCCTCCCGGATTCACGCCATCCTCCTGCCTCAGCCTCCCAAGTAACTGGGACTACAGGTGCCCACCACCACACCCAGCTAATTTTTTTTTGTATTTTTAATAGAGATGGGGTTTCACCGTGTTATCCAGGATGGTCTCGATCTCCTGACCTCGTGATCTGCCCACCTCGGTCCCCCAAAG